>NC_086444.1:920010549-920327822 GCF_028390025.1 Pseudophryne corroboree
CGGTCCATCGGACCTGGTGGCCATGGCAACAGCTGGAAAATCCACTTTTGTTACCCCAAGTCACATCTCAGCAGAAAAGGACACAGTCTTTTCAGTCTCAGTCCTTTCGTACCCATAAAGGCAGGCGGGCAAAAGGCCAGTCATATCTGCCCAGGGTTAGAGGAAAGGGAAGAAGACTGCAGCAGGCAGCCCATTCCCAGGAACAGAAGTCCTCCACAGCTTCTGCCAAGTCCGCAGCATGACGCTGGAGCCATACAAGCGGACTCAGGTGCGGTGGGGGGTCATCTCAAGAGTTTCAGCACGCAGTGGGCTCACTCGCAAGTGGACTCCTGGATCCTACACGTAGTATCCCAGGTGTACATTGGAAATTCGAGACGTCTTCCCCTCACAAGTTCCTGAAGTCTGCTTTACCAACGTCTCCCTCCGACAGGGAGGCAGTATTGGGAAAAAATTCACAGGCTGTATTCCCAGCAGGTGATAATCAAAGTACCCCTCCTACAACAAGGGAAGGGGTATTATTCCACACTATATTGTGGTACTGAAGCCAAACGGCTCGGTGAGATCTAAAAGATTTGAACAATTACATACAAGGGTTCAAATCAAGATGGAGTCACTCAGAGCAGTGATAGCGAACCAGGACGATATGGTGTCACTGGATATCAGGGACGCTTACCTACATGTCCAAATTTTGCCCTTCTCACCAAGGGTATCTCAGGTTCGTGGTACAGAACTGTCACTATCAGTTCAGACGCTGCCGTTTGGATTGTCCACGGCACCCCGGGTCTTTACCATGGTAATGGCCGAAATGATGATTCTTCCTAAAAGAAATATGGACGCTTTCCTGATAAGGGCAAGGTCCAGAGAACAGTTGGCGGTCGGAGTAGCACTATCTCAAGTAGTTCTACGACAGCACGAGTGGATTCTAAATATTCCAAAATCGCAGCTTTTTCCGACGACACGTCTAATGTTCCTAGGAATGATTCTGGACACAGTCCAGAAAAGGATGTTTTCTCCCGGAGAAGAAGGCCAGGGAGTTATCCGAGCTAGTCAGGAACCTCCTAAAACCAGGAAAAGTATCAGTGCATCATTGCACAAGGGTCCTGTGAAAAATGGTGGTTTCTTACAAAGCGATCCCATTCGGTAGATTTCACGCAAGAACCTTTCAGTGGAATCTGCTGGGAAAATGGTCCGGATCGCATCTTCAGATGCATCAGCGGATAACCCTGTCTCCAAGGACAAGGGTGTTTTCTTCTGCGGTGGCTGCAGAGTGCTCATCTATGAAAGGGCCGCAGATTCGACATTCAGGACTGGGTCCTGGTGACCACGGATGCCAGCCTGAGTGGCTGGGGAGCAGTCACACAAGGAAAAAAATTCCAGGGAGTGTGATCAAGTCTGGAGACTTCTCTCCACATAAATATACTGGAGCTAAGGGCAATTTACAAGGCTCTAAGCTTAGCAAGACCTCTGCTTCAAGGTCAGCCGGTATTGATCCAGTGGGACAACATCACGGCAGTCGCCCACGTAAACAGACAGGGCGGCACATGAAGCAGGAGGGAAATGGCAGAAACTGCAAGGATTCTTCGCTGGGCGAAAAATCATGTGATAACACTCTCAGCAGTGTTAATTCCGGGAGTGGAAAACTGGGAAGCAGACTTCCTCAGCAGGCATAACCTCCACCCGGGAGAGTGGGGACTTCAGCGGGAAGTCTTCCACATGATTGTAAACCGTTGGGAAAAACCAAAGGTGGACATGATGGCGTCCCGCCTGAACAAAAAACTAGACAGATATTGCGCCAGGTCAAGGGACCCTCAGGCAATAGCGGTGGACGCTCTGGTAACACTGTGGGTGTACCAGTCAGGGTATGTGTTCCCTCCTATGCATCTCATACCAAAAGTACTGAGAATCATAAGAAGGAGATGAGTAAGAACGATACTCGTGGTTCCGGATGGGTCAAGAAGGACTTGGTACCCGGAACTTCAAGAGATGCTCACGGAAGAACCGTGGCCTCTACCTTTAAGAGAGGACCTGCTCCAGCAGGGGCCTTGTCTGTTCCAAGACTTACCGCGGCTGCGTTTGACGGCATGGCAGTTGAACGCCGGATCCTGAAAAGGCATTCCAGATGAAGTCATCCCTACCCTGGTCGAAGCCAGGAAGGATGTAACCGCAAAAACATTTTCACCGCATTTGGCGAAAATATGTTGCGTGGTGTGAGGCCAAGAAGGTCCCTACAGAGGAATTCCAACTGGGTCGTTTCCTACATTTCCTGAAAACAGGACTGTCTATGGGCCTAAAATTAGGGTCCATTAAGGTTCAAATTTCGACCCTGTCGAATTTCTTCCAGAAAGAACTGGCTTCAGTGCCTGAAGTTCAGACGTTTGTAAAAGGGGTACTGCATATACAGCCTCCTTTTGTGCCCCCAGTGGCACCTTGGGATCTCAATGTTGTTTTGAGTTTCCTAAAGTCACATTGGTTTGATCCACTCACCACTGTGGAATTAAAATATTTCACATGGAAGGTGAAGATTCTATTAGCCCTGGCTTCAGCCAGGCGTGTGTCAGAATGGGCGGCTTTATCATATAAAAGCCCTTACTTAATTTTTCATTCTGACAGGGCAGAATTGAGGACTCGTCCTCAATTTCTCCTTAAGGTGTTTTCTGTTTTTCACATGAACCAACCTATTGTGGTACCTGCGGCTACTAGGGACTTGGAGGACTCCAAGTTACTTGACGTTGTCAGGGCCCTGAAAATATATGTTTCCAGGACGACTGGAGTCAGAAAATCTGACTCGCTGTTTAGCCTGTATGCACCCAACAAGATGGGTGTTCCTGCTTCTAAGCAGACGATTGCTCGCTGGATTTGTAGTACAATTCAGCTTGCACATTCTGTGGCAGGCTTGCCACAGCCAAAATCAGTAAAAGACCATTCCACAAGGAAGTGGGCTCATCTTGGGCGGCTGCCCGAGGGGTCTCGGCTTTACAACTTTGCCGAGCTGCTACTTGGTCAGGGGCACACCCTGACTGAGGAGGACCTGGAGTTCTCTCATTCGGTGCTGCAGAGTCATCCGCACTCTCCCGCCCGTTTGGGAGCTTTGGTATAATCCCCATGGTCCTGACGGAGTCCCCAGCATCCACTTAGGACGTTAGAGAAAATAAGAATTTACTTACCGATAATTCTATTTCTCGTAGTCCGTAGTGGATGCTGGGCGCCCATCCCAAGTGCGGATTGTCTGCAATACTTGTACATAGTTATTGTTACAAAAATCGGGTTATTCTTGTTGTGAGCCATCTTTTCAGAGGCTCCTTCGTTGTTATCATACTGTTAACTGGGTTCAGATCACAGGTTGTACGGTGTGATTGGTGTGGCTGGTATGAGTCTTACCCGGGATTCAATATCCTTCCTTATTATGCACGCTCGTCCGGGCACAGTATCCTAACTGAGGCTTGGAGGAGGGTCATAGGGGGAGGAGCCAGTGCACACCACCTGATCCTAAAGCTTTTATTATTGTGCCCTGTCTCCTGCGGAGCCGCTAAACCCCATGGTCCTGACGGAGTCCCCAGCATCCACTACGGACTACGAGAAATAGAATTATCGGTAAGTAAATTCTTATTTTACCCTACCCTGCATGAAAAAAACAATAAAATGCACTCTTAAAATGGTTTGTACAGGTGCACAGTTACTTGCTTCTTTTTTTTTTTTTTTTTTTTTGCTTTACTCCCAACTCAGAATCAGGCTCAGAATGAGGGTTTTCCGGGAGAATTGTGACAGGAAATCTAACACACAGGAAGAAGACCCACAATTAGCAGTAACACCACCATCGTACGTTTACCTTGTGTGAAAACTTGGTAAGAGAGTGTGACAGTGGCAGGGTGCTGAGGCCAGAAGAGGCACTTCCATTTGGCATCCCATAAAAGACGTAATACTGAAAACATGGCCAAGATCTGTATTTTCTCTCTCTGAGGCAAGGAATAAGAGCTGGCGCAAACTGCATTCATCATTTTTCTTCAACCTACATGAATCGATTTTTGGACTTTGCGAGTGGGGGAACCTACTAATTGTCAATCAGTGTAGCCAAGGGGACAACAGGCCAATAGAAGCTCAGAAAAATCTATACAAAGTATAGTTATTCCTATGCAATCGGCTGTACTGACAGAAAAAAGTATTTACTTTTTCTCTAACGTCCTAAGTGGATGCTGGGGACTCCGTAAGGACCATGGGGAATAGCGGCTCCGCAGGAGACTGGGCACATCTAAAGAAAGCTTTAGGACTATCTGGTGTGCACTGGCTCCTCCCCCCATGACCCTCCTCCAAGCCTCAGATCTCTGTGCCCGAACGAGAAGGGTGCACACTAGGGGCTCTCCTGAGCTTCTTAGTGAAAGTTTTAGTTTAGGTTTTTTATTTTCAGTGAGACCTGCTGGCAACAGGCTCACTGCATCGAGGGACTAAGGGGAGAAGAAGCGAACTCACCTGCGTGCAGAGTGGATTGGGCTTCTTAGGCTACTGGACATTAGCTCCAGAGGGACGATCACAGGCCCAGCTTGGATGGGTCCCAGAGCCGCGCCGCCGGCCCCCTTACAGAGCCAGAAGGCAGAAGAGGTCCGGAAAATCGGCGGCAGAAGACGTCCTGTCTTCAACAAGGTAGCGCACAGCACTGCAGCTGTGCGCCATTGCTCTCAGCACACTTCACACTCCGGTCACTGAGGGTGCAGGGCGCTGGGGGGGGCGCCCTGAGACGCAATAATAAACACCTTGGATGGCAAAAAATGCATCACATATAGCTCCTGGGCTATATGGATGCATTTAACCCCTGCCAAAATACATAAAAAAACGGGAGATAAGGCCGCCGATAAGGGGGCGGAGCCTATCTCCTCAGCACACTGGCGCCATTTTCCCTCACAGCTCCGTTGGAGGGAAGCTCCCTGGCTCTCCCCTGCAGTCACTACACTACAGAAAGGGTTAAAAAAGAGAGGGGGGCACAAATTAGGCGCAGTATTAACTATACAGCAGCTATAAGGGGAAAAACACTTATATAAGGTTATCCCTGTATATATATAGCGCTCTGGTGTGTGCTGGCAAACTCTCCCTCTGTCTCCCCAAAGGGCTAGTGGGGTCCTGTCCTCTATCAGAGCATTCCCTGTGTGTGTGCTGTATGTCGGTACTTTTGTGTCGACATGTATGAGGAGAAAAATGATGTGGAGACAGAGCAGATTGCCTGTAATAGTGATGTCACCCCCTAGGGGGTCGACACCTGAGTGGATGAACTGTTGGAAGAAATTACGTGACAGTGTCAGCTCTGTATAAAAGACAGTGGTTGACATGAGACAGCCGGCTACTCAGCTTGTGCCTGTCCAGACGTCTCATAGGCCGTCAGGGGCTCTAAAGCGCCCGTTACCTCAGATGGCAGATATAGACGCCGACACGGATACTGACTCCAGTGTCGACAGTGAAGAGACAAATGTGACTTCCAGTAGGGCCACACGTTACATGATTGAGGCAATGAAAAATGTTTTACACATTTCTGATAATACGAGTACCACCAAAAAGGGGTATTATGTTCGGTGAGGAAAAACTACCTGTAGTTTTCCTGAATCTGAGAAATTAAATGAGGTGTGTGATGATGCGTGGGTTTCCCCCGATAACAACTGATAATTTCTAAAATGTTATTGGCATTATGTCCTTTCCCGCCAGAGGTTACGGTGCGTTGGGAAACACCCCCTAGGGTGGATAAAGCGCTCACACGCTTGTAAGGGCTCTATTCTCTCCTGAGATGGCCGCCCTTAAGGATCCTGCTGATAGAAAGCAGGAGGGTATCCTAAAATGTATTTACACACATACTGGTGTTATACTGCGACCAACAATCGCCTCAGCCTGGATGTGCAGTGCTGGGTTGGCGTGGTCGGATTCCCTGACTGAAAATATTGATACCCTAGATAGGGACAGTATATTTTTGCCTATAGAGCATTTGAAAGATGCATTTCTATATATGCGTGATGCACAGCGGAATATTTGCCGACTGGCATCAAGTCTAAGTGCGTTGTCCATTTCTACCAGTAGAGGGTTATGGACACGTCAGTGGTCAGGTGATGCGTATTCCAAACGGCATTTGGAAGTATTGCCTTATTAAGGGGAGGAGTTATTTGGGGTCGGTCTTTCAGACCTGGTGGCCACGGCAACAGCTGGGAAATCCACGTTTGTACCCCAGGTCGCCTCTCAACATGAGAAGACGCCGTATTATCAGGCGCAGTCTTTTCGTGGATAAGCAGGCAAAAGGTTCCTCATTTCTGCCCCGTGACAGAGGGAGAGGAAAAAGGCTGCAGAAATCAGCCAGTTCCCAGGAACAGAAACCCTCTCCCGCCTCTGCCAAGCCCTCAGTATACGCTGGGGCTTTACAAGCAGAATCAGGCACGGTGGGGGGCCCGTCTCAATGAATTTCAGCGCGCAGTGGGCTCACTCGCAAGTAGACCCCTGGATCCTTCAGGTGATATCTCAGGGGTACAAATTAGAATTCGAGACGTCTCCCCCTCGCCGTTTCCTAAAGTCGGCTTTACCGATGTCTCCTTCTGACAGGGAGACAGTTTTGGAAGCCATTCACAAGCTGTATTCCCAGCAGGTGATATTTAAGATACCCCTCCTGCAACAGGGAACGGGGTATTATTCCACACTGTTGTGGTACCGAAGCCGGACGGCTCGGTGAGACCGATTCTAAATCTAAAATCTTTGAACACTTACATACAGAGGTTCAAATTCAAGATTGAGTCACTCAGAGCAGTGATTGCGAACCTGGAAGAAGGGGACTACATGATGTCTCGGGACATCAAGGATGCTTACCTTCATGTCAAAATTTACCCTTCTCACCAAGGGTACCTCAGGTTTATGGTACAGAACTGTCACTATCAGTTCAGACGCTGCCGTATGGATGGTCCACGGCACCCCGGGTCTTTACCAAGGTAATGACCGAAATGATGATATTCCTTCAAAGGAAGGGAATTTTAGTTATCCCTTACTTGGACAATTCCCTGATAAGGGTAAGATCCAGGGAACAGTTGGAGGTCGGTGTAGCACTATCTCAGGTAGTGTTGCTGCAGCACGGTTGGATTCTCAATATTCCAAAATCGCAGCTGGTTCCGACGACTTGTCTTCTGTTCCTAGGGATGATCCTGGACACAGTCCAGAAAAAAGGTGTTTCTCCCGGAGGAGAAAGCCAGGGAGTTATCCGAGCTAGTCAGGAACCTCCTAAAACCGAGCCAAGTCTCAGTGCATCAATGCACAAGGGTTCTGGGTAAAATGGTGGCTTCCTACGAAGCAATCCCATTCGGCAGATTCCACGCAAGAACTTTCCAGTGGGACCTGCTGGACAAATGGTCCGGGTCGCATCTTCAGATGCATCAGCGGATAACCCTGTCACCAAGGACAAGGGTGTCCCTCCTGTGGTGGTTGCAGAGTGCTCATCTTCTAGAGGGCCGCAGATTCGGCATTCAGGACTGGGTCCTGGTAACCACGGATGCCAGCCTGCGAGGCTGGGGAGCAGTCACACAGGGAAGGAATATCCAGGACTTATGGTCAAGCCTGGAGACATCACTTCACATAAATATCCTGAAGCTAAGGGACATTTACAATGCTCTAAGCTTAGCAAGACCTCTGCTTCAAGGTCAGCCGGTTTTGATCCAGTCGGACAACATCACGGCAGTCACCCACGTAAACAGACAGGGTGGCACAAGAAGCAGGAGGGCAATGGCAGAAGCTGCAAGGATTCTTCGCTGGGCGGAAAATCATGTGATAGCACTGTCAGCAGTATTCATTCCGGGAGTGGACAACTGGGAAGCAGACTTCCTCAGCACGACATCCACCCGGGAGAGTGGGGACTTCACCCAGAAGTCTTCCACATGATTATAAACCGTTGGGAAAAACTCGACAGGTATTGCGCCAGGTCCAGGGACCCTCAGGCAATAGCTGTAGATGCTCTGGTAACACCGTGGGTGTACCAGTCAGGGTATGTGTTCCCTCCTCTGCCTCTCATACCCAAGGTACTGAGATTGATAAGATGGAGAGGAGTAAGCACTATATTCGTGGCTCCGGATTGGCCAAGAAGGATTTGGTAACCGGAACTTCAAGAGATGCTCACAGAGGATCCGTGGCCTCTACCTCTAAGAAGGGACCTGCTCCAGCAAGGACCCTGTCTGTTCCAAGACTTACCGCGGCTGCGTTTGACGGCATGGCGGTTGAACGCCGGATCCTGAAGGAAAAAAGGCATTCCGGATGAAGTCATCCCTATCCTGATCAAAGCCAGGAAGGATGTAACCGCAAAAACATTATCACCGCAATTGGCGAAAATATGTTGCGTGGTGCGAGGCCAGTAAGGCCCGACGGTGGAAATTCAACTGGGTCGATTCCTACATTTCCTGCAAACAGGAGTGTCTATGGGCCTGAAATTTGGGTCCATTAAGGTTTAAATTTCGGCCCTGTCAATTTTCTTCCAAAAAGAACTAGCTTCAGTCCCTGAAGTTCAGACGTTTGTAAAAGGGGTACTGCATATACAGCCTCCTTTTGTGCCTCCAGTGGCACTTTGGGATCTCAATGTAGTTTTGGGTTCCAAAAGTCACATTGGTTTGAACCACTTAAATCTGTGGAGTTAAAATATCTCACATGGAAAGTGGTCATGCTGTTGGCCCTGGCCTGGGCCAGGCGCGTGTCAGAATTGGCAGCTTTATCCTGAAAAAGCCCTTATCTGATGTTCCATTCGAACAGGGCGGAATTGAGGACTCGTCCTCAGTTTCTCCCTAAGGTGGTTTCAGCGTTTCACCTGAACCAACCTATTTGTGGTGCCTGCGGCTACTAGGGACTTGGAGGACTCCAAGTTGCTAGACGTTGTCAGGGCCCTGAAAATATATGTTTCCAGGAGGGCTGGAGTCAGGAAATCTGACTCGCTGTTTATCCTGTATGCACCCAACAAGCTGGGTGCTCCTGCTTCTAAGCAGACTATTGCTCGTTGGATTTGTAGTACAATTCAGCTTGCACATTCTGTGGCAGGCCTGCCACAGCCAAAAATCTGTAAATGCCCACTCCACAAGGAAGGTGGGCTCATCTTGGGCGGCTGCCCGAGGGGTCTCGGCTTTACAACTTTGCCGAGCAGCTACTTGGTCAGGAGCAAATACGTTTGTAAAATTCTACAAAATTGATATCCTGGCTGAGGAGGACTTGGAGTTCTCTCATTTGGTGCTGCAGAGTCATCCGCACTCTCCCGCCCGTTTGGGAGCTTTGGTATAATCCCCATGGTCCTTACGGAGTCCCCAGCATCCACTTAGGACGTTAGAGAAAATAAGAATTTACTTACCGATAATTCTATTTCTCATAGTCCGTAGTGGATGCTGGGCGCCCATCCCAAGTGCGGATTGTCTGCAATACTTGTACATAGTTATTGTTACAAAAATCGGGTTATTATTGTTGTGAGCCATCTTTCAGAGGCTCCTCTGTTATCATGCTGTTAACTGGGTTCAGATCACAGGTTATACGGTGTGATTGGTGTGGCTGGTATGAGTCTTACCCGGGATTCAAAATCCTTCCTTATTGTGTACGCTCGTCCGGGCACAGTATCCTAACTGAGGCTTGGAGGAGGGTCATGGGGGGAGGAGTCAGTGCACACCAGATAGTCCTAAAGCTTTCTTTAGATGTGCCCAGTCTCCTGCGGAGCCGCTATTCCCCATGGTCCTTATGGAGTCCCCAGCATCCACTACGGACTATGAGAAATAGAATTATCGGTAAGTAAATTCTTATTTTCAGTCATATCTTTAATTGCTGCCCATGTGAACAGCATGCGCTACAGCATAGGAACCCAGTTTCCTTGGCCTGCAGCATATAAAAAATAAAGATTGGTCATCTAAATGAGAACTGATAAAGTAGAGGCCACAGTACAAGTGTTATTTTGTCCTCTCAGATGCAGCGCAGCAAGAAAATGGTTTAAAGGAAATAAGTGCAAAGCAGGTTACTATTCTATAAAATATACACTGTTCTCTTTTTACTGTAAGTAAACATGGAAAAATAAGGGGTCTAGGTACTAAGCCTTGGAGGGAGATTAAGTGGATGGAGATAAAGTACCAACCAATCAGCTCCTAACTGCCATGTTACAGGCTGTGTTTGAAAAATTACAGTATTGAGCTGATTGGTTGGTACTTTATCTCCCTCCCAGACTTAGTACATAGATCCCTAAATGTCCTATTTATAATATATTGTCACAAAACTCATTTCTCTAACGTCCTAGTGGATGCTGGGGACTCCGTAAGGACCATGGGGAATAGACGGGCTCTGCAGGAGACTGGGCACTCTAAGAAAGATTTAGTACTACTGGTGTGCACTGGCTCCTCCCTCTATGCCCCTCCTCCAGACCTCAGTTAGAATCTGTGCCCGGAGGAGCTGGGTGCATTTTAGTGAGCTCTCCTGAGCTTGCTATTAAGAAAGTATTTTAGTTAGGTTTTTTATTTTCAGAGAGCTTCTGCTGGCAACAGACTCTCTGCTACGTGGGACTGAGGGGAGAGAAGCAAACCTACTAACTGCGGCTAGGTTGCGCTTCTTAGGCTACTGGACACCATTAGCTCCAGAGGGATCAAACACAGGAACTTAACCTTGGTCGTCCGTTCCCGGAGCCGCGCCGCCGTCCCCCTCGCAGAGCCAGAAGACAGAAGCCGGCGGGTTGAAGCAAGAAGACGTCAAAATCGGCGGCAGAAGACTCCTGTCTTCATATGAGGTAGCGCACAGCACTGCAGCTGTGTCAGGCGGCGGGCGGCAGAGCGCCGGAGTCCGGAGGAACGAGGATCCGAGAGGATCCAAGTTCCTCCAATCAGCTGCGGCGGATTTGAAACGGGCGCCGGACGCGAGCCAATCGCTGCTCGCGGCCCGGCGCCCAATGAGGAGTCGCCGCGGCGGACCAATGGGAGTCCGCCGCGTCATGGCTCCGCCTCCCCCCAGCGCCTTATATCAGGCGCTGGGCGGCGGCGGAGCTCAGTAGTGAGCCGGGCACGGAGCAGAGAAGAGCTCCTGAAGAGGAAGAAGCCAGGAGGCCAGCGCGGACGGCGACGGCGGCGACGGCGGAGCCAGAAGAGGCGGAAGACATCTCCAGAAGACCGGAAGACATCTCCAGAGGACCGGAAGACATCTCCAGAAGACCGGACGGCGGCGGCCCAGCGGAGACGGACGATCGGCGGAGAGTGCTGTTTGGAGCGGGAAGCAAAAGAGCTAACGAAGCTCCCCTCCACAGCCTCTCCCACCGGTCCTGGTAAGAGGCCCTGGGCCTACTTCACTTATTTATAGATCCTCCCTAGACCACCAGGCGTTCGGGCACTAGGCCCGGGTGTACATTCAGGCACTAGGCCTGTGGGAACATTAGGGGGCATTAGGCCCTAGTGCAATTTGGCCAATAGGGATACGTATAAGGTGACCCTGGGCACAAGGCCCAGGTCACCCGACGGGTGGCAAGTTAGGCGGGCACTAGGCCCGTGGGTGAAGTCAGGCCTCCGGCCTGGGCGCAGTCAGGGGGCGCTAGGCCCAGAAGTACTTTCATCAAGGTGAATAAGGTGGTACTGGATACCAGGTCCAAACCACCCTTAGGGAGGGACCGTGGCCCCTACCGGGAAGAGCATAGGAGGTGAGTAGGCTGTGCGGCGCCCACCCCCTGCATCCGGCGGTAGGTATTTATAAGGACAGCACCGTGGTATGTGGTATTCCGATGTGTGTTGTTACCGTGCAGGGCAAGTTACTGTTATGAAGTTTGTGCCTAGTTTGGTTGCACCACACTCACAGAGCTAGTTTGAGGGCTCTGCAGTTGTAGTTAGGATAAGGTGAGACACTAGGTCCAGTTAGGCCCTGCACGGCGGTTCTTTTTCTCTTGCCTCCTTACAGGGATCTGTACGGGAGAAGATCGGAGTACCGGAGTGTGGGACGGTGAGTAACAATAGTCTGAGTGTTTGGTCGTGTCCTTTCTATCTCCCTTCCTTCAGGGCAACGGTGAGCCTTGCACGGCTGTGCAAGGCGGAATTTCCACCTGGTGCGAAAGTGCCGATAGGTGAAATTCGGGCTCTGAGGCGGACGCCGGTGATGACCCCCACCTAGCCCGAAGGCGCCTTTTTCCTCGGCTACATAGGGGTTGTTATCCACGGTTTAGGAGACGATATTTAACGGATCTTCTTCCTCTTAGGTGTTCTTGCCCGGGTCGTCCAGAAGAGCTTCCAGGACTCTCGGGTGTTCCAGCACCTGCGAGTGAGAGCAGGCGGCGTCCGGTAAGTGGTACCGATCCTATACGCCCTGACGTTGCACTCTCACATTTGGCGTAGTCGGCAGGATGTCGAACGCAGAGAACGTCGCTCCTCCGGGAGTGGGACCCGACGCCCCTCCGGGAGTAGAGAGGAAGTTCAATTTTGGACCAGCCTTGACGCATACCCCTCGGTATGATGGGCAGAACATGCCGTTGGCAGACTGGAAGAAGAGACTGGAGGGAATCATCCAGCTGTATGGGGTACCTCCGGAAATGCAGCTACACTTGGCGTTGAATACGCTGGATGGCGATGCTTGGCGATCAGTGATCCTTGTTCCGGAAGAGGAACGTAAGACGTTAGATGAGGTACTCTCGATCCTCGAGGGTAACTATGGGAACACTGCGGCGGCAGGAACTTTGCGTCAGCAACTGTTCAATCGGTTCCAGAGGGAGGACGAAACCATACCCCAATTTGCTAACGCTCTACAGGACATGCTGAGCGAAATTACGCGGCGTGATCCGGAAGGTCTGGGGTCCTTGGTCAACCCCAGCCTAATGTTAAGGGATCAGTTCGCACTGGGCCTCCGGAGTATTCCCATCCGACAAATCCTGTTGGATAAAATCGCCAGTGAAAAGACGATGACCTTTCGTCAGGTCCAAGTGGAGGCAGTTGCCAGAGACCGTAATGCTAACTTCGGTCCGTACGCCATGGCCCCACAATGGTCGGCACCGGTGGCCGCAGGGACCAGCCAAGAACCCAGTCCCATGGAAGTCTGTGTCGAGGATCTGAAGGCGGCATTCGCCAAGGTCACTCTGGAAATGAAGGCCGAAATCTCCCAGTTGCGGGATGAGGTGCACAGGCAGAGAGGTTCGGAGGGGTCAGAGGATAGGGCCCCGCATCGGCGGCCCAAGGAATCACGGTCCAATGCAGGAGGTGTCCGCCCCAGGGAAGGTAGGGGTCCCCGTTGTTACCGCTGCAATCGGTTTGGACACATTGCCCGGGAATGTAACGAACCCAGGCAAGACTCTCCGTTAAACTAGAGTCCCTCGCGGTAGCGGGACCACCCGCGGGGGAGGTGGTCGGGAGAGAAACCACCATAGTGGATTCCGCCGACATAGTAGGGGAGTGTCCCGTGGTGATTGGATGTCTTGGGGGCAAGGAGCAGAAGTGCCTGCTGGATACTGGTTCGCAGGTCACTACCATGTCTGAGGTTTGTTTCCTGGAACATTATTCCCATTTGAAGGATTCCGTGTTGGAAAGCTGGGTCACTCTCACGGCGGCCAACAACCTTCCTATTCCAGTGGTCGGAGTTGTGTGGATGGAGATTTCGATCTGTGGACAGACGTTGGGAAGAAAGGGGATACTGGTTGTGGGGAGCGTAGGCTTGAGTCACGGGCCCGTGATTGTGGGCATGAACGTTCTCCAGGATCTCAACCAGCTTTTGTTTCGGGAGAAGGGTCCGCAATACTGGAAGGAGATGGGTATTCAGCGGCCGGTACAGCAAGCCTTTCAGCAGGTAGGGAGAATCTGTGAAGCTGAACGTCGAGAGGAGTCCCTGGGCGCGATTCGGACCAGTGGTCGGCAACAGATTGAGTTACCTCCCCGTCAGGAGATGGTCCTCCCCCTTGAGGTGCAGACTCACCAACATCTGGAGGGGTTAGAGGTCATGGTGGAACCCAATGGATACTTTGGAATGGATTCGGGAGTCGTCCTGGCCCGAACCCTGGCCATAGTGAGGGACGGCCGGGTGTTGGTGCGGCTGTGCAATCTTCTGGATGAAAGGAGGAAAATCCCGGCGGGAGCAACAATTGCCAACATAACGGCGGTCACCAGGGACGGAGTGTCCGGGGGGCGGCAGGTCTTGCTGCATGCGGACGAACCCGGGTCCTGGTCTATGGCAGTGAGCCTGGATAAGGAAGAAGAACCCAGCGCAGATTGGTGCGGTCGGACTATCAGGGAGCAGATGGATGTTTGCTTGGATGAATGTAGTCCCAGTATGGTGCTGAAGTTGGAGCGGATGTTGTGGGAACGACGGAAGGCGTTCTCCCGCTATGAAGAAGACTTCGGATATACGGAAGATGTGACGCATGAAATACGCACTGGGGAGAGCCCTCCTATCCGTGAGAAATATCGCCCCATTCCCCCCAAACTCTACCAAGAGGTCAAGAAAATGTTGCGGCAAATGCTGGATAATCAGGTCATTCGGGAGAGCAAAAGTCCATGGGCTGCGCCCATTGTGTTGGTGCGGAAGAAGGATGGTTCCATTCGGTTCTGCGTGGACTATCGGCGGTTAAATAGCAGTACCGTGAGAGATGCTTACCCGTTGCCCAGGATCGAGGAATCTTTGGCGGCCCTGGGGAATGCCCGGTATTTCTCCACGCTGGACTTGGCCAGTGGGTATTGGCAGGTGGCGGTTAGCCCGTCGGATCAGGAGAAAACCGCCTTCACAACTCCTATGGGGCTGTTTGAATTCCTGCGCATGCCCTTCGGGCTCACCAATGCCCCGGCTACATTCCAACGGATGATGGAGAGGTGTTTGGGAGATTTGAACTTCGAAGCACTATTGATATACCTGGACGATATCATAGTGTTCGCCCCCACTCTGGACGAGCATTTGGCACGCCTGGATGTGGTGTTGCAGCGCCTGGAGAAATATGGGCTCAAGCTCAAACCCCGCAAGTGTCATCTTCTGCAACCAAGTTTGGAGTACCTGGGACATGTGGTGTCCCGAGAAGGGGTCCGCCCGACGCCGGGCAAGATTTCGGCAGTCCAGGACTGGGGGACGCCCACTACTACCACCGAACTGCGCGCGTTCCTGGGGTTGGTTGGGTACTATCGGCGGTTCATTAAGGACTTCGCAAAGATCGCTGAACCTCTGCATGCCCTGCTGAGAGGGCTACCCACGACTAAGAAAACGCAGGTGGTGGCTTGGGGTGAGGCACAGGAGAAGGCATTTCGCCGCCTGAAGGAAATGCTCACGGAGGCTCCGGTTCTGGGCTATGCAGATTTTGACAAGCCATTCCTGCTCTATACCGATGGCAGCCTACAGGGGTTGGGAGCGGTTCTCTCCCAAATACAGGATGGCCGAGAACGAGTAATAGCCTATGGGAGTCGGAGTCTGAGGGACACGGAGCGGAATCCGGACAATTACAGTTCCTTCAAGTTGGAGTTGTTGGCTGTAGTCTGGGCCGTGACTGAGAAGTTCGCCGAGTACCTGACCGCTACCCATGTAGAAATATACACGGATAACAACCCCCTGGCCTATCTGGAGACTGCGAAACTGGGCGCCCTGGAGCAGCGTTGGGTAGCCCGATTGGCGAAATTCCACTATAAAATACGCTATCGCCCGGGGAAGAGTAACGGGAATGCAGATGCGCTGTCACGACACCCTGTGTCAATGTCCTCGAATTCGAGGGACAGTGAGGACGAGGATACGGAGGTCCCCGACTTGACCCGGATTGAGTGTCCCGATGCACTGGAAGGCTCCAGAGTCCTGGAATGCGCTGCCCTGCTCCGGAATACTGAGCTAGAGTGGGCTTCTCTACAACAGAGTGACCCAGGGCTGGATGTCATTCGGCGATGGAGGCAGAACGGACACTGGCCTAGCCGGTGGGAGAGGAGTCGACTGACTCCCTACTGCCGGAAGGTCCTGCGGAGTTGGGATCGATTACTTGTCCGCGGTGGAACGCTGCGTCGACAAGTATATCTCCGACACGAACTCAGGAGGGTGGAACAGGTAGTGGTGCCGGAAGCGTCCCTCCAGGCACTAGTGACGGAGGCGCATGATAGCGGAGCCCATTTAGGGGTGGACAAGACCTTTCAGTGGATACAGCGCCAGTTCTTCGCCCCTCCGCTATGGACATTGGTGGAGAAGGTGTGCAGGGAATGTCGTAGGTGCGGCGTGGTCAAACCAAACGAACAACATGCGCCGGTACATACCATTCAGACAAGTCGTCCCCTGGAGTTGTTAATGATCGATTACGTTCTGATTGGGGAGTCCGTTAGTGGCCATCAGTACGCCCTGGTCATGACTGATCATTTCACTAAGTTCACGGTGGTGGTCCCCACCCGGGATCAGACCGCGGAGTCTGCAACCAAAGCCATTGTTGAGCATTTTGTCCGACAGTTTGGGTGCCCTGAGAGGATTCACTCCGACCAAGGGGCGTGCTTCCAGGGAAAACTGATGGAACGGCTTTGTCAACTTTACGGGATGCAGAAGTCCCGTACCACGCCGTACCATCCTCAGGGAAATGGTGCCTGCGAGCGGTTCAATCGGACTTTGCTCCAGATGTTGCGGGTCTTGGAAGACGCCAAAAGACGGAGGTGGCCCGAGCACGTAGCCGAGTTGGTGTGGGCTTATAACAACCGGGTTCACAGCACCACTGGATACTCCCCCTTCTTTTTGATGTTTGGTCGTCCTGGGCGGGAAGCACAGGATTTGCACTTGACCGAGTTTCGGGAGGAAGGGGGGTTGCTGTCCACCGATTGGGTCGCCGAACACCAGCAGCGGTTAAAAGTGGCTCACGAAGTGACTCGGAAGAGAATAGCCGACCACACTCATACGCCCCATCGGACTCGAGGAGCAGAGCCTTTCGACGTGGGACAGCGGGTGCTGGTCCGCATGACGCGGCCGGGCGGCAAGTTAGCAGAGAAGTGGGAGGTGCGACCTTATATTGTTCGGAGGCGCCTCACCGAGGAGGGCCCGGTGTATCAGGTGGAAGCAACAGATGGGTCTGGTCGGTTAAGAACCCTTCATCGGGATATGCTGCGTCCTTGTAGGTTTCCAGAAGAAGTGGAGGTTGGAGGTGCCCCCGGTGTGAACACGGCTTCGTTGCCTGGGGAGGAGACGGTATTAGCATCTTTGCCCAGAGGGACTGACCTGGAGGAAGATTGGTGGACCCCAGTGGTTCCGTCTCATGACCATAATCTCCTGGAGGCTGGGGCCCCCCGGTCTGGGTTATCTCCTTTGCCTCGGCGATCTCAGCGGTCCAACCGCGGTGTGCCTGGTCCCCGGTATGCGGACCCGGAGTATATTTGGTCTCAGTCTACCTTTGTCGGGACTACAAAGGACAAACGGGGGGGAAATGTCAGGCGGCGGGCGGCAGAGCGCCGGAGTCCGGAGGAACGAGGATCCGAGAGGATCCAAGTTCCTCCAATCAGCTGCGGCGGATTTGAAACGGGCGCCGGACGCGAGCCAATCGCTGCTCGCGGCCCGGCGCCCAATGAGGAGTCGCCGCGGCGGACCAATGGGAGTCCGCCGCGTCATGGCTCCGCCTCCCCCCAGCGCCTTATATCAGGCGCTGGGCGGCGGCGGAGCTCAGTAGTGAGCCGGGCACGGAGCAGAGAAGAGCTCCTGAAGAGGAAGAAGCCAGGAGGCCAGCGCGGACGGCGACGGCGACGGCGGCGACGGCGGAGCCAGAAGAGGCGGAAGACATCTCCAGAAGACCGGAAGACATCTCCAGAGGACCGGAAGACATCTCCAGAAGACCGGACGGCGGCGGCCCAGTGGAGACGGACGATCGGCGGAGAGTGCTGTTTGGAGCGGGAAGCAAAAGAGCTAACGAAGCTCCCCTCCACAGCCTCTCCCACCGGTCCTGGTAAGAGGCCCTGGGCCTACTTCACTTATTTATAGATCCTCCCTAGACCACCAGGCGTTCGGGCACTAGGCCCGGGTGTACATTCAGGCACTAGGCCTGTGGGAACATTAGGGGGCATTAGGCCCTAGTGCAATTTGGCCAATAGGGATACGTATAAGGTGACCCTGGGCACAAGGCCCAGGTCACCCGACGGGTGGCAAGTTAGGCGGGCACTAGGCCCGTGGGTGAAGTCAGGCCTCCGGCCTGGGCGCAGTCAGGGGGCGCTAGGCCCAGAAGTACTTTCATCAAGGTGAATAAGGTGGTACTGGATACCAGGTCCAAACCACCCTTAGGGAGGGACCGTGGCCCCTACCGGGAAGAGCATAGGAGGTGAGTAGGCTGTGCGGCGCCCACCCCCTGCATCCGGCGGTAGGTATTTATAAGGACAGCACCGTGGTATGTGGTATTCCGATGTGTGTTGTTACCGTGCAGGGCAAGTTACTGTTATGAAGTTTGTGCCTAGTTTGGTTGCACCACACTCACAGAGCTAGTTTGAGGGCTCTGCAGTTGTAGTTAGGATAAGGTGAGACACTAGGTCCAGTTAGGCCCTGCACGGCGGTTCTTTTTCTCTTGCCTCCTTACAGGGATCTGTACGGGAGAAGATCGGAGTACCGGAGTGTGAGACGGTGAGTAACAATAGTCTGAGTGTTTGGTCGTGTCCTTTCTATCTCCCTTCCTTCAGGGCAACGGTGAGCCTTGCACGGCTGTGCAAGGCGGAATTTCCACCTGGTGCGAAAGTGGCGATAGGTGAAATTCGGGCTCTGAGGCGGACGCCGGTGATGACCCCCACCTAGCCCGAAGGCGCCTTTTTCCTCGGCTACATAGGGGTTGTTATCCACGGTTTAGGAGACGATATTTAACGGATCTTCTTCCTCTTAGGTGTTCTTGCCCGGGTCGTCCAGAAGTGCTTCCAGGACTCTCGGGTGTTCCAGCACCTGCGAGTGAGAGCAGGCGGCGTCCGGTAAGTGGTACCGATCCTATACGCCCTGACGTTGCACTCTCACAGCTGTGCGCCATTGCTCCCACACTAACCCACACACTCCGGTCACTGTAGGGCGCAGGGGGGGTCGCCCTGGGCAGCAATTTAGTACCTCCTGGCAAAAAGCAGCATATATACAGCTGGGCACTGTAATATGCATGAGCCCCCGCCATTATTTTTACACAAAATCGCGGGACAGAAGCCCACCGCTGAGGGGGCGGGGCCTTCTTCCTCAGCACTCACCAGCGCCATTTTCTCTCCACAGCTCCGCTGAGAGGAAGCTCCCCAGGCTCTCCCCTGCAGACTCACGGTAGAAAGAGGGTAAAAAGAGAGGGGGGGCACATAAATTTAGCGCATTAATCATATATACAGCAGCTACTGGGTATACACTAAGTTACTGTGTAATTCCTGGGTTATATAGCGCTGGGGTGTGTGCTGGCATACTCTCTCTCTGTCTCTCCAAAAGGCCTTGTGGGGGTCCTGTCCTCATATAGAGCATCCCCTGTGTGTGTGTGGTGTGTCGGTACGCTTGTGTCGACATGTTTGACGAGGAGGGCTATGTGGAGGCAGAGCAGGTGCAGATGAATGACGTGTCTCCGCCGACGGCGCCGACACCTGATTGGATGGATATGTGGAAGGTGTTAAATGATAATGTAAACTCCTTGCATAAAAGGTTGGATAAAGCTGATGCCTTGGGACAGTCGGGGTCTCAGCCCATGCCTGATCCTACAGCGCAGAGGCCGTCAGGGTCTCAGAAGCGCCCACTATCCCAAATTGTTGACACAGATATCGACACGGATTCTGACTCCAGTGTCGATGGCGATGATGCAAAATTGCATCCTAAAATGGCTAAAGCCATCCGCTACATGATTATAGCAATAAAGGATGTATTGCACATATCAGAGGTAAACCCTGTCCCTGACAAGAGGGTTTATATGTTTGGGGAGAAAAAGCAAGAGGTGACTTTTCCCCCTTCACATGAGTTAAATGAGTTATAAGAAAAAGCGTGGGATTCCCCTAATAGGAAAGTGCTGATTTCCAAAAGGTTACTTATGGCGTACCCTTTCCCGTCAACGGACAGGATACGCTGGGAATCCTCCCCTAGGGTAGACAAAGCTCTGACACGCTTATCTAAGAAGGTGGCCCTGCCGTCACAGGATACGTCCTCCCTAAAGGATCCTGCGGATAGGAAGCAGGAATGTATCGTGAAGTCTGTTTATACACATTCAGGTACTCTACTGAGGCCGGCAATTGCGTCGGCCTGGATGTGTAGTGCTGTAGCAGCATGGACAGATAATCTGTCCGAGGAACTGGATACGTTGGACAAGGATACTATTTTACTGACCCTGGGGCATATAAAAGACGCTGTTCTATATATGAGGGATGCCCAGAGGGACATTTGCCTACTGGGCTCTAGAATAAATGCAATGTCAATTTCTGCCAGAAGGGTCCTGTGGACTCGGCAATGGACAGGTGATGCTGACTCCAAAAAGCACATGGAGGTTTTACCTTACAAGGGTGAGGAATTGTTTGGGGACGGTCTCTCGGACCTGGTTTCCACAGCTACGGCTGGGAAGTCAAATTTTTTGCCATATATTCCCTCACAGCCTAAGAAAGCACCGTATTACCAAATGCAGTCCTTTCGATCACAAAAAAGCAAGAAAGTCAGAGGTGCATCCTTTCTTGCCAGAGGCAGGGGTAGAGGAAAGAAGCTGCACCATACAGCTAGTTCCCAGGAACAGAAGTCCTCCCCGGCTTCCGCCAAATCCACCGCATGACGCTGGGGCTCCACAGGTGGAGACAGGAGCGGTGGGGGCGCATCTCCGAAATTTCAGCCACCAGTGGGTTCGCTCACAGGTGGATCCCTGGGCTATACAGATTGTGTCTCAGGGATACAAGCTGGAATTCGAAGTGATGCCCCCTCACCGTTACCTCAAATCGGCCCTGCCAGCTTCCCCATGGAAAGGGAGGTAGTGTTAGCGGCAATTCACAAGTTATATCTCCAGCAGGTGGTGGTAAAGGTTCCCCTCCTTCAACAAGGAAGGGGATACTATTCCACAATGTTTGTGGTACCGAAACCGGACGGTTCGGTCAGACCCATATTGAATTTAAAGTCCCTGAACATTTATCTGAAAAGATTCAAGTTCAAAATGGAATCGCTCAGAGCAGTCATTGCAAGCCTGGAAGAGGGAGATTTTATGGTGTCTCTGGACATCAAGGATGCTTACTTGCATGTCCCCATTTATCCACCTCTTCAGGAGTACCTCAGATTTGTGGTACAGGACTGTCATTACCAATTCCAGACGTTGCCGTTTGGGCTCTCCACGGCACCGAGAATATTTACCAAGGTAATGGCGAAAATGATGGTGCTCCTTCAAAAGCAAGGAGTCACAATTATCCCATACTTGGACGATCTCCTCATAAAGGCGAGGTCCAGAGAGCAGTTGCTGATCAGCGTAGCACACTCTCAGGAAGTTTTGCAACAGCACGGCTGGATTCTGAATATCCCAAAGTCGCAGCTGATTCCTACGACGCGCCTGCCCTTTCTGGGCATGATTCTGGACACAGACTAGAAGAAGGTGTTTCTCCCGGCGGAGAAGGCTCAGGAGCTCGTGACTCTAGTCAGAGACCTCTTAAAACCGAAACAGGTGTCGGTGCATCACTGCACGCGAGTCCTGGGAAAGATGGTGGCATCATACGAAGCCATTCCCTTCGGCAGGTTCCATGCGAGGATCTTTCAGTGGGATCTGTTGGACAAGTGGTCCGGATCGCATCTTCAGATGCATCGGCTGATCACCCTATCCCCCAGGGCCAGGGTGTCTCTTCTGTGGTGGCTGCAGAGTGCTCACCTTCTCGAGGGCCGCAGGTTCGGCATACAGGACTGGTTCCTGGTGACCACGGATGCGAGCCTCCGAGGATGGGGGGCAGTCACTCAGGGAAGAAACTTCCAAGGGTTGTGGTCAAGCCAGGAGGCTTGTCTGCACATAAATATCCTGGAACTAAGGGCCATATACAACGCCCTGAGTCAAGCGGAGCCTCTGCTTCGCAACCAACCGGTGCTGATTCAGTCAGACAACATCACCGCAGTGGCTCATGTAAACCGCCAGGGCGGCACAAGAAGCAGGGTGGCGATGGCGGAAGCCACCGGGATTCTTCATTGGGCGGAGAATCACGTGCAAGCTCTGTCAGCAGTGTTCATTCCGGGAGTGGACAACTGGGAAGCAGACTTCCTCAGCAGGCACGACCTCCACCCGGGAGAGTGGGGACTTCATCAAGAAGTCTTCACGCAGATTACAAATCGATGGGAAATGCCACAGGTGGACATGATGGCATCCCGCCTCAACAAAAAGCTAAAAAGGTATTGCGCCAGGTCAAGGGACCCTCAGGCGATAGCTGTGGATGCACTAGTGACACCGTGGGTGTTCCAGTCGGTCTATGTATTTCCTCCTCTTCCTCTCATACCCAAGGTGCTGAGAATCGTAAGAAAAAGAGGAGTAAGAACAATACTCATTGTTCCGGATTGGCCAAGAAGGACTTGGTACCCGGAACTGCAAGAAATGCTCACAGAGGACCCATGGCCTCTGCCTCTCAGACAGGACCTGTTGCAACATGGGCCCTGTCTGTTCCAAGACTTACCGCGGCTGCGTTTGACGGCATGGCGGTTGAACGCCGGATCCTAGCAGAAAAAGGCATTCCGGATGAAGTTATTCCTACGCTAATAAAGGCTAGGAAGGACGTGACAGCAAAACACTATCACCGTATATGGCGAAAATATGTTGCTTGGTGTGAGGCCAGGAAGGCCCCTACAGAGGAATTCCAGCTGGGCCGGTTCCTGCACTTCCTACAGTCTGGAGTGACTATGGGCTTGAAGTTGGGGTCCATAAAGGTCCAGATTTCAGCCCTATCCATTTTCTTTCAAAAAGAACTGGCTTCTCTTCCTGAGGTTCAGACGTTTGTTAAGGGAGTGCTGCATATTCAGCCCCCTTTTGTGCCACCAGTGGCACCTTGGGATCTCAACGTGGTGTTGGGTTTCCTGAAATCCCACTGGTTTGAGCCACTTAAGACCGTGGAGCTAAAGTATCTCACGTGGAAGGTGGTCATGCTATTGGCCTTAGCTTCGGCTAGGCGTGTGTCAGAATTGGCGGCTTTGTCATGTAAAAGCCCCTATCTGGTTTTCCATGTGGACAGGGCAGAATTACGGAGTCGTCCAGAATTTCTGCCGAAGGTGGTGTCATCTTTTCATTTCAACCAACCTATTGTGGTGCCTACGGCTACTCGTGACTTGGAGGATTCCAAGTTGCTTGATGTGGTCAGGGCTTTGAAGATTTATGTGGCCAGAACGGCTGGAGTCAGGAAAACTGACTCGCTGTTTATCCTGTATGCATCCAACAAGCTGGGTGCTCCTGCTTCAAAGCAAACTATTGCTCGCTGGATCTGTAACACGATTTAGCAGGCTCATTCTGCGGCGGGATTGCCGCATCCAAAATCGATAAAAGCCCATTCCACAAGGAAAGTGGGCTCTTCTTGGGCGGCTGCCCGAGGGGTCTCAGCATTACAGCTTTGCCGAGCAGCTACTTGGTCAGGTTCAAACACCTTTGCAAAATTCTACAAGTTTGATACCCTGGCTGAGGAGGACCTTGTGTTTGCCCATTCGGTGCTGCAGAGTCATCCGCACTCTCCCGCCCATTTGGGAGCTTTGGTATAATCCCCATGGTCCTTATGGAGTCCCCAGCATCCACTAGGACGTTAGAGAAAATAAGATTTTACTCACCGGTAAATCTATTTCTCGTAGTCCGTAGTGGATGCTGGGCGCCCGTCCCAAGTGCGGACTTTCTGCAATACGTATATATATAGTTATTGCTTAATAAAGGGTTATGTTATGTTGGCATCTGTGGTTGATGCTTTGTTGTTGTTCATACTGTTAACTGGGTATGTTATCACAAGTTATACGGTGTGATTGGTGTGGCTGGTATGAGTCTTACCCTGGATTCCAAAATCCTTTCCTTGTATTGTCAGCTCTTCCGGGCACAGTTTCCTTAACTGAGGTCTGGAGGAGGGGCATAGAGGGAGGAGCCAGTGCACACCAGTAGTACTAAATCTTTCTTAGAGTGCCCAGTTTCCTGCGGAGCCCGTCTATTCCCCATGGTCCTTACGGAGTCCCCAGCATCCACTACGGACTACGAGAAATAGATTTACCGGTGAGTAAAATCTTATTTTCTGACTTAGTGTCACAGTATATAACTTTTTCTTGGAGCCATCCATTTTGTCCTCAATACTGCATGAAAACATAAGGGCAAACCTGCTTTTACAGCATTAAGTAGCTTCTTTATCATCCTCCCTGAGAACAGCACATATATCAACATACATAATTTCAGGTGCTATTCACTGTAAATTTATTCAGTGCAATCATGATCTTTTCAACATCCTCGACTCCTCATTTTCTGTTTCTCTGCAATTATGTTCATTATGCATAAACTTAAGAAAAATGCAGTAGTTGACAAAAAAAATACTTAGTAATGGCAGCTTAATTTTTAATGTTAGTGATGCAATTGTATATTAGGGGAAAATTACATTTATGATATATTGAGATTGCTTTCCCAGTGCAAAAAAAAAATCTTCATTTTCAATTTTGCTGTTATTTTAACCTTGATTAATGAGTATTGGGTATAACTGTGATTTATCTGACACATAAAGAACATTATTTTTATTGCTATTTTAAAGTCAAATGCCTGCATGGTAAAAGATCTAGCTTTATTTTCATTATATATAATAAGCTGCTTGCTGGGGTAGAGGATGAAGGAGAATCTCTCACAGTGCAGAAGTGGCAGGTGACCAATGTGGAATTGATTAATCAAGTCTGCAATATCTACATAATATTTCAAATTCCATATAGTAGCTACTGCTCTCTTTATGCATTTATTTTGCATATTTAAATATAGTGGCAAGTATGCATAATTTCCTTCTTGAGAAATGTCCTATACTTCCGTAAATCACAAATAAAAAAAATGAAAACTGGCGATCGTTTACATATTTTTCTGCAAACCTTAACTGTTTATATCTTTTTTTTCCAGATCATGGATTTTTTAACATGTACATGTTGACATACTGTTAAATGAAAGTGCAGGTTTTCTCTTTAGTCGTTTAGAGTAAATCAGCAGTACAGTATGCAAATGCGGTGTTGCTGCTTTCCTTGTTTTGGCAGGCACTCCTGTTTTTTTAAGTATTTGTGTAGAGCACTCTGACAAATGAGCATATCATTGTGAGTTTTTATGTTTTTCAGGGTGATAATCAAATCTGTCATGGGCCATTTTCTGCACACCCGAAGAAAGCATTTCTCACTATCAGATATTTTACACTTTAATCACAGAGCTGGAAATACAGAGGATGTGGCCAGCGCCCTAAGCCATCTATTTCATTAAATTGACAGAAATTGGAAGAACAAAGAAAAAAAGGGCATGTCATTATGGGAGCTAATGGCAAACCGGAAAATGTCTGTCAAGAAACCAAACAATTTGGAAAGTGAATGAGAAGATACATTGTATAAAAATGAAAACAATGCATTGAGAAAGTGGAAGCGGATGTAGAGATACTTCTAGATGAAACTAAAGCAGGAAACATTTGCTGTATTTAGAGAATGGATAGTATAAGACTATTAGGGGTACATTTACAAAGATGGAAGTTCTATTTGTGCCCATAGCAACCAATTAGATTCCAGGTATTATCTTCTAGAACAGAAGCGGGCAAAACGTCGATCGCGATCTACCGGTTGATCGCGGTGCTCTCGCCGGTAGATTGCAATCCCATTGCCGCCTCTGCTGCCTGAGTGTGGACCGTTGCCAATGTTGTCATGACGTCAGCCGCGTAATGCGCGATTGGGAACGCGATGTGAGGAGCCTGTGCGCCTGCTGGATCTGGTTTGATCCAGTCAGCGCCGACGGCAGCAGCAGAGCAGCAGCGGCGGGAAGCTGGAGCAGGCACGGGAGCAGGAGACAGCCAGCTAAAGTAACTATATCTGGCACTGTAGGGGCATATGTGACACTGTGGGGGCATATCTGGCACTGTGGGCACATGGCACTGTTGGGGCATATCTGGCACTGTGGGGGCGTATGTGGCACTGTGGAGGCATATGTGGCACTGTGGAGGCATATGACACTGTGGGGGCATATCTGGCACTGTGGGCACATGGCACTATGGGGGCATATGTGGCACTGTGGGGGCATATATATATCTTGCACTGTGTGGGCATATGTGGCACTGTGGGAGCATATCTGGCACTGGGGGCATATGTGTATCTGCACTGTGGGGGCATATGTATTTGAGGTTTTTAACTGTGGGGGCCAATGTGTGATTTCGTGCGAGACAGTCATTACACCCTGTGCAGCAAGGCTACGCCCCTTTTTTGTTATACCACACCCCTTTTTTGTCATGCCACGCCCCGCGGCGTGCGCAATTATCCAGCGTAGGTAGATTACAACAGCTTTTCAGCTTTCAAAGTAGATCACCGACTCCAAAAGTCTGGCCACCCCTGTTCTAGAAGGTTCTAGATAAATGAGAATTGGAATCTGATTGGTTACTATGGGCAACATCCCATCTTAAATGGAACTCCCATTTCTCTTACGTCCTAGAGTATGCTGGGGTCCACATTAGTACCATGGGGTATAGACGGGTCCACCAGGAACCATTGGCACTTTAAGAGTTTGAGAGTGTGGGCTGGCTCCTCACTCTATGCCCATCCTACCAGACTCAGTTAAGAAAACGTGCCCAGAGGAGCCGGTCACAGCTAGGGGAGCTCTCCAGAGTTTCATTAGCAAAAGTTATTTTTTAGAGTTTATTGTTTTACAGGGAGGCTGCTGGCAACAGCCTCCTTGCAGCGAGGGACTTAGGGGGGGAGCAGTGTCCACCCTGCAGGGTCTGAGCCACTGTCTCCGCTGACTGGACACTGAGCTCCTGAGGGGATAGATCGTTCCCCGCCACAGGGGATCGCTCACCCCAGCAGCATGCCGCCACCCACTTGCAGAGCTGAAGATTGTGGCAACTGAGACACCGACCCCCTTAGAAAGCGGGGGGCCCGTGTGAAGATGACGGCATCAGGATAGGAGCGCAGTATTAACTGCGCTCTAGGAGGCTCAGCGGTACATTGTGCGGCGCTGTGAGGGGCGCCCTGAACCAGTGCCTGCACCCTACACTGGTCACTCAGTCTGTCGGGGTCCCTGGATCTCAGCCAGCATCAATCCTCAGGCCGGTATAATCCTATGAAGAGCGGGAAGACAGCCCCATTTTGGGGGCGGAGCTTCTCAGAGCGGACCCAGCAGCGTTCAGCGCCATTTTCCTGTCTGCACAGCGCTGTGCAGGAAAGAAGCAAGTCCCTCCACAGCAATCTCCAGCTATCTCACGGTACCAGGGGGTTGTAGAGAAGGGGAAGGCTGCAAAACGGCTGTGTAACCTATTAAGGTACATGTCAGCGCTCATAAGGGGTCTCCCGTATATGTATAAAAGCGCCATTCTTGGGGAGAAACTCTGTCTGTATCCCCTGTGTGTGTGTGGAGTGTTTGTGGTCACCAATAGCAATGTCCAGGGACTCTGGGGGTAATTCCAAGTTGATAGCAGCAGGATTTTTGTTAGCAATTGGGCAATTACCCCCTCTGTGTCATATGCTACAGAGGATTTGTCCTCTCAAGATGATCACATTCCATGTAATCAGGATTGCACTGATTTAGCACAGATTCCAGCAAGGGAGCCGGAATTGTTATCCTCTATCAAAAATATGATTTTTCAGATTTCACTGAGGGTTGCACAAAATGAATCTGCAACCCAGGGGCTGCAGAATATGGCAGTCTGGCCCAGTTCTGGTACCTCAGGTTCCCCCGCTGTGTACTCCCATAAGTGTCCTTTAGCACAAATTATGCAGGATGACACCGATACAGAATCTGACGGTGATGATGGGGTACGGGGGACAGCATCTCTTGCTAAAGGGGTGCAGTTGATGATAGAGGCTATTAGGGATGTGTTGAATATTAATGATACACCACCTCAGCAGGTTGAGGAGGCTTACTTCACTGAGAATAAGGAAACCTCGCTAACCTTCCCTGCGTCAAAATAATTAAATGCTATTTTTGAAAAGGATTGGGAAAACCCTAAGAAAAAATTCCAGATCCCTAAGAGGGTTCAGGTGGTGTTTCCTTTCCCTGTTGAGGATAGGAAAAAAAGGGAAAAACCGCCTATTGTTGACGCGTCAGTATCCAGACTTTCAAAAAAGGTGGTGTTGCCTGTTCCGGGATCTACCGCCTTGAAAGAGCTGATCGTAAGATTGATAATACGCTCAAATCCATGTACACGGCTTCAGGGGCTATACTGCGTCCCACTATTGCTAGTGCTTGGATTGCCAAAGCTACTGTATAGTAAAGTGGTCTGGCACCTTACTTGAAGATTTGGATACTATGGATAAGGATGATGTTGGCTTATTTTTGCGTAAAATTCAGGATTCAGCGGGATTTCTGTTGGAATCCATAAAAGATCTGGGTTCCATGGCTGCAGGAATTTATTCCATGTCGGTCTCAGCACGGCGAGGACTGTGGCTACGTCAATGGTCTGCCGACACAGAATCCAGGAAAAGTGTGGAGTCCCTACCGTATACAGGTCAGTCTCTCTTTGGGGAAGCACTAGATGTGTGGCTAGATACGAGGCTCTCCAGCACGGAAGGTTTCATGCTTGGTCCTTCCAACTGGATCTCCTGGACAGGTGGTAAGAATCTCATCTGCACATGCACCTGAGAATTCGTCTGTCGCCAAAGGCCAGGATTTAGCTCCTCTGGTGGCTCCAACTATCTCACCTTCTGGAGGGCCGCAGGTTCGGGATTCAGGACTGGATCCTTCTAACCACGAATGCAAGCCTCTGGGGCTGGGGCGCAGTGACTCAAGGGGAGACCTTCCAAGGAAGGTGGTCCATTCTGGAAGTTGGCCTTCCGATCAACATTCTGGAACTGAGAGCCGTATACAACGTTCTCATTGCTCCGGACTGGCCGAAAAGGACTTGGTACGCAGACCTTCTGGATCTACAAGAAGAGCTGAGGCCCCTTCCTCTTCGAGAGGACCTGCTGCAGCAGGGGCCGTTCGCCTATCAGGACTTGCCACGGCTACGTTTGACGGCATGGAGGTTAAACGCCTGATACTAGCTTGGAAGGGCATTCCGAACAAAGTTATTCCTACCCTGATACAGGCTAGGAAAGGAGTAACGTCTAAACATTACCATCGTATTTGGAAAAAAATATGTGTCTTGGTGTGAGTCCAAGAAGTTTCCTACGGTGGAGTTTCAACTGGGACGGTTTCTCCTTTTCCTGCAGGCAGGAGTGGATATGGGCCTGAGGTTGGGATCTGTGAAGGTCCAGATTTCGGCCCTATCCATTTTCTTCCAGAAACAATTGGCTGCCCTCCCTGAGGTTCAGACCTTTTTGAAGGGAGTTCTGCACATCCAGCCTCCCTTTGTACCGCCTACGGCACCATGGGATCTTAACGTGGTGTTGCAGTTTCTCCAGTCTGACTGGTTTGAGCCTCTGCAAGAGGTAGAGGTCAAGTTTCTTACGTGAAAGGCTGTCACTTTGTTGGCCTTAGCTTCTGCTAGACGTGTGTCGGAGTTGGGGGCTTTGTCTTGTAAGAGCCCCTACTTGATTTTCCATGAAGATAGAGCTGAGCTCCAGACACGTCAGCAGTTTCTTCCGAAGGTTGTGTCGGCATTTCATATCAACCAACCTATTGTGGTGCCAGTTGCTACTGACTCCTCAATTTCATCTAAGTCCTTAGATGTGGTAAGGGCTCTGAAGATCTATGTGAAGAGGACTGCTCGTCACAGAAAATCGGCTCTCTTTTTGTCCTATATGATCCCAAGAAAATTGGGTGTCCTGCTCTAAGCAGACTATCTCTCGCTGGATCAGGTTCACTATCCAGCATGCGTATTCTACGGTGGGATTGCCGTGTCCTAAGTCTGTTAAGACCCACTCTACTCGTAAGGTGGGGTCTTCCTGGGCGGCTGCCCGGGGTGTCTCAGCATTACAACTTTGCCGAGCAGCAACTTGGTCTGGGTCGGACACGTTTGCAGAGTTCTACAAGTTCGATACTTTGGCCTCTGATGATCTGAAGTTCAGTCAATCAGTTTTGCAGGAGCCTCCGCACTCTCCCTCCCATTCTGGGAGCTTTGGTACATCCCCATGGTACTAATGTGGACCCCAGCATCCTCTAGGACGTAAGAGGAAATAGGATTTTGGTTACCTACTGGTAAATCCTTTTCTCGTAGTCCGTAGAGGATGCTGGGCACCTGCCCAGCGCTTCGTTTTCCTGCAGTTGTTATCTGGTTCAGTACAACTTTGTTGTTAGTTATGTACTGCATTATTACTGGGTAAGTAATGTTTCAGCTGTTGCTGAAGTTTTTCAAGCTTGTTAGCTTGATGTGCCTTGTATGTATGAGCTGGTATGAATCTCGCAACTATCTGTGTATAATCCTTCTCTCAAAGATGTCCGTCTCCTCGGGCACAGTTTCTAGACTGAGTCTGGTAGGAGGGACATAGAGGGAGGAGCCAGCCCACACTCTCAAACTCTTAAAGTGCTAATGGCTCCTGGTGGGCCTGTCTATACCCCATGGTACTAATGTGGACCCCAGCATCCTCTACGGACTACGAGAAAAGGATTTACCGGTAGGTAATTAAAATCCTATTTTTAGTAAATTTACCCCTTACAATCTGTTCCCCTAATCTGTACTGCCCTTATAGTATAAGACTATTACAATCTGTACTGCCCTTATAGTATAAGACTATTACAATCTGTACTGCCCATAGACTACTGTAAACCATGCTTTAAAGCAGACCCATCGCTGACCCAATTATTCTGAGTAGTCTCCCAAGTCACAGTGCTCACAAATCACCCCACCACTGACAGATAACCAACTGCAGTTAGTCACAGGATATGAGATTCAGCTATTTTAAGTCATGTATAAATATTCCTTGTTATACACTTATTATATTTTGACATTTTAATAACTTTTCTTATAATTATCACATACTAGTATACTATACAATAGTGAACTAAGTTTGTAAGAGTGCGGTTGGACTTGGGGACTGGATCAGGAAGGGCAGTTATACTTGTGTTCTAGTGAGGGCCGTTTCTACCAGTAGGCGAGCCGCGCAATCACACAGGGCGACTGCCACAACCCCTGCTTGCTGCTGCTGCCTGATCTCAGGAGTCCTCAATGGACTCCTCCCGCCCGCCCGTAGTACTCTGCTCACTGGGAGGCGTTCATGATGTCATGCACTAGGAGCGCAAAAGGTAAAATGAGACGGTAGCGTCTAGTTACCCTTCGTGGAGAGAACCTTTCCCATAAGCCCCTGAGTCCATATCAACAACTATTTTGAAGAGTAACCTGTGGTGAGTAAAGCAAGACACCGAGCCTGCGGGGGTACAATGGTGCATAGATAAAACAAAATAACCTCAAACGGAGAATGGATAAAACATTAAGGTGCTGTAAGGGCGGAAGTTCGTTACTGCCCTCTTGTGCTGTCACTTCCTGGTCCTGATCGCAAAAGGAACATAGAAACAACCAAAATGAGACATGTAGAGGAGCGGGAAGGCGCCATTTTGCATACTACAAAGCATTGAAGAAGGAGGCAGCGCTGGATGGGTGCGGACGTGCGGTGCAGCCAGGATTCGGATCTGGAGGGCGAGGACCGACCCATAATCGGACTGAGACTGAGACCCCCACAGTGCAGCTGCAGTGATGTAAGATGACGAAGAAATTCGGGTTTGTGACTGGTGCCAAAGCAGAGACCTATGGTAACACAGCAAGCCAAAGACGATAAAAGAAGCTTTCCAAGTTGCTCCTAGGAAGTGCAAATATATTGTAAATCTCCGATGCTGAGTTAAGATATATTATGATTGATGACACTATGGTTGTATTTTTAAGGACTTGTGTTCAATTATATAAATACCCCGAAAAATTTTAGTACAACATTCTTTATACTGTATTCACACATTTAAGTGCTTTGTGCACAAAGAAATAAAAATAAATAAAAATAATCTAAAGTGCTGTTTGTAAATTCAAACAAGTTCCTTATGTTAAAAAAATGCCAAGGGCTGCCCTTGAGTGTAAATCTCTTTTTTTCTAACGTCCTAGTGGATGCTGGGGACTCCGTAAGGACCATTGGGAATAGACGGGCTCCGCAGGAGACATGGGCACTTTAAGAAAGAATTTAGATTCTGGTGTGCTCTGGCTCCCTCTATGTCCCTCCTCCAGACCCCAGTTTGAATCTGTGCCCGGACGAGCTGGGTGCTGTTCAGTGAGCTCTCCTGAGCTTGCTGTAAGAAAGTATTTTGTTAGGTTTTTTATTTTCAGGGAGCTCTGCTGGCAACAGACTCCCTGCATCATGGGACTGAGGGGAGAGAAGCAGCCCTACTCTCTGAAGATAGGTCCTGCTTCTTAGGCTACTGGACACCATTAGCTCCAGAGGGATCGTACACAGGATCTCACCCTCGTCGTCCGATCCCAGAGCCGCGCCGCCGTCCCCCTCGCAGAGCCGGAAGACAGAAGCCGGGTGAGCATAAGAAGCAAGAAGACTTCGAAAACGGCGGCAGAAGACTCCTGTCTTCACTGAGGTAGCGCACAGCACTGCAGCTGTGCGCCATTGCTCCCACACACACCTCACATACTCCGGTCACTGTAAGGGTGCAGGGCGCAGGGGGGGAGGCGCCCTGGGCAGCAATTGGGACCTCTTTGGCAAAAGTTTAGCATATATACAGTTGGGCACTGTATATATGTATGAGCCCCCGCCAAGTAAATGTATATTTAAGTGGGACAGAAGCCCGCCGTCAGCACTCACCAGCGCCATGTTTTTTCTCCACAGCACCGCTGAGAGGAAGCTCCCCAGCCTCTCCACTGCAGTTACAAGAAGAGAGTAAAAAGAGAGGGGGGGCACATAATTAGGCGCAAAACTCAATATAAACAGCAGCTACTGGGTTAACATTAAGTTACTGTGTTATTCCTGGGTTAATAGCGCTGGGGTGTGTGCTGGCATACTCTCTCTCTGTCTCTCCAAAGGGCCTTATGGGGGAATTGTCTTCAGATGAGCATTCCCTGAGTGTCGGTACGTGTGTGTCGACATGTCTGAGGTAAAAGGCTCCCTTAAGGAGGAGATGGAGCAAATGTGTGTGTGTGAGAGTGTCTCCGTCGACAACACCGACACCTGTTTGGATATGTGTAATTAAGTGCTAAGGTGAATTTATTGCACAAAAGATTAGAGAACAGACAGGGAATCTACCCATGTCTGTCCCTATGTCGCAGAGACCTTCAGAGTCTCTCAATGATCACTATCCAAAATAATAGACACTGATATCGACACAGAGTCTGACTCCAGTGTCGACTACGATAATGCAAAGTTACAGCCAAAATGGTAGAAAAGTATTCAATATATGATTATTGTAATAAAAGATGATTTGCATATCACTGATGACTCATCTGTCCCTGACACAAGGGTACACATGTTTAAGGGGAAGAAAGCTGAGGTAAATTTCCCTCCTCTCATGATGAAAAAGAGCGGGAATCTCCAGACAAGAGACTGCAGCTTCCCACAAAGAATTCTCAGGGAGTATCCTTTCCCTACTAGGGACCGGATACGATGGGAATCTTCCCCTAGGGTGTCACGTTTGCCCAAAAGGTAGCCCTGACTTAACAGCTATTCTCAGGGATCCTGCAGATAGCGTGCACATTCTGGTACACTACTCAGACTGGCGATTGTGTCGGCATGGGTTTATAGCGCTGTAGCAGCGTGGACAGGTACCTTATCAGCAGAGATTGAGACCGAAGTATGTATATATATGTATATATATAGAGATATATATATTAAAGATGCTGTCTTAAGAGATATATATATATATATATAAAAGATGCCCAAAGAGACGTTAGTCTACTGGGTTCTAGAGTCAACGCTATGTCGATTTCTGCTTGACGTGTCCTGTAGAATATGCAATGGACAGGTGATGCCGACTTAAGAGGCATATGGAAGGCTGAGGATTGTGTGGAGAAGGGATCTCGGACCTGGTCTCCACAGCTATAACTGGTAATTCTGATATTTTGCCTTATATTCCTGCACAGCCTAGGAAAGCACGACATTATCAAATGCAGCCTTTCGATCACAAAGAGACAAGAAAGTCCGAGGTGCGTCCTTTCTTGCCAGAGGCAGGGGCAGAGGAAAGAAGCTGCACAAACACAGCTAGTTCCCAGGAACAGAAGTCCTCCCCGGCCTCTACAAAATCCACCGCATGTCGCTGGGGCTCCACAGGCGGAGCTAGGAACTTACGAAGACGGTGGGGGCACGTCTTCCTAAGTTCAGCCACAAGTGGGTTCACTCCCTGTTGGATCCCTGGGCAATAGATATTGTGTCTCAGGGATACAAGCTGGACTTTGAGGAGATGCCCCCTCACCGACGGCCCTGCCGGCTTCCCCCCACGAGAGGGAAATAGTGTTAACTGCAATTCACAAATTGTATCTTCAACAGGTGGTGGTCAAGGTTTCCCTCCTTCAACAAGGAAGGGGTTATTATTCGACCATGTTGTAGTCCCGAAACCGGACGGTTCGGTCAGACCCATATTGAATTTAAAATCCCTGAACATATACCTGAAAAGGTTCAAGTTCAAGATGGAATCGCTAAGAGCGGTCATCGCAAGCCTGAAAGGGGGAGATTTTATGGTGTCTCTGGACATAAAGGATGCATACCTTCATGTCCCCATTTATCCACCTCATCAGGCGTACCTCAGATTTGTAGTACAGGATTGTCATTACCAATTTCAGACGTTGCCGTTTGGTCTCTCCACGGCCCCGAGAATCTTCACCAAGGTAGTGGCGGAAATGATGGTGCTCCTGCGGAAGCAAGGTGTCACAATTATCCCGTACTTGGACGATCTCCTCATAAAAGCGAGATCAAGAGAGCAGTTGCTGAACAGTGTATCACTTTCTCTGGAAGTGTAACGGCAACACGGCTGGATTCTATATATTCCAAAGTCGCAGTTGGTTCCTACGGCTCATCTGCCTTTCCTAGGCATGATTCTGGACACAGACCAGAAAACGGTTTATCTCCCGATAGAGAGAGCTCAGGAGCTCATGACACTGGTCAGGAATCTATTAAAACCAAAACAGGTGTCAGTGCATCGCTGCACTCGAGTCCTGGGAAGGATGGTGGCATCATATGAGGCCATTCCCTTCGGCAGGTTCCATGCGAGGACCTTCCAATGGGACTTACTGGACAAGTGGTCCGGATCACATCTTCAGATGCATCGGTTAATCACCCTGTCCCCCAGGGCCAGGGTGTCACTCCTGTGGTGGCTGCAGAGTTCTCACCTTCTAGAGGGACGCAGATTCGGAATTCAGGACTGGGTCCTGGTGACCACGGACGCTAGCCTCCAAGGGTGGGGAGCAGTCACACAGGGAAGAAATTTCCAAGGTCTGTGGTCAAGTCAAGAGACTTGCCTTCACATCAACATCCTGGAACTAAGGGCCGTATACAACATCCTACGTCAAGCGGCGCACTTGCTTTGCGACCAACTGGTTCTGATTCAGTCAGACAACATCACCGCAGGGGCTCAGGTGAACTGCCAAGGCGGCACAAGGAGAGTGGCGATGGCAGAAGCCACCAGAATTCTTCGCTGGGCGGAGAATCACGTAAGCGCTCTGTCAGCAGTGTTCATCCCGGGAGTGGACAACTGGGAAGCAGACTTCCTCAGCAGACACGACCTCCACCCGGGAGAGTGGGGACTTCATCAGGAAGTCTTCACACAGATCACATATCGGTGGGAACTGCCACAGGTGGACATGATGGCATCCCGCCTCAACAAAAAACTACATATTGCGCCAGGTCAAGAGACCCTCAGGCAATAGCGGTAGACGCCCTGGTGACACCGTGAGTGTTCCAGTCGGTGTATGTATTTCCTCCTCTTCCTCTCATTCCCAAGGTACTGAGGATAATAAGGAAAGGAGGAGTGAGAACAATCCTCATTGTTCCAGATTGGCCACGAAGGACCTGGTATCCAGATCTGCAAGAAATGCTCACAGAGGACCCGTGGCCTCTTCCTCTAAGACAGGACCTGTTGCAACAGGGGCCCTGTCTGTTCCAAGTCTTACCGCGGCTGCGTTTGACGGCATGGCGGTTGAACGCCGGATCCTAGCATAAAAGGGCATTCCGGACGAGGTCATTCCTACGCTGATAAAGGCTAGGAAGGACGTGACAGCTAAACATTATCACCGTATATGGCGAAAATATGTTTCTTGGTGTGAGGCCAGGAATGCTACTACAGAGGAATTCCAGCTGGGCCGTTTCCTTCACTTTCTACAGTCAGGAGTGAATTTGGGCCTAACATTGGGCTCCATTAAGGTCCAGATTTCGGCCCTGTCCATTTTCTTTCAAAAAGAGTTGGCTTCTCTACCAGAAGTTCAGACGTTGTAAAGGGAGTGCTGCATATTCAGCCTCCTTTTGTGCCTCCAGGGGCACCTTGTGATCTTAACGTGGTGTTAAGTTTACTGAAATCACACTGGTTTGAACCACTTAAAACGGTGGAGTTAAAATATCTCACGTGGAAGGTGGTCATGCTATTAGCCTTGGCTTCGGCTAGGCGTGTGTCAGATTTAGCGGCTTTGTCACATAAAAGCCCCTATCTGGTTTTCCATATAGATAGAGCAGAATTGCGGACCAGTCCACAATTTCTGCCAAAAGTGGTGTCATCTTTTCATATGAACCAACCTATTGTGGTGCCTGTGGCTACTCGTGACTTGGAGGATTCCGAGTTACTAGATGTGGTCAGGGCTTTGAAGGTTTATGTAGCCAGAACGGCTAGAGTCAGGAAAACGGAGTCGCTGTTTATCCTGTATGCATCCAACAAGCTGGGTACTCCTGCTTCAAAGCAAACTATTGCTCGCTGGATCTGTAACACGATTCAGCAGGCTCATTCTGCGGCTGGATTGCCGCTGCCTAAATCAGTTAAAGCCCATTCCACTAGGAAGGTGGGCTCTTCTTGGGCGGCTGCCCGAGGGGTCTCGGCATTACAACTATGCCGAGTTGCTACTTGGTAAGGTTCAAACACTTTTGCAAAGTTCTACAAGTTTGATACCCTGGCTGATGAGGACCTATTGTTTGCTCAATCGGTGCTGCAGAGTCATCCGCACTCTCCCGCCCGTTTGGGAGCTTTGGTATAATCCCCATGGTCCTTACGGAGTCCCCAGCATCCACTAGGACGTTAGAGAAAATAAGATTTTGCTTACCGGTAAATCTATTTCTCGTAGTCCGTAGTGGATGCTGGGCGCCCGTCCCAAGTGCGGACTTCTTCTGCAATACTTGTTTATAGTTATTGCTGCAATAAGCCGGGCTATGTTTTTGTTGCATCAGGGTTGAACTGATGCTCTGTTGTTGTTCATACTGTTGACTGGGTAAGTTTATCACAAGTTATACGGTGTGATTGGTGTGGCTGGTATGAGTCTTGCCCTGGATTTCCAAAATCCTTTCCTTGTACTGTCAGCTCTTCCGGGCACAGTTTCTCTAACTGGGGTCTGGAGGAGGGACATAGAGGGAGGAGCCAGAGCACACCAGAATCTAAATTCTTTCTTAAAGTGTCCATGTCTCCTGCGGAGCCCGTCTATTCCCCATGGTCCTTACGGAGTCCCCAGCATCCAGTACGGACTACGAGAAATAGATTTACCGGTAAGTAAAATCTTATTTTTTCTTTTTATGGCAATACTATTCAGTATAAAAAGCGGTGAAAAATTACCTAAAACATTGATGCACAATTACACACTTACTAGATTAAGAGAGGTTCATCAAACAAATGACAGCAAGTGGGGGCAAATCCCAGATTGGGACTCAGGGGTGACCTCCACCTCTGACATGTACGTGTGCCATAAAGACTATTGAGAAAAAGTTAGAGTAGGGCACTCTAGGGTTTCCATCTCAAAATTATATTGTAATTTAGGGCCTAATTCAGGATTGATCGCAAAAGCAAAATCTTTCTCTAATGGGAAAAACAAAGGGCACTGCAGGTGGGGCAGATATAACATGTGCAGAGAGAGTTAGATTTGGGTGGGGTGTGTTCAAACTGAAATCTAAATTACCGTGTAAAAATAAAGCAGCCAGTATTTACCCTGTAAGAAACTAAATAACCCACCCAAATCTATCTCTATTATATTTGCCCCACCTGCAGTGCACATGGTTTTGCCCATTAGAGAAAGATTTTGCTTTTGGGGTCAACCTGATTCAGGTGTGGTAGTAGTAGTGTATTACGCAATGTGCTGATGTTCGGCACACTGCACATGTGCAGGACTTGTTCTCGGACGCAGCAGAGCATCACACATGCATGCAGGAGGCATCTATTCAGTCAGCATCCACACCTGAATCAGGCTCTCCGTCTCTGCAGCAAATGGATAACAGGATCCTGAAAAATGCTCTATGTGTTGCTTGAGAAAAACGAAGGAATGAATCTCCCTGAGGACTGAATCTTCCAAAAAAAATTTACTGACTCAAAGGAAACAAAATCACCATAATGTGAAAAATATATATTTATTAAAATAAAAATCTACAATCTATAATCATCTGCAATCCTTATGTGATAGCAGTGGGAGCACAATATTCCTGGCCAGAGAATGTCCTTCAGGTTATGTCCAAAAATATCAGGGTCCATCATGCAATGAGGGGATCCTTGATACATTTACGTATGCACCAGTCTTATTAGAGGACCCTGATATCTTTTAGGCATATCCGTGGAGAATATTTTCAATGTGCAGGATTATTACTTCATTTTGTATGTATATACTGTATAGTGTAAATATAACCTGTATTTTGTATGCATAATGCACTATGTTTGGCGCCTCCTTGCCTTTTTGTAGAACTGTGCATAAAACTGGAGCTCTTCCAGCGGAGGCTTCTGTATATATTTATTCTGTGTGATCGCTTTCTTTTATTTACTATTTACAATTTTTATGCTGCAAACAACAAGCTGTTCTGTTTGCCAATACAGAAATACTGTAAATGCAATCTCAAAACACATGCTTCTGCTATATAAACAGTTTAGTTTAATGGTACCATGTTATTAAATAAAAAAGAAGTCGGCTCCATAACCACTGTCCTCAAAGCGCACTAACAGTCCAGGTTTCAAGGATATCCATACTTCAGCACAGGTGACTTGATTAGTATGTCAGTTATTTAGATGTAACCATCTGTGCGCAGATATCACTAAAACCTGGACTGTAAAGGTGCCCAAACATGGTAAGATTTTTGAAATGATGCGGCCGTTTCCAATTGGCAGTGCCATAACTAGACTTTTTGGTGCCCCCCCCCCCCCCCCCCCATTTTTCCACCAGGGACATAAGGTGCATGCCTCATGTGGAAGGGAAATGACAAGATTGATCCCAGAGAAAGCATATATATTTTATATATCACTGCAAGGATTCAAACCTTTAACCTGTTGAATTGTCATCAAACACCATACTCAATGAGCTGTTTGATCCGACATAAAAACTATGAACACTATATGAAGCTACTGGTACTATGTAAAAAAAATAATAATCAGCATTGCATTTCAGCAGATCTATGTAGTGTGCAGTCACACATCCAATCTCTTGCAGCCACACACTACATAGATCTGCTCAGCCGCAATACTGATAATTGTTTCACAAAGTACAAGGTAAGCTTCAAATAGTTAGAATTCTCTACCTTTCTATGCAAGGGCAGACAACTCAATGAATAGTTTGTCTGACTGCAAAGCCACAGGCTATGGGTTTGAATCCCGGGTATGTCAGCATCTTGAAATGTAATAAAGGACAGTGTGGCTGAATAACAAAGAAATCTCAAGTTGAGTTCATGAATGCTCTATAGGTATTAGCAACAGAAGGGGTCAGGGTAGGAGACGGGAGGACAGGAGATGCTGGGCTTCAAAAAGGGGGGAAGCTGCAAGTGAAAGAACTTAAAACAGATAACTGACAAGTGTCACCAGCAGCGCCCCCTACCCTGCAGCGCTATGTCCCCCTCCGCACACACCTAGTTACGGCCACATCATTTAAAAATTGTGTGTATGGCATGTAAACAATGAGATACGCGCACCTGCGGGTCGTTCTTCGCCTCCTCAGATCTCTTAAACATGCAGAAAGGAATCATGAGGGAAGTTTTTGCATTAGCCACAATTACTTATTATAACATACTGCAAGGTGACAATTACAATGTTTGGGGGATATAGAAAGACATTATAGACATCTCCTTCAAGGAAACTTAAAAGAATAAAAAGGTCAAATTATAACTTATTGATTTACTTTCTGTCCCTGAAGGTCCCAATTTTAGAACACACAGTAGTTACTGTTACCTTGAATGATAACATAATGATCTGTGAACAATCAGATGTTTGCTCAGGTGCTGTAGTTATGTCATCTTTCATTACAATGTGATAAAACACTTTATAATGTGTACAACTAAACTGCACAAGATTGACTTGTATATACATGAAGAATTACTGTACTTATTTGTCAATTTTAAGAATGCTCTGTCTATGAGGCGGCAGCTTTTTTATTTTTTACAGATATATAGAGAGATGAATAGACAGAAAAAAAATATGTTTTTCTCAGCTGTAAAATATAATTCCCTGTGGAGCTTAAATAAACATATTGTGTAATGAACTTATAACAACAAATCTCACTTTCTACATATACTGTGTTCTGATGTTCATGGAAATATTGAGATACTTTTTTTGTGCATTCTGGGCAAGAGGCATTCATGTAAACTACATTACAGATACTGTTAGCAACTCTGGAGAAAAGGGTTTATGAGCTTTGCAGATTGAAAGTCAACAAATGGACTGTAAAAGCACTATAAATGCCAACTTTTTGTGTATGTGACTTTTTATTGTTCATTTCTGGTTGAACTGGCATATCAAGTCCACATTATTATATTTTGTGTCCTTGTGTGACATTGATAGTGTGCACTGTGGTTTGCTGGCACAAGCTTTCACAATAAAATGTCATTGCCTGAGGTGCAAGGAGTTAAATTGATTTGTTCCCATGGTCACTGATGTTAGGATTCAGATTAAGTGCACCACTGAACTGTCTGCATATACAGAGTATAGCACTATTTAGAAAACTAAACTTAAAAAGCAGCTACTTGTAAATGCATATACTATACAAACATTTGCTTACATTTTTATTTACTATTTTGAAAGTGCTTTATTACTTGTCTAGTAATAACTTTTAGATCATTGTCTTTAGATATGCTTAGTACTTTTTGTGCATATCTGAAGTGTAATAACATAAATCAATGTTCTCTGTAATGCTGATCAATGATTGTGCTTCCTTTGGAAACTAGTGCCTGGAGAAGAATGCGGCCATTTTAAAATGCTCATTCTTCATGTTAGTAAATTAGTCAAAGCAATTTGATAAGGGCCAGAGGAAAACTCATGGGCATCGCCCCAGCTTCTGCCTATCACAATCAATTTACTTTTATTATGGAGATGGTTAGGGGTGCTTTTCACACAGTAAGAGACTGACATTGCATGTAGAAGTGTTGAAGGGTCATTTTTAGAACTGTGGAGTTATGTTTTCATGCTACATTTGCTGAGGCTTTGCAGCCAAATGGCTTTAATATTTGGTCTGTTCAGTGCTGTACTTCCAGCAGTTATCAATTCTAAAAATACTCAAGGATATGTGTGTTATTAATCATTTTTTATCTTAGAAGGAGCTGAATACGTTAACAGTTACTTGGCTATTACAAAGCACATGACGTATAAATATATGATACATTTTCATTCCGTTTGAAATCCATCAAACTGTCTGACAATGAAAGCTCTGCTGATTTTGACTCTTATTGCTGAGTGCTACTCTCACCACCCATTGGTCAACAGGTATTTTACCATTTCAAATATATAAGCTGATTACATTACTTTTAGTATGTGTGTACTTGGAACTTGTTTTAAATGTTTTGGTTTGAAAACATACATTGTTGGAGAGTCGCCATTTATTATTATTATTACTGTTATTATTACTGTTATTATTGATGATAATAATAATAATAATAATAATAATAATAACAACAGTTACATATATAGCAGCATCATATTCCATTCTGCTTTACAATTGGGAACAAATTAGTAATAAAACAAGACTTGTTAATTACAGACAGACAAAGAGGTAAGAGGGCTCTGCTCGCAAGCTTACAGAATATAGGGAAATAGGAATATGATACACATGGGTGAGTGCTACATATTGCATATGGATCCAGCCACAATGCAGGGGTTCTTGGTGGCCGGTATAATCCAGTCACACAGAAATGTTGACCAAGGGTCAGGAAGATGTGAAAGTGAAGATAGAGAGAATATTTAAAGGTATGTGTGGACTGTATAGACGGGGTGTAATCAGGTCGGATAGCTTACAATATGGCAGTTATGTTGTATTCTGGAATTTGATAAGCCTGTCTGAAGATGTGAGTTTTCAGGGAACGCTTGAAGGTTTGGAAACTAGAGGAAAGTCTTATTGTACATGGTAGGGTGGGTGTAGTCCGAAAAACGTGCTGTAACATTGAATGGAAGCAGGTAACGCGTGTGAGAAGTCAAGCTGCGAGATATTTTGAGTTAAGTAAAGAGTTAGTGTGTAGTTTGGTTAATAGCCTTATGTATAAGTAAATATATTTTACATTGAATTTGGTAAAATACAGGTAACGGAGGGACTGACAGTGGAGCTGCAGATGATGAAACTTTAGCAAGAAAGCACAGCCTCTCAGCTGCAGTCAGAATGGATTGTAGTGGTGAGAGTCTGCTTTGGTGGAGACCAGTAAGGAGACTATTGCAATAATCAATGCATAATGAGTGCATGTATTAGAGTTTGTGCAGTGTTGTGTAAGATATGGGTGTATTCTGGATATACTTTTTAGATGTATGTAATAGAATTTGGAAACAGATTAAATATGGGGTACCAAGGACATATCAGAGTCAAGAATGACAACTATGCAGCTTGCTTGTGGGTCATGGTTGATTACCGAGTTATTGACAGTGATAGAGATATTAGTTTGTTAATTACTATTGGCCAGTGTATATATTATGAATTCTATTTTGTAAAATTGAAGTTTGAGGTGGCGAGATGACATCTAAGATGAAATGGCAAAAAGACATTCAGTGACACGTCCAATACAGATGGTGACAAATCTGGGGAGGATAGGTAGATTTGAGTATCATTTTCTGTGATAAGCAGTCCTCTTCACATACATTTTCCGAGCCCTTAAAACATCCAAAGACTTTGATGAAATTGAGGAGTCAGTAGCCGCTGGCACCACAATAGTTTGGTTGATATGAAATGCCGACACAACCTTCGGAAGGAACTGCTGACATGTCCGGAGCTCAGCCCTGTCTTCATGGAAGATCAAGTAGGGGCTCTTACAAGACAAAGCCCCCAACTCCAACACACGTCTAGCAGAAGCTAAGGCCAACAAAGTGGCAGCCTTCCACGTGAGAAATTTTACCTCAACCTCCAGTAGAGGCTCAAACCAATCCATTTGGAGGAACTGTAACACCACGTTAAGATCCCAGGGCGCAGTAGGTGGCACAAAGGGAAGCTGGATGTGCAGAACCCCTTTCAGAAAAGTCTGAACCTCAGGGAGGGAAGCCAACTGTTTCTGGAAGAAAATGGACAGGGCCTTTACGGATCCCAAACGCAGGCCCATATCAACACTTGCCTGCAGGAAGAGGAGAAACCGTGCCAGTTGAAACTCCACCGTAGGAAACTTCTTGGACTCACACCAAGATACATATTTTTTCCAAATACGATGGTAATGTTTAGACGTTACTCCTTTCCTATGATACAAACAAACAGTAGCAGCGCTAATTAATGAACTAACACATAAGGATTGAATGAAAAATTATAATCAATTTAATATGTTGGCAATCATTTGCCTAAAAAGCAATATACACAGCTCATATAAAAATATATATGGTATCAATTAAAAATTGGGTCTTAGCAGTGAAGTGCCTATAATAAGCAGTCCGTTCCTATTGGGTGAACTGGTTTTGGCAGATAAGAAATTTTTTAGAAAAACAGACTGTCTGCGCAGTCAACCATCCAACTTTACCAATCCCGCTAGAGGTGAAGTCCCTTGGTGTTTTCAGTTGTTTGTAAACATCCCAGCCGGGTTCCTCAAGGAACTGTTGGGTCATCAAGTGCTGATTACACTGCCTATAACCGGACCAGAACTGGACTTATAACTTTGCAGATAAACCATCTTCATTACATCCTACAACTTCCAACCTTAAAAGGATAAGGACACCGCAACTATTGAGGAACCCGGCTGGGATGTTTACAAACAACTGAAAACACCAAGGGACTTCACCTCTAGCGGGATTGGTAAAGTTGGATGGTTGACTGCGCAGACAGTCTGTTTTTCTAAAAAATTTCTTATCTGCCAAAACCAGTTCACCCAATAGGAACGGACTGCTTATTATAGGCACTTCACTGCTAAGACCCAATTTTTAATTGATACCATATATATTTTTATATGAGCTGTGTATATTGCTTTTTAGGCAAATGATTGCCAACATATTAAATTGATTATAATTTTTCATTCAATCCTTATGTGTTAGTTCATTAATTAGCGCTGCTACTGTTTGTTTGTATCATTGGTTAAATTGGGTGTGACTATCCCAGTAAATTTAGCAGCAGCATTAGAGGTGCAGCATCCTTTTAGCGCCCGATCCATTACCTGTTGGTACACAATTGTTACTCCTTTCCTAGCCTGTATCAGATGAGGAATAACCCTGTTCGGAATGCCCTTCCGAGCTAATATCTGGCGTTCAACCTCCATGCTATCAAACATAGCCGTGGTAAGTCTTGATAAGCAAACGGCCCCTGCTGTAACAGGTCCTCCCGAAGAGGAAGAGGCCTCGGCTCTTCCAGCAGTAGATCCAGAAGATCCGCGTACCAAGCCCTTCTGGCCAGTCCGGAGCAATGAGGATTGCCTGAACTCTTGTTCTCCTTATGAGTTTTAGAACTCTTGGAATGAGTGGAAGTGGAGGAAACACATACACCGACTGGAACACCCACGGAGTCACTAGGGCATCCACCTTCACGGCTTGCGGGTCCCTCGACCTGGAACAATACCGCCAAAGCTTCTTGTTGAGACGAGAGTCTATCATGTCTATTTGAGGTACACCCCAACGATCTGTTACCTCCGTGAACACCTCCGGATGGAGTCCCCACTCTCCTGGATGGAGATCATGTCTGCTGAGGAAGTCCGCTTCCCAGTTGTCTACTCCTGGAATGAAGATTGCTGACAGCGCCAATGCGTGATTTTCTGCCCAGAGGATGATTCTTGTTACTTCTGACATCACAGCTCTGCTCTTCGTTCCGCCCTGTCAGTTTATGTAAGCCACCGTCGTTACATTGTCCGACTGCACTTGAATGGCTCGATCTCGCAGAAGATGGGCCGCTTGGAGAAGACCGTTGTAGACGGCTCTTAGTTTCAGAATGTTTATTGGAAGGCTGGATTCCAGGCCTGACCACCGTCCTTGGAAGGTTTCCCCCTGAATGACTGCGCAGCAGCCCCGGAGACTTGCATCCGTGGTCAGAAGGACCCAGTCCTGAATCCCGAACTTGCACTTGGGGGGTCATTCAGACCTGATCGCACGCTAGGTTTTTTCGCTGCGATCAGGTCAGAACTGCGCAGGCGCTTCGTACAAGTACAAAATGGATCGTTGCCCAGCGATGGATTGTATGAAGAATCCATTCGCACAGCCTATTGCAAGGAGATTAACAGGAAGAAGGCGTTTGTGGGTGTCAACTGACCGTTTTCTGGGAGTGTTTGGAAAAACGCAGGCGTGTCCAAGCATTTGCAGGGCGGGTGTCTGACGTCAGTTCCGGCCCCGGACAGGCTGAAGTGATCGCAGCGGCTGAGTAAGTTCTGGGCTACTCAGAAACTGCACAAAACTTTTTTGTACCGCCCGGCTGCACATGCAATCGCACACTTGCAAAGCAAAAATACACTACCCAATGGGCGGCGACTATCTGCTCGCAGCAGTGCAAAAAAACCCTAGAGAGCGTTCGGGTCTGAATTAGGCCCATGGTTTTGGCCAACTGCTAACAAATTTGCTGCTGCGATCAACTCTGAATTACCCCCTATGTTTTAAACAGTGTAACCGCCTAGTAGTTATTTTCAGGAGTCCACCAAACAATAACACCCTACGCGCTATTGAAAAGGTTTTGAAGTTCAGAGATGGGAGACTATCATGGGTATAGCTCTCCCATCCTGAACACAGGGTTCCCTTCAATTGATGCAGTATGTTGTCTGGTTCTCAAAATTGTATGCCTTGTTTGGTTCCCATATTATACCTACACATAATGGGCCTTATTTTGAGTTGGACACAAGACCAAAACTGGGAGCATCCCGCTATTCTCAGCAGGCTGCACATTTACGAAATAGGCAATTGCAGACTGCACATGCGCCACACTATGCATATGCGCCTTGACGGAGGATATGAGAGCAGATCGTATGCTCAAGGTATGGCCACTTTGCTCCAAATGTTAAATGGATGTTTCTGGGCAGAAATTGGGCAGTTACCCTGCAGATACATGGAACAAATGAACAAACACTCCTTTTGGGATTGTCTTGGGAGTTTGTGGCTTGTGTTTCAGTCAGTTCTTTAGCACCCAGCATGGGGTGTGTGTGAGTGCCAATACTAATAACTGATGGTGGCTGTGGAAAAACAGTTAGTGGCTGCAGCCATCTGCATGAAGCTGGATGGATACTAACATTAGCATTGGGTAGTTAATCTGGCTGCCACGGGCATCCGCAGTTGCATTCAACTCAGAGTTGGGTCCTTTCTTTCAAACTAGCAAAAAAAGAAAAATACCAAGTCATTATCACGTACAGATTGTATTATGAAAACCTGTGGGGGTCATTCTGACCTTTTCTCACGCTGCTGTTTTTCGCAGTGCGCACGGGTCGGTTCTGCGCATGCGCAGCGGCCGCAATGCTCATGTGCGGTGGCCGCAATGCACAGGCGCGTCATTGCCCAGCGACGGCCGACGGCTGTTGCTGGGCAACGACAAGAAGAATGAAAAAAGCGATCGCTACCAAGATCACAAGAAGATTGACAGGAGGAAGTCGCTCCGGGGGGGTCAACTGACCGTTTTCTGGGAGTGGTGCGGCGAACACAGGCGTGTCCAGGCGTTTGGAGGGCGGATGTCTGACATCAATTCCGGGACCTGCAACGCTGAATTGATTGCACAGGGTAAGTAACTCTTACCCTGGCCTTGTTCTACACAAAACATTTTTTGCATAGCAGGGCTGCACAAGCGTTCGCAGCCTTGCTATGCAAAAAAACCCTCCCCCATAGGCGGCGTCTAGTTTGACAATGCTGATTTATATACAGGAATGAAAGCTATACCTTAAACACACTTTACGTACTTTTTACGCTGTTAGCGTACAGAGTCCCGTATCGTGTACGGACTTTGCGTACAAACGCTGCGCTGACGGTACAAAGTACACACAGCGCGTACACACCCAATAAATACACTTTAAACCTTATGCAGCAATGCAGTGTGATGCTATTACACTTTAAACCTTAGCAGGGAAAGAAATACACGACACCAGTCTGTAGTTAAACCACTGGGTTCCGACACCACAGCATATTATTGCTGAAAGGGGGTTACAATACGAACAATACAATACAATATAACAGAGTGAATGGCTACAGTCAATGTTACATACGTGAGTGGATTCGCTTGCGCTACCCGGTACGGTCCTCCGCCATCTGATAGATAACGTTGTGAGCCTTCTGTCTGACCAGGCCTGCTGCAGGCTCTCTTTATTCACTTCATCCAAAACATAACACAATGGATGCTGTAATCTCTTTGTCCATTGGACACAGGGATGGTCATTTACAGTACAGGAGAGGTCATAGGTCTGTTTGAATAGGTGGGCGATGTCTATTTTCACTGCTCTTGTGGGTGGTCTCCTCTGGATTCCCGTCGCATACATAATGTACAGTAAATACAGTTTATATCTATATTCTGCTCCTGCACATAACTATCCGCAGGAACATGCGATCTTCCTCAAACCAACACCGGAATGTTTCCCTTAAAATACCCTACAGCTGGATACCAAACACCACCTTGTAACCTTGTTCTGTCCCCTCCTATTCTGTAAAGGTGAATCCCTTTGTTCTGAAACCATTCAAACTGTTGTTACTTTCTGATGTGGTGCAGGGAGGCTATGTGTACATTGTGCACTATTTGGATTAAATATGTAATGTATTTTGATAGCCTTACATGCGCTCACAAACTCTACCGTAAATACTCATACCACGCGCTAATGCACAGGACCGCAGGAGCGACCATACGCAAATTGCGAATATGCGCACGCACAGGAAAGCAAGTACGCGCACGGAGGCCATCTGTGTGTAGTTTGCACATGATGTGTGTACTGCAATATTTTTCGACTTTGACAAGTTGATCGCATAGCAGCAAAATGTTGCTACGTGCGATCAACTCGGAATGACCCCCTGTGTGTAGAATGTTGCTTTTTGCTGTTTTGGGAAAGTAGGTTAATGCAAACCCTAAAAAGTATTTCTTTGTGGAGGCTTCAAGAATACACAAATTTGCTTTAAGTTAACTTCTGGGATCCAGGTTTGCCAGCACTGCACATCCTGCACTCATATAATATGCTTACCTCTCCAGAGTCCTTTGCCGGCTCTGCATACAGCATGCAGGGCCGCTGCAAGGTTTCTCAGCATTCTAGGCAAAACTTCAGCCTTCTGCCCGCCTGTAGGGATGGAGGTGTCTGGTGAAACTGTAACACAGGACATGGGCACATGAGGGGCGACATGGGGACATGACGGGGGCAGAAGGGAATGGAGGGGCACAGGACCTGGGGACATGAGGGGAGTGATACAGTACACAGGGGTGTGACAGAACATGGGGTCATGGAGGGACAGCATGGAACGGGTACAGTTTCTGCGCATGCATAATGACACAAGCAGATAACCTGGAAGTCCTTGTGACGCGCTGTCCTCTTCTCTCCCTGGCGCCTGCCTGTCAGCTCTGCGAGTGCGTCCTCTCCTCCTGGTGCTGACTGATCCACACACTGCCTCGCCCAGAGCCGGCCCTAACCAATATGATGCCCTAGGCAAGATTTTGGCTGGTGCCCCCTAGCACCACCGCTGGTTCCGCCTCTGATCTTGCACCTCTTTGCCAGCACCATAACCCCCACCCATAGCAGTCCTTATTTTGCTGTTTGTAGCCACTATATTTTAAATAGGAACAGTTCGCACATTTGGCACACAGCCCAAAAAGGGGTGTGTTTTTGCTGGCAAGGGGCATGGCCACACAATAGTACCCCCAATTCAAATTATGCCATATAGTACTGCAACTTTATTCACATTTGATCATGCAATAGTGTCCATAATTCACATTACATCCCACAGTAGTATCACTTTACCTTATAAACGTTACTCCTCACAGTAGAGCTCCTTATTCACATTACATCACACTGAATTGCTCCTTATTTACATTACACCACACCCTATTGCTCTTTATTCAAATTAGACGACACAGTAATGCCCTTTCTATACGCAACGCCACATAGTAGAGCACCTTATACACATAATGCCACACATTAGTAATGCATTTATACACATAATTACACACAGTAATGCCCCTTACACATATGAGACACATCATTAATGTCCTTACAAATTATGACAACCTTTATTAATGCGCTTTTACACATAATGTCCCTTACACATATGCCGCACATTATTAATGCCCTTATACACATAATGACACACATAGTGCCCCATACACATTTGCTGCACATTATTAGTGCCCCTATACACATAATGACACACATACAGTAGTACCCTGTTACACATATGCCACACATTATTAATGCCCTTATACACATAATGACACACATAGTGCCCCTTATACATATGTTGCACATTATTAATGCATTTATACATGACACACATAATGCTCCTTACACATATTCCGAACACTACTGCACAACCAACACACTCATATGCACACAGCACTCACACTGCCACTAACACTGTGACCTCTGCCTCTGCTTGGATACAGATGTGTCCTCATAAATCTTGCCGCAATGATAAAGTCGGGCACCTTTTTTTTTATTAAAATGCATTGCTATGTTGCTAGGATGCACAAGCAGCTCCTGCTGACTAAAATGATATGTAGCATGCCTATATACTGTGTGAGACTGTGGCTATATCTGCATATGAAATGCTACACACAGAATATAGGCATGCTGCATATCATTTTAATCAGCAGAAGCTGCTGATGCCCCTAGGCATATCAATTGCCCAGTTTGCCTATGCATATGGCCGACTCTGGCCTCGCCGACCGCTGATCTAGACGAAGGATGTCTGTTTCAGACACATCCTTAATTTTTCTTCCAGGCAGCCTCAGCAGGCCACCCTTCAGGTCCCGCTGCCTAGTGGAAGTGCCAGTCTACTCTGAAATTGCGTCAGAGACGGGTGGCCCTCACAGAGCCTGCACATGGGCTCTTCTCATACACCAATCCTGCTGCAGAGGATCAGAATTTTATCTTGACCTTTCCTTTGCACTAATATCCCAAAACTCTTCATTGTAGTCTACCAGGGAAAGCTGCACCTTTGCCATCTTGTGGTAGATCAGTATTGTATTTTGCTCTATATCAATATGTATGTATTAAGTATCAATGGGAAACCAATACTCTGAACCTTTGATTTGAATAAATAGGTTTTCAGTCTATCAGTCAATGAATAGACACACTAATAAAAGAGGAACTAAGGGTTCTGCTAAAGCAAATGTATAAGCTTAGTCTGTATGCATAGCAGTTGGCATCAGTCATTTCTAAAAAGGGTTTGTAACCCTATGCACACACTTGGTTCATTTATCCTCTTCCACCTACCCTTCCCCAGGTACATAGCGACTTACCTCATGAGTCACTTCATACTTAAATAATAATTGTAATAATTCCAATTCTGCAAGAAAAGGAACACAGTATTTTATCTTTTTGAAAACAATCAGCAGAAATAAAGCAGTGTTCCATTTAGCTGCCAGAGGTTGTTGGTAACTGTCGGTCTCTTTGCTGTGCATACAGTAATGTGTTTTATGAGAAATATTCTTAGTGTAAACCTATGCTTTTTGCCATATAAGTAAAATAAACCATGTTCTGTTTTTCTGCCTTAACAACACCTTGAAATATGAATATAAATTGGTTTATTTTGCATCTCTAAAGAGCACAGAGAGTTTATTTGTATACTTTACACGTTCTCCATTTTAAACAGGTCAAAACATCTGTCACACATGAGGTAGGAGAAAACTTTCCAGCTAATAAATTTGTGTCAGGAATCTTAGTTAACATCACGATTCATACATTCTGAGCGCTGTTCTTGCATAGGTAATGAGCTTAATGCTAAATGCAAGTAAGAGATTCAGGATGACAAATGGAAGTTATAAAAGGCTCAGTATTTAGAATGCTGAATGCTTAAGTATGATATTAGCACCTGCACATTTCTGTTCTGTCACTTTCTCCATTTTAAAATGATTGTAAAGATAATAGTATTAATGATCATGCAGTCTAATGCCACTGTTATCAGTCAGAATTAGGAACGCAATAATTGCTTTTCTATTGCAGCTAAAAAAAAATGGACTAATTTTATTTTATCTCAGTTGGATAACTATGGGGCTTATTCAGAGACGGACGCAGTTTAGAGACAGTCCAATGTTTTGTGGTCTGCACATGTGCCGCAATACTGTTGTGACGCCGGTCACCGTGTGTGTATTGTTAGTTGGTTTGAATGACAGACTGCATGGCTTTAGGGGTGGGTACAGGGATTGTTTATAAAATCTCAGGCACGACTTGACCATTTGGGGGGCATGTTGCAGCCAAGACTGTGTCTTTGGACGCAGTGCTTCTGGCCATGGTGTCTAAGCTGCAGCGGTCAGTAACCATAAGGATGATCGGCGATCTGATGATGCGACCAATGTTCCCAGGGGCTGATTTAGGGTTCAGGCCGCCCCTAGGCACATTATTGCCCCCCCCACCCTTCATCATGTCACTGTTTCCTTCATTTCGGGGCCAATCTGCATGCTTCGAGATGGCCAAAGTAGCCCCAGCCTCACCCTACTACCACCTCTTGGACCACAATTTGCTGCCCATTGTCACACTCCCGTCAGTTGCAAAATACAATATTTTATAAAATAAAGTTGTAATGAAAAAAAAAAAAATCATCTGACCTCATCAGCCTGGCGTGCCGCCCCCAGCAAGTGCCGCCCCTAGGCACATGCCTAATGTGCCTAGTGGGAAATCTACTAATGCATGTTCCTGGCGTGTAAATGACAAATCTGAGATGCCATCAGGGGGCGTCTTTACTGAAGACCGCTCTTGTGGCAATTGCATATCAGAGCCGATGTCCCAAGAAACAGACATGACATATTTTCAGAGCACGGTATGCTCTTTGGCCAGCCTGCAGTTTTTCCAGGATCATTCTTTCTCAAAGACCTAGATTAAAAATGAAGCAGCAGTCTAAATGCCTCCAAATGTATTGTAATAAAAAAAGACTACTATGATGGACCCTCTGTCATCACCACGCATACGAAATAAAAAATATTGAACTGCAAATTGTTCCTGAACATCATATTAGCGTGGTATTAATCATTTGCTATAAATTTCTTCATTATAATTGTCAAAAGAGCCACTGGCATCTTTAATCAATTGGCAAGCAATTAGTTGAACTCAGTATCACTACCTGCGTCTAATTGAATTTATTGTTATTTTGTCAAGACAAATAGCATTTTGAAAGTCATCTAGCCTTGTTGGCTAATTCATCATTGTTATACCAAGGAATAGACTCAAGTATAAACAGATTAATTTTTGTAAGCAGTGAGAAATGGATGTGCCAAAACTGTCTGTGGCACCAGGAACATCAAGTTCCCTGTCAGCATTATCATGTATTGTATGAAATGAGATTTGGATGTTAATGTGTTGACCTGCCATGTGCAATTCAGTGGTCCAGCCTTTTAACGCTGTCATTTACATGGGTTAAATAGTCTTTCTCTTTCTTGTTATCTAGGGACAGAGAATTACAGTTAAAAACTAGCTATACTGAATTTCATTTGCTTTCATTTTATTTTATTTAAAGATGAAGAGAATGGAATGTAAATTATGCAAAATTAAATCACCACTTCCTCATATTTATTCACCTCTCCTGAAAAATGAGTGCGGAAGTCTCACCTTACGGGGTGACACAATGTACTGTACCTCCTGGAGATTTGGGAGTGTAGTCTGTGACTTTTCTTTGCCACTTACTTAGTGAATAAGAATATACTTTGAACTAGAGATGAGCGCCTGACATTTTTCGGGTTTTGTGTTTTGGTTTTGGGTTCGGTTCCGCGGCCGTGTTTTGGGTTCGAACGCGTTTTGGCAAAACCTCACCGAATTTTTTTTGTCGGATTCGGGTGTGTTTTGGATTCGGGTGTTTTTTTCAAAAAACACTAAAAAACAGCTTAAATCATAGAATTTGGGGGTCATTTTGATCCCAAAGTATTATTAACCTCAAAAACCATAATTTACACTCATTTTCAGTCTATTCTGAATACCTCACACCTCACAATATTATTTTTAGTCCTAAAATTTGCACCGAGGTCGCTGTGTGAGTAAGATAAGCGACCCTAGTGGCCGACACAAACACCGGGCCCATCTAGGAGTGGCACTGCAGTGTCACGCAGGATGTCCCTTCCAAAAAACCCTCCCCAAACAGCACATGACGCAAAGAAAAAAAGAGGCGCAATGAGGTAGCTGTGTGAGTAAGATTAGCGACCCTAGTGGCCGACACAAACACCGGGCCCATCTAGGAGTGGCACTGCAGTGTCACGCAGGATGGCCCTTCCAAAAAACCCTCCCCAAACAGCACATGACGCAAAGAAAAAAAGAGGCGCAATGAGGTAGCTGTGTGAGTAAGATTAGCGACCCTAGTGGCCGACACAAACACCGGGCCCATCTAGGAGTGGCACTGCAGTGTCACGCAGGATGTCCCTTCCAAAAAACCCTCCCCAAACAGCACATGACGCAAAGAAAAAAAGAGGCGCAATGAGGTAGCTGTGTGAGTAAGATTAGCGACCCTAGTGGCCGACACAAACACCGGGCCCATCTAGGAGTGGCACTGCAGTGTCACGCAGGATGTCCCTTCCAAAAAACCCTCCCCAAACAGCACATGACGCAAAGAAAAAAAGAGGCGCAATGAGGTAGCTGACTGTGTGAGTAAGATTAGCGACCCTAGTGGCCGACACAAACACCGGGCCCATTTAGGAGTGGCACTGCAGTGTCACGCAGGATGTCCCTTCCAAAAAACCCTCCCCAATCAGCACATGATGCAAAGAAAAAGAAAAGAAAAAAGAGGTGCAAGATGGAATTGTCCTTGGGCCCTCCCACCCACCCTTATGTTGTATAAACAAAACAGGACATGCACACTTTAACCAACCCATCATTTCAGTGACAGGGTCTGCCACACGACTGTGACTGATATGACGGGTTGGTTTGGACCCCCCCAAAAAAGAAGCAATTAATCTCTCCTTGCACAAACTGGCTCTACAGAGGCAAGATGTCCACCTCATCATCACCCTCCGATATATCACCGTGTACATCCCCCTCCTCACAGATTATCAATTCGTCCCCACTGGAATCCACCATCTCAGCTCCCTGTGTACTTTGTGGAGGCAATTGCTGCTGGTCAATGTCTCCGCGGAGGAATTGATTATAATTCATTTTAATGAACATCATCTTCTCCACATTTTCTGGATGTAACCTCGTACGCCGATTGCTGACAAGGTGAGCGGCGGCACTAAACACTCTTTCGGAGTACACACTTGTGGGAGGGCAACTTAGGTAGAATAAAGCCAGTTTGTGCAAGGGCCTCCAAATTGCCTCTTTTTCCTGCCAGTATAAGTACGGACTGTGTGACGTGCCTACTTGGATGCGGTCACTCATATAATCCTCCACCATTCTATCAATGTTGAGAGAATCATATGCAGTGACAGTAGACGACATGTCCGTAATCGTTGTCAGGTCCTTCAGTCCGGACCAGATGTCAGCATCAGCAGTCGCTCCAGACTGCCCTGCATCACCGCCAGCGGGTGGGCTCGGAATTCTGAGCCTTTTCCTCGCACCCCCAGTTGCGGGAGAATGTGAAGGAGGAGATGTTGACAGGTCGCGTTCCGCTTGACTTGACAATTTTGTCACCAGCAGGTCTTTCAACCCCAGCAGACTTGTGTCTGCCGGAAAGAGAGATCCAAGGTAGGCTTTAAATCTAGGATCGAGCACGGTGGCCAAAATGTAGTGCTCTGATTTCAACAGATTGACCACCCGTGAATCCTTGTTAAGCGAATTAAGGGCTCCATCCACAAGTCCCACATGCCTAGCGGAATCGCTCCGTGTTAGCTCCTCCTTCAATGTCTCCAGCTTCTTCTGCAAAAGCCTGATGAGGGGAATGACCTGACTCAGGCTGGCAGTGTCTGAACTGACTTCACGTGTGGCAAGTTCAAAGGGCATCAGAACCTTGCACAACGTTGAAATCATTCTCCACTGCGCTTGAGACAGGTGCATTCCACCTACTATATCGTGCTCAATTGTATAGGCTTGAATGGCCTTTTGCTGCTCCTCCAACCTCTGAAGCATATAGAGGGTTGAATTCCACCTCGTTACCACTTCTTGCTTCAGATGATGGCAGGGCAGGTTCAGTAGTTTTTGGTGGTGCTCCAGTCTTCTGTACGTGGTGCCTGTACGCCGAAAGTGTCCCGCAATTCTTCTGGCCACCGACAGCATCTCTTGCACGCCCCTGTCGTTTTTTAAAAAATTCTGCACCACCAAATTCAAGGTATGTGCAAAACATGGGACGTGCTGGAATTTGCCCATATTTAATGCACACACAATATTGCTGGCGTTGTCCGATGCCACAAATCCACAGGAGAGTCCAATTGGGGTAAGCCATTCCGCGATGATCTTCCTCAGTTGCCGTAAGAGGTTTTCAGCTGTGTGCGTATTCTGGAAAGCGGTGATACAAAGCGTAGCCTGCCTAGGAAAGAGTTGGCGTTTGCGAGATGCTGCTACTGGTGCCGCCGCTGCTGTTCTTGCGGCGGGAGTCCATACATCTACCCAGTGGGCTGTCACAGTCATATAGTCCTGACCCTGCCCTGCTCCACTTGTCCACATGTCCGTGGTTAAGTGGACATTGGGTACAACTGCATTTTTTAGGACACTGGTGAGTCTTTTTCTGACGTCCGTGTACATTCTCGGTATCGCCTGCCTAGAGAAGTGGAACCTAGATGGTATTTGGTAACGGGGGCACACTGCCTCAATAAATTGTCTAGTTCCCTGTGAACTAACGGCGGATACCGGACGCACGTCTAACACCAACATAGTTGTCAAGGCCTCAGTTATCCGCTTTGCAGTAGGATGACTGCTGTGATATTTCATCTTCCTCGCAAAGGACTGTTGAACAGTCAATTGCTTACTGGAAGTAGTACAAGTGGGCTTACGACTTCCCCTCTGGGATGACCATCGACTCCCAGCGGCAACAACAGCAGCGCCAGCAGCAGTAGGCGTTACACGCAAGGATGCATCGGAGGAATCCCAGGCAGGAGAGGACTCGTCAGAATTGCCAGTGACATGGCCTGCAGGACTATTGGCATTCCTGGGGAAGGAGGAAATTGACACTGAGGGAGTTGGTGGGGTGGTTTGCGTGAGCTTGGTTACAAGAGGAAGGGATTTACTGGTCAGTGGACTGCTTCCGCTGTCACCCAAAGTTTTTGAACTTGTCACTGACTTATTATGAATGCGCTGCAGGTGACGTATAAGGGAGGATGTTCCGAGGTGGTTAACGTCCTTACCCCTACTTATTACAGCTTGACAAAGGGAACACACGGCTTGACACCTGTTGTCCGCATTTCTGGTGAAATACCTCCACACCGAAGAGCTGATTTTTTTGGTATTTTCACCTGGCATGTCAACGGCCATATTCCTCCCACGGACAACAGGTGTCTCCCCGGGTGCCTGACTTAAACAAACCACCTCACCATCAGAATCCTCCTGGTCAATTTCCTCCCCAGCGCCAGCAACACCCATATCCTCCTCATCCTGGTGTACTTCAACACTGACATCTTCAATCTGACTATCAGGAACTGGACTGCGGGTGCTCCTTCCAGCACTTGCAGGGGGCGTGCAAATGGTGGAAGGCGCATGCTCTTCACGTCCAGTGTTGGGAAGGTCAGGCATCGCAACCGACACAATTGGACTCTCCTTGTGGATTTGGGATTTCGAAGAATGCACAGTTCTTTGCTGTGCTGCTTTTGCCAGCTTGAGTCTTTTCATTTTTCTAGCGAGAGGCTGAGTGCTTCCATCCTCATGTGAAGCTGAACCACTAGCCATGAACATAGGCCAGGGCCTCAGCCGTTCCTTGCCACTCCGTGTCGTAAATGGCATATTGGCAAGTTTACGCTTCTCCTCCGACAATTTTATTTTAGGTTTTGGAGTCCTTTTTTTTCTGATATTTGGTGTTTTGGATTTGACATGCTCTGTACTATGACATTGGGCATCGGCCTTGGCAGACGACGTTGCTGGCATTTCATCGTCTCGGCCATGACTAGTGGCAGCAGCTTCAGCACGAGGTGGAAGTGGATCTTGATCTTTCCCTAATTTTGGAACCTCAACATTTTTGTTCTCCATATTTTAATAGGCACAACTAAAAGGCACCTCAGGTAAACAATGGAGATGGATACTAGTATACAATTATGGACTGCCTGCCGAGTGCAGACACAGAGGTAGCCACAGCCGTGAACTACCGTACTGTACTGTGTCTGCTGCTAATATAGACTGGTTGATAAAGAGATAGTATACTCGTAACTAGTATGTATGTATAAAGAAAGAAAAAAAAACCACGGTTAGGTGGTATATACAATTATGGACGGGCTGCCGAGTGCCGACACAGAGGTAGCCACAGCCGTGAACTACCGCACTGTACTGTGTCTGCTGCTAATATAGACTGGTTGATAAAGAGATAGTATACTCGTAACTAGTATGTATGTATAAAGAAAGAAAAAAAAACCACGGTTAGGTGGTATATACAATTATGGACGGGCTGCCGAGTGCCGACACAGAGGTAGCCACAGCCGTGAACTACCGCACTGTACTGTGTCTGCTGCTAATATATAGACTGGTTGATAAAGAGATAGTATACTCGTAACTAGTATGTATGTATAAAGAAAGAAAAAAAAACCACGGTTAGGTGGTATATACAATTATGGACGGGCTGCCGAGTGCCGACACAGAGGTAGCCACAGCCGTGAACTACCGCACTGTACTGTGTCTGCTGCTAATATATAGACTGGTTGATAAAGAGATAGTATACTCGTAACTAGTATGTATGTATAAAGAAAGAAAAAAAAACCACGGTTAGGTGGTATATACAATTATGGACGGGCTGCCGAGTGCCGACACAGAGGTAGCCACAGCCGTGAACTACCGCACTGTACTGTGTCTGCTGCTAATATATAGACTGGTTGATAAAGAGATAGTATACTCGTAACTAGTATGTATGTATAAAGAAAGAAAAAAAAACCACGGTTAGGTGGTATATACAATTATGGACGGGCTGCCGAGTGCCGACACAGAGGTAGCCACAGCCGTGAACTACCGCACTGTACTGTGTCTGCTGCTAATATAGACTGGTTGATAAAGAGATAGTATACTCGTAACTAGTATGTATGTATAAAGAAAGAAAAAAAAACCACGGTTAGGTGGTATATACAATTATGGACGGGCTGCCGAGTGCCGACACAGAGGTAGCCACAGCCGTGAACTACCGCACTGTACTGTGTCTGCTGCTAATATAGACTGGTTGATAAAGAGATAGTATACTCGTAACTAGTATGACTATAAAGAAAGAAAAAAAAAACCACGGTTAGGTGGTATATACAATTATGGACGGGCTGCCGAGTGCCGACACAGAGGTAGCCACAGCCGTGAACTACCGCACTGTACTGTGTCTGCTGCTAATATATAGACTGGTTGATAAAGAGATAGTATACTCGTAACTAGTATGTATGTATAAAGAAAGAAAAAAAAACCACGGTTAGGTGGTATATACAATTATGGACGGGCTGCCGAGTGCCGACACAGAGGTAGCCACAGCCGTGAACTACCGCACTGTACTGTGTCTGCTGCTAATATATAGACTGGTTGATAAAGAGATAGTATACTCGTAACTAGTATGTATGTATAAAGAAAGAAAGAAAAACCACGGTTAGGTGGTATATACAATTATGGACGGGCTGCCGAGTGCCGACACAGAGGTAGCCACAGCCGTGAACTACCGCACTGTACTGTGTCTGCTGCTAATATATAGACTGGTTGATAAAGAGATAGTATACTCGTAACTAGTATGTATGTATAAAGAAAGAAAAAAAAACCACGGTTAGGTGGTATATACAATTATGGACGGGCTGCCGAGTGCCGACACAGAGGTAGCCACAGCCGTGAACTACCGCACTGTACTGTGTCTGCTGCTAATATATAGACTGGTTGATAAAGAGATAGTATACTCGTAACTAGTATGTATGTATAAAGAAAGAAAGAAAAACCACGGTTAGGTGGTATATACAATTATGGACGGGCTGCCGAGTGCCGACACAGAGGTAGCCACAGCTGTGAACTACCGCACTGTACTGTGTCTGCTGCTAATATAGACTGGTTGATAAAGAGATAGTATACTCGTAACTAGTATGTATGTATAAAGAAAGAAAAAAAAACCACGGTTAGGTGGTATATACAATTATGGACGGGCTGCCGAGTGCCGACACAGAGGTAGCCACAGCCGTGAACTACCGCACTGTACTGTGTCTGCTGCTAATATAGACTGGTTGATAAAGAGATAGTATACTCGTAACTAGTATGTATGTATAAAGAAAGAAAAAAAAACCACGGTTAGGTGGTATATACAATTATGGACGGGCTGCCGAGTGCCGACACAGAGGTAGCCACAGCCGTGAACTACCGCACTGTACTGTGTCTGCTGCTAATATAGACTGGTTGATAAAGAGATAGTATACTCGTAACTAGTATGACTATAAAGAAAGAAAAAAAAACCACGGTTAGGTGGTATATACAATTATGGACGGGCTGCCGAGTGCCGACACAGAGGTAGCCACAGCCGTGAACTACCGCACTGTACTGTGTCTGCTGCTAATATAGACTGGTTGATAAAGAGATAGTATACTACTAATATTATATATACTGGTGGTCAGGTCACTGGTCACTAGTCACACTGGCAGTGGCACTCCTGCAGCAAAAGTGTGCACTGTTTAATTTTAATATAATATTATGTACTCCTGGCTCCTGCTATAACCTATAACTGGCACTGCAGTGCTCCCCAGTCTCCCCCACAATTATAAGCTGTGTGAGCTGAGCACAGTCAGATATATATATACATTGATGCAGCACACTGGGCTGAGCAGTGCACACAGATATGGTATGTGACTGAGTCACTGTTTGTATCGTTTTTTTCAGGCAGAGAACGGATATATTAAATAAAACAAACAACTGCACTGTCTGGTGGTCACTGTGGTCGTCAGTCACTAAACTCTGCACTCTCTTCTACAGTATCACAGCCTCAGGTCAATCTCTCTCTCTCTCTCTCAACCCTAATCTAAATGGAGAGGACGCCAGCCACGTCCTCTCCCTATCAATCTCAATGCACGTGTGAAAATGGCGGCGACGCGCGGCTCCTTATATAGAATCCGAGTCTCGCGAGAATCCGACAGCGTCATGATGACGTTCGGGCGCGCTCGGGTTAACCGAGCAAGGCGGGAGGATCCGAGTCTGCTCGGACCCGTGAAAAAAACATGAAGTTCGTGCGGGTTCGGATTCAGAGAAACCGAACCCGCTCATCTCTACTTTGAACATGTAGTTATATTAGAAATATGCCAATGCGTGATTTATATTTTGTACATGGTACCAGCTCCGTGGTGGTATTGATGCAATATATGTATACAAAACAGAAAGGCTTTTGTAATCAGCACTAACAATAGTGTACACAAAAGCTGGGTAAATTTAGCAAGAAGCATGTGGATTTTGTTGATATATTAACCAAAACATTAAAGCTTGCAGCCTGCCGTCAATCACCAATCTCTGCAAGTTCTTATACTCAGGGCTCCTGACAGCTCTGCGGGGCACCGGCACTGGGAGGGGGTATGGCTATCTAGGGGAGGTGGGGCTAATTCTCCTCCTTACTATCATGGTAAAAATATACTAGGAGACTGCCGGTCACAATACCAACACCGGGATCCCACCCCCTAACAATCCCTATAATCGGCATGCCGACTATCAGGGACTATTCCCACTTCACTCGTGGGTGAGTCCGCAGTGTGGGGTGAGTGCAAGGGACCTTTGAGTCCGCAAGGGAGCTTTGTTTCGCTTGACCCCCCTGCCGGCCATCGCAAAGCCGGTCTCCTGGCCACCGGTCACACATACCCGACCCGGATGTATGTATGTTTGTATGAGAGACAGAATTAAATAGAAAGAGATAGAGGTGTATGGCAGAAATATAGGGAGATAGTTTGTCTATAAAAGAGAGCGAGAATGAGAAACAGATAAAAAGTAGAGAGAAGTGAAAGAATATGAGAGAGACAGAGAGTATGTATGTATGAATGTACAGTATATATGAGAGAGGCAGTGTATGGATATGTATGTATGAGAGACAGAATGAAATAGAAAGAGAATGACAGCTGGGTATGGTGCCAGGATCTGAGAAGGGGATGCCACTGAGTGTGCCCATCAGATAATTAAAGAGGTCTCTGAGAGATACATCCTTGTTGTACTCAATGCAGTCAGGCGGCTGGGAGACGTACAGATGGAGCCAGGGACGTAGCGAGGGTGGAGTAAGTGGAGCTCGAGCTCCAGGTGCCGCTGGGGACAGAAGGTGCTGGCTCCCTGTAACACAGAGCTGGGAGCCGGGACTCGGGTAGGAGGAGTTGATGGGAAGAGAGGGAAGGGGTGGCCACCACACTGCCTGCATATTCCATGTCACTGATTGCAGTGCAGAAAGTCCAGTGTGGTGTGCAGTGCCGTAACTAGACATTTTAGAGCTGTGTGCAAGAAACGGCATCGGCGCCTCCCCCAATGCAAACCTCCGGCAGTGTGCGCCGTAGGCGCGTGCAAAAATATATAGGGGCATGGCTTCACGGGAAAGGGGTGTGGCCGCAAAATAATACCAATTCATATAATGGTGCACAGTAGTCTCCATTATTCAAATTACGCCGCACAGTAGCGCCACTACACCAGATAGAGCCCCTTTTACACATTATGGCAGACAGCGTCCCCTTTTTACACATTACGGCAGACAGCGTCCTCTTATTACACATTACGGCAGACAGCGTCCCCTTTTTTACACATTACGGCAGACAGAGTCCCCTTTTTACACATTATGGCAGACAGCGTCCTCTTATTACACGTTACGGCAGACAGCATCCCCATTTTTTACACATTACGGCAGACAGAGTCCCCTTTTTACACATTACGGCAGACAGCGTCCCCCTTTTTTACACATTACAGCAGACAGCATCCCCTTTTTAACACATTACGGCAGACAGCGTCCCCTTTTTTACACATTACGGCAGACCGTCCCCTTTTTTACATATTACGGCAGACAGCGACCCCTTTTTTACACATTACGGCAGACAGCGTCCCCTTTTTTACACATTACGGCAGATAGGGAAGCCAATCCCTGGCCATTTTTTAAATCCCGGGAATCCCGGGAAAAATGGCCATGGAGGCCCAGCCTGTCAATCACAAAGAAGCTCTGCCCCTCCAGGCTAGAACGAGAAGCTGCTCTGCTGCTGCCCACTTGGCGAGAATTAATATGTGTATACTGTGTTTTAGTGTATATGTCTGTGTTTGTGTGTTAATGTGTGTATATGTCTGTGTGCATATATGTGTTTATATGTATACATGTGTGTTTATGTGTATATATCTTTGTATACAGTATGTGTGAGTATATTTGTGTGTTTATGTGTATGTCTGTGTATATCTGTTTGTATATTTGTGTTTATGTGTGTGTGTCTGTGTGTGTATGTGTATATATCTGTATATATGTGTGTGTTTATGTATGTCTGTGTGTATATTTTTGTGTTTATATGAGTGTGTATATATCTGTGTATCTGTGTGTGTTTATGTATGTCTGTGTGTATATTTGTGTGTGTATATATCTGTGTATATGCTAGTGATGAGCGGATTCAGTTTTACTCGGTTTTACTCGGTTCTCAAAACCGAATCTTATTGGCTATCCAAAACACGTGACATCAGTGAGCCAATAAGATTCGGTTTTGAGAACCGAGTAAAACCGAGTAAAACCGAATCCGCTCATCACTAGTATATGCGTGTGTTATGTATATCTGTATGTATATTTGTGTGTCTGTGTATATGTGTGTTTATGTGTGTGTGTATATATATCTGTGAATATGTGTGTGTTTATGTATTTATGTGTATGAATGTATGTATGTGTGGTGGTGGGTGGGGGTGTCGTGACATGACCCTGCTCCGGGTGTCATCTCTTCACGCTACGTCTCTGCTTACTCCCCATCTCTACAGGGGCCTCCTCCTCTGACAATTATGCTGTCTAGCGCTGTATAGATAAATGATGAGGGAATGCAAGGGCAAGGTGGAGGAAAACAGGGAATAAATTGTAATATATTATTTAGTAATTTAGTGTATATTTATGAAAATTAACCCTTATTTGTGAATCCATAGGTATCAAGTATTCTGGGTAATATATAAATAGGACTATTATGTGATATATATTAAAACTTTTCTTTTTCAGCTGTGTGCAAATATAAGATCATAGGCATTTACCCTGAGTGGATTTGTGACCCGTTATTTATCCCCTGGCAGTGCTCCCATCAGAAACTGTGGGTCTCAGGACTGATAAAATAGACAGCCCCCCACCCCTGCCACCTTATCCTTACACATTTCTCTAGCCTCAGCCAGCCCTCTTCTGTCTCTCCAGCCCTGTGGTCTCCCTTCAGCACAACTGCCCCCGCATGACACGTAACCTTATTCAGGCTGATCCTCATGCAGCGCAGCTCCTCCTCTCTCTTTCAGTGGTGTGACGTCACATCATGTGCTGGGTTTCAAAAAATCCCTGAAAACCATCCTAGCCCCCTCTCTGGCCCAAGATTCCAGTACCGGCAGTCTCCCCCACTGATGGTAGCCCTGTCCCCTGGTCCATAAATGTAATAATATCTGAAATATTTAATTACACTATAATTTTTTTGGGAGGTAACATTCTTAATTAAAATAATGTAGTCTACATCTATATAAACTTGTAGGTCTTTCCTGTGTAAGAAAAATAAATATGTAATTACCTCTATAATGTTACCAGGCAACGGTTTTCACTAAAATAAATTAAGATGAAGATAAGAGCTATTATTTGGACAGAATTTGGGCACTTCAATTGCAGGTGATGGGTGAAATATGTCGACGGAACAGCTGCACTTCACATCTACCAACACTGACAATTTTCCTCTCTCACAGCTCATTTGTATACCAGAATATTTACGAGTTTGAGTTATCTTTGTGTACCACCTGGCCACACATGCCGAATAACATAATTCTGTTTTACTTCCTTAAATAGTGTAGCTTGCCAATAACACTTGTATCACCTGCATCTTAGGGGTAGATTTACTAACCTGTGCTATGTCAAAGCTGCCTATCATCGGTGCCTTTGACATATGGATTTAAAGCATCAACAGCAATAAATGCTAACCATGCTGTCCATCAGTCATAGTCGCCGATGATCACTCGCTATGACACACCGCCGATGATCACTGGCTATTACACACCGCCGATGATCACTGGCTATTACACACCGGGATTAGTAAATCTGCCCCCAGTCTTAGTGGTGAAGACACATGAGTATGCTTGCGTCTCATTACTAGAGTGAGATGGCTTTGTGCGTGTCTCCAGCTCATATCTGTGCTACTTGGGATTCATGAGCATTGTTTCTCTCGGTTATGAAGAGTAGAATCACAGAATTGTCCTGTACAAACTTTGCCTGGAGCAGAGACACTGCTTATTAATGTACTGTAGCTGCACAAGCAGGATTGTGTGTTTGTTTTAGTATCTCTCTCTCTCTCTCTCTCTCTCTCTCTTCTCTAACATGTGAGATGAAACACCATTTACATTAGTAGTACACAAGGTTGCGGCAGTCCCTGCTAATGGTTCTGTTATCTAAAATATCAGAATGTCAGCCCAAGCTATACTGCTGAGTATTCCCATTAACTACGTTCTGCTCCCCGCCAGCAGGAATTGTAGCTTACTTTAACATGTTGTTTTAAGAAAGTAATTGTACTTTATCTTAAGATAGAGGAAGGCCATATCAACACTTGGGGGGTCATTCCGAGTTGATCACTCACTGCAGATTTTCACAGCGCAGCGATCAGGTGAAAAAACTGCATTTCTGCGCATGTGTATGCCCCGCAATGCGCACGCGCGACGTACAGGTACAAAGCTCTTTGTGGTTGTGCTCAGGTTCTACCAAAGTTTTCCTTCGCCCTGGCGGCCGCAAGAAGATTGACAGGAAAGGGGCGTTTCTGGGTGTCAACTGACCGTTTTCAGGGAGTGTTTGCACGGCTGCTAAAACTAGCTAGCGAGCGATCAACTCGGAATGACGCCCAAAATTCTTACAATATCAAATAGAAGTTAGCACAGAGGGACTATAAATACTAGCCCTATTTATATATTAAAATGTCCTACATTAAGGGGGTGGTAGTCATGTGACCGCCGGTCGGCTGACCGACAGTCACATGACCTCCTCCGTGAGCCCGACGGCTCACTATCCCGATGGTCGGCATGCCGACCAACAGGGACTATTTCCACTCGTGGGTGTCCACGACACCCATAGAGTGGGAATAGAACCCGTGGCGACCGCAGGTCGCCACCGAGCCCGCAGCGTGGCGAGCGCAGCGAGCCCGCAAGGGGCTTGCTGCACTCGCCCCTCCCCGCCGGGATCCCGGCGTCGGTATGCTGCCGGGATCCCGGCGTCGGTAAGGTGACCGGCGGTCAGGAGACCGCCGGTCACCCGTACTACACCCCATTAAGGGCCTAGTTCAGACCTGATCGCAAAAGCAAAATCTTTCTCTAATGGGCAAAACCATGTGCAGTGCAGGTGGGGCAGATATAACATGCAGAGAGAGTTAGATTTGGGTGAGTTATTTTGTTTCTGTGCAGGGTAAATACTGGCTGCTTTATTTTTACACTGCAATTTAGATTTCAGTTTAAACATCCCCCACCCAAATCTAAAGGGCCCTACACACTAATATATTTAAATAAATGACATGAACGTTCTCGTTCATTAATGAACGAGAACTCGTTCATATCGTTTAGTGTGTAGGCACCAACAATGAACAATGCGCGGCCCCGCGCTCGTTCATCGTTGGTGCCCAGTCGCTTGTTCATGCAGGCCAATATGGACGAGATAGTCCATATTAGCATGCATTGCTATGGAGCTGGGTGACGGGGGAGTGAAGAAACTCAGGTCTGAATTAGGCCCTAAGGAAACCTAGGCATGGTGTTGTGGTGAATTTATTATTCCTTAGCTGGTTGATACGAGATTACTTATCCAGTTCAGACAGTCGCATACCTCCCGACGAGAGGCGTAACTAAGTGGGTCGAGCAGGGCACGTGCCTTGGGTGCCTTGGCAGGCCCAGCAGAGGTGGGCGCCGCCAGCAGCCAGGGCATCATGCCCACTTGCCCCCGCTACTCATGTGCGTGTGCACGGGGGGGGGTGCCTGGTGAGCACAGGCACCCCCGCATACACGCCTTCTGCAGCTGCCGCCACCAATTCCCATCTCTGACGTTGAAGGGAGGAGAGCGCAGTGCGCGTCTCTCCTGCCCCTCACTGTCCCCGTCTCCGGCAGTCATTTAAAATGGCTCTCGGCTGTCAGCAAATCAGAACTCGCGGACCGGCTTTTGATGGCTGCCGGCCCGTGAGCTTTGATTGGCTGACAGCCAGGGACACAGTGAGTGAGGGACAGGAGAGAAGCGTGCTGCGCTCTCCTCCCCTCAGCGTCAGAGATGGAAGTTGGCGGCAGCAGAGGTGGGTGATGACCACTGGGGGCATTTTTGTATATGGCAGCACTGGGGGCATATGTATCTAGCACCACTGGGGGCATATGTATCTAGCACCACTGGGGGCATATATGTATCTGGCACCGCTGGCAGCATATGTATCTGGCACTGCTGCAGGCATATGTATCTGGCACCGCTGAGGGCATATGTATCTGGCACCGCTGGAGGCATATGTATCTGTCCCCCCGCTGGGGGCATATGTATCTGGCACCACTGGGGGCATATATGTATCTGGCACCACTGGGGGCATATATGAATCTGGCACCGCTGGGGGCATATATGTATCTGGTACCGCTGGGGGCATATATGTATCTGGTACCGCTGGGGCATATATGTATCTGGCACTGCTGGGGGCATATATGTATCTGGCACCGCTGGGGGCATATATGTATCTGGCACCGCTGGGGGCATTTGTTTATCTGGCACTATGAGGGCATATGTGTATCTGGCACTATGAGGGCATATGTGTATCTGGCACTTTGGGGTAATATGTATCTGGAACTGTGGTGCATTTGTGTATCTGGCACTGTGGGGCAATGTGTATCTGGCACTGTTGGGCAATGTGTATCTGTAACTGTGGGGTAATATGTATCTGGCACTGTGGGGCAATGTGTATCTGGCACTGTAGGGTAATGTGTATCTGACACTGTGGGGCAATGTATATCTGGCACTGTGGGGCAATGTGTATCTGGCACTGTGGGGCAATATGTATCTGGCACTGTGGGGTAATATGTATCTGGCACTGTGGGGCATTTATGTATCTGGCACTGTGTGTACTGTGTAAAAAGGGGACTCTGCCTGCGTACTGTGTAAAAAGCGGACACTGCCTGCGTACTGTGTAAAAAGGGGATTCTGCCTGCGTACTATTTCAAAGTGGGACTCTGCCTGCTTACTATGTAAAAATGGGACTCTGCCTGCATACTGTGTAAAAAAAGGGACTCTACCTGTGTACTGTGTAAATAGGGAAATCCACTGCTGTAATGTGCAAAAATTGAATGAAGGTGTGCTGAGAGACAACACAAGGGGTAGGTGATAGTGTGCTGAAAGACGACACAAGGGGTAGGTGATAGCGTGGTGAGAGACGACGCAGGGTGAGGTGATAGTGTGCTGAGAGGCAACACAGGGGGAAGGTGATAGTCATGTTGGCACACCCCATTTTCAGTGGCCATGCCTCTTCTGGTATGTGACCACTCCCCTTATGGTGCATGGCCATGCCCATTTTTGGGCGCGTGCCTTCGGTGCGCACACATAGTTGCATTTATGTTTTGTTTTTTTGGGGGGCCCGCCACTCTTCATCTTGCCCTGGGCTCCGAAAACCCTAGTTACACCTCTGTTCCCGACATTTTAAAATCTTGGAGCAGGCCTAAAAAGGGGTTTGGCCTATATGAAAGGGTGTGGCCTCACTGCAGTGCTGCAATCGCAAGTTACGTCCCTGTTTGCCATCATTGAGAGGCCATGCCCAGCCCTCTGTGAGCTGCTGGCATGCCCCCAGTCCCTCTGTCTCCATTGAATAGACACTGTGCGCATGCTTAAGGACAGGTTTAAATGGTCTACATGACAATGGGCGACACAATTTTTTGGGGGGGTTCTCACATATCTTTTTAACTTTAGCTTGATTTATCATCCACGTGGACTATGAGTGGGGAACCTGTGGCGAGTACAGCGGCAGCTGAGCAAGTCAACTTGCCTGAAGCGTGGCGAGCGAATTGAAACCATGAGGGTACATATTGCCACTGATTGTTGTCACAGATATGGAAACATACAAAATGACACCCAAAAAACTTAAACTTATGTCAGGTTTTTTTGTGTCAACCATTTCTATGTCGTCCCATTTGTACCTGTTGACTTTTTGACTCTGTTGACCTTTTGACCTTGATGACCATATGGGGTCGACCTATGACTGTCTAATTACTGTAGATATTCTATACCACACCCCTCTACATTGTAAGGTAAACTTCCTTTTATGATGAGTGGATTCCCTGTAATTTTCTTTCTTCTGCAGAAATACATTAATAACAATGCAGAATAACTATACATAACTAAAATATTTTTACATTTGTATCACATTAGTGGATACAAAATTTATTTAACTTTATGAATAGCTCAATTCACTTTATAGAGGTGAACTTAAACTTTATCATTCATCTGGGTGACTATTACTTGCTGCCAATATTAATCTTTGATAATTTTAACAAAAATGGAGCAAAACAATAATGATTTTTCTGCAGTGGGGTACACTGGGTTCCACAGGGAATACATCGGGGTGTAGAGTTGGATCTTGATCCAGAGGCACCAACAGGCTAAAGCTTTGACTGTTCCCAGGATGCATTGCATGGCCTCCTCTATAACTCCGCCTCCAGACACTGGAGCTCAGTTTGTATGTTGATGCCTGCAGAGCAGGTCACTTAACAGGGGGCGCTGTGCTAGGCAGCCCTGAAAAGAGCTTTTATTAGAAGATTCTTCAAGGGCTGCAGCACTTTTATGTCCTAGTGACATGCTGTGCTGTGGTTCCAACACCTCCCCAACAGCGCCACATACTCCCGCTGGCCGGGTTCCCGGGTACTTGCGGCTGAGGCTCTTCGGTTTCCAGGCACACGCCGCTGGTGCTCTCCAGGATCACGTGGCTGCTTCTTTGGGAAGGAGGTAAGTGGAGTCCCCCAGGTGGAACCTGCTGAAATTGCGTTCCGGTCGTGGTCTTAGGAGACGGACCGCGACGGTGGCGTGGACACTGTGGGCGTGCAGGGACCCTGCTATATCCACCAGGGCAGGGAGCACAGGTTGGATTTCACAAAAATAATTTTAACAAGGCTCCACAGTACCCGGTGGTGAGGACTAGCATAGGGGATAAGGTGCTTGACCTGTTGCCCCTCCGCCAGCTCCGGGCGCCATCTACTGCTGGTGTTCCTGCCCTGGAGCTGCTTCTCACTCTCCCTCAATCCCTGACAGAGATTTTGGCGCCATCTTTACACAAGCTGTGGCTGGTCTCCGGGACTGCAGGGCAATGTCTCCTTTGTAAATCCGACTGCGTTACCAGCACTGTGCATTTACAGTCACTTAAGTATTCTACATGTCATTTTAGACAGTGTTAGTTAAGAACAAGTATACTTCTACCTGAATATTTAGTCCAAGTATTCTTAGATATACATCCATTATCCACTGTGCATTGTCATATCTATATATACACCTCTCTCTCTCTCTCTCTCTCTCTCTCTCTCTCTCTCTCTCTATATATATATATACATATGTATATTTATATGTAGTTTTACTAGTCCAGTGCAGTTTTATTGTTTGTCTGAAATAACTTCTGCATTGTAACTGAGCTGGATTTCCTTCTAGTGTATCACACTTATTGCTATCACTATATTCTGTACCCTGGGGGGCAAGGTGCGTCGGGGTTTCATATATATATATATATATATATATATATATAGTGCTACACAGTATACACTGTTTTGTGGTTTTACTGTGTCTTTCAGTCACCTCATACCGCTTTAATTCTCTGTTTGTGTCCTGTATTTACTGTCACATAGATCGGGGTTATTTGCAGGTATTGTTTTTGTCTGGCTATATTGCACTGTTACGCTCTAGGGCTACATTTCCTATAATGTCTGCCACACAGGTCGGGAAATCCGTGGACACTTCTGCATCATACAGTGCTTGCACTAAGGATTTACCTGAGGGGGAAGTTTTAGCTGATGGTTCAGGTACTGGGTGCCATACATCTCAGTCATCCCGCAGCACCTGTGTCCAATCAGGAACCACCTTGGGCAGCGTTCTCAAGTATGCTGAATACCATTGTGACACGTCTTACGCCCCCTGTGTGGCCTTCTGTGCCATTGCAGCCACATATTGTCCCTGTAGTTAATCCACCCTGTGCGGACACTCTATCTACCCAGATACAAGAATTAAATCAATCTTTGGTTAGACAGAAGTCTACCCCACGCCCCTCTGGGGTCAAGGGGTCATCTAAACAGGCCGCTTGCTCCTCATAATCCACTAATATTTCAGATAATTCTTCTGATGAGGATGGGGAATATACTGATCCGTGAGACACTGATACAGTCGCTTCTGACGAGGAACCTATAACTCAGGTTGATGTTCTTGACCTTGTGGAGGCTATTAAGCTGATTCTACAAATTGATGATGAGGTAGATCCCACTACTGCGTCTATGAAACCTGATAAGTTCAAACGTCAGAAGGTTACTAAAGTAGTCTTACCACATTCTGACCATTTAATCGACATACATCAGGAATCCTGGTCATCTCCAGGAAAGAAATTCTCCATGTCTAAAAGGATGCAAGCTTGTTATCCTATCCCTGCGGAGTTGAGTAACAAGTGGTAAACTCCACCGCTGGTGGACTCTTATGTCGCCTGTCTTGTGGTGTCATCTACTCTGCCTGTCACCACTGTCACCTAACTGAAAGAACCGACAGATAAGCGTGTGGAGGGAAGTCTATTTACTCCCTTACCGGTGCTGTACATAGACCCACTATAGCAGCCTTCTGGGGTGCAAAAGGAATTGAAGCATGGGTTCAGGCATTAGAGGATGAGCTACCTCAGGATATTTCTGACACTACCAGACAATATCTGTCTCATATTACCACCGCCTCCCACTATATTCAGGAGGTGTCCTCTGAGGCAGGAGTAATGGTGGCCAAGGCTTCTACTACGTCTATACTTGCTCGCTGAATTCTGTGGTTGAGGTCCTGGAAGGTGGACCTAAACTCCAAAAAGACCTTGGAGGTGCTCCCTTTTAAGGGAGACATCCTATTTGGAGAGGATCTGAATAACATTGTGACTGACATGGCGACTGCTAAGACTGCGTTTCTCCCAAGTACTAATCCTTCTGCACCGAAGGCAAAGAGTACCACTTTTCGTTCCTTTCAACCTCCAGGGAAAGCAAAGGGTCAGGTGTACCCGAGACAAGCTCGTACTTCCAATACCACTAAGCCCAAACCTAAACAATCCTGGGCCGCCCGTCAGCCTGCTTCCAAACAAGACAAGCCTGCTGCATGATGGGGCGGCCCTCCTTCTGGGGATCCTTCTGGGGGATCCCAGGGTGGGAGGCCGACTTCTGCAGTTCGCCCAGGCCTGGTTAAAGACCACTTTGGATGCCTGGGTGCGGGAAGTTGTCTCTCACGGGTACGTAATCTCTTTCAAGAGACTTCCCCCTCGCCAGTTCTGCTTGACGGTTATCCCTTCGGCTCCGTTGAAAGCACAAGCTCTACACTTGGTTGTGCGATCCCTCCTGGACACAGGAGTGGTTGTGCCGGTATCTCTGTCCCAGAGAGGCAGGGGATACTATTCGACCCTGTTTCTAGTTCCGAAACCCAATGAGTCCTTCCGGCCTATACTCATCCTCAAATTATCGAACAAATTTGTGAGGGTGTCCAAATTCTGTATGGAAACTCTTCGCTCTATTGTACTGGCCATGGAACCCGAAGACTATATGGTATCCCTGGACATACAGGATGCTTACCTACATATACCTATTGCCATATCGCATTAACAATATCTGTGATTTGCTATTGGCAACCTACATTATCAATTCCAGGCTCTGCCATTTGGACTGGCCATGGCCCCTCGGATCTTCACCAAGGTCATGGCCATGATGACGGCCCTTCTCCGCCATCAGGGAATTTGGATTCTGCCGTATCTGGACGACTTGCTGATTCTGGTGAACTCCCAAGATGTTCTCCTCAGTCATCTGGAACTGACAGTCCAATTCCTACAAGCCCATGGGTGGCTCATTAACGGGAAAAAGTCCTCGCTAGTCCCTGCTCAGAGCATGGTACACCTGGGGGCACTGCTAGACACACACAGCCAAAGACTGATTCTGTCTCCAGAGAAAGTCCTGAAACTTCAAGACAGGATCAGATACTTATTTTTTCGCCCAAGAGTGTCGATACACTCGTCGATGCAAGTACTATGCCTCATAGTGTCGGCTTTCGACATGGTAGAGTTTGCTCAATTTCATTCCCGTCCTCTGCAGAGGTTAATCCTTTCAAAATGGGACGACCTGCCTTATTGGATCAAGTCTCAAATGATCTCCTTGACTCCAGAGGTTCGTCTGTCACTGAGCTCTGAGCTAGTGACTACAGGACCAACAGTTCAGCAGGGGCCGACCCTTCTGGATTCCCAACTGGGTCCTACTGACTACGGACACCAGTCTGCGGGGTTGGGGCATGGTGCTAGAGCAACACTCTCTCCAGGGTCAGTAGGCCAAGCAGGAATCTCTCCTCCCGATAAACATTCTGGAATTGCGGGCAGTGTTCAATGCTTTGACTCTTGCCCTTCCTCTGCTACAGAACAGGCCTGTTCAAGTACAGTCAGACAATGCCACCATGGTGGCTTAAATAAACCATCAAGGTGGCACTCGACGCTGCATGGCACTGATGGAAGTGTCAAAAATCCTTTGTTGGGCGGAATGCCATCTGCCAGCAATATCGTCAGTGTTCATTCCGGGAGTCCTCAACTGGGAAGTGGATTTCCACACTCGTCAGGACATACACGACGGAGAGTGGAGTCTTCATCAGGAAGTCTTTCAACTCCTAGTGGACAAGTGGGGCCTACCAGATGTAGACCTGATGGCGTCTCAACACAATTACAAGTTTCCGGTCTTCGGGCCAAGGACAAGGGATCCTCAAGCAGTGTTCGTGGATGCACTGGCAATTCCATGGAACTTTCAGCTGCCATACGTGTTCCCTCCAGTGTCACTCCTGTCCTGGGTACTACGGAAGTTCAAGCAAGAAGGAGGAATACTATTTCTAGTCGCTCCAGCGTGGCCCAGGCGGCATTGGTTCTCAGACCTGCAGGGTCTATCAGTCGAGCGTCCTCTTCTACTTGCTCAATGCCCAGACCTCCTCATTCAGGGCCCTTGTGTCTACCTGGACCTGGACAGACTGGCTTTGACGGCGTGGCTCTTGAAGTTTCACTCCTGAGGGCCAAAGGATTCTCCAAGGCGGTTATCCAAACTATGCGGAAGGCCCACAAACCGGCTTCTGCACGGATTTATTACAGGGCCTGGAATTCTTACTTCACCTGGTGTGTGGCTAAGAATTATGATGCATACAATTTCAGAACTTCCAGACTTTTGGCTTTTCTGCAACAAGGCCTAAACTTAGGCCTTCGGTTGGCCTCCCTCAAGGTTCATATTTCTGCCTTGTCGGTGTGGTTTCAGAGAAAAATTGCATCTATTTCTGATGTTCATACTTTCACTCAAGGTGTTTTATGGATTCAGCCTCCCTATGTCCCTCCTGGGGCTCCATGCTGTTTTGAATGCCCTACAAGAGTCTAAATTTGAACCTCTTAAGTCTGTGGACCTTAAATATCTTACGCTTAAGGTCGTGTTTCTGCTGGCTATTGCCTCTGCTAGGAGGGTGTCAGACTTAGGTGCTTTGTCCTGTTGTCCACCCTTTCTGATTTTTTAACGTGACCGGGCAGTTCTCAGAACTCATCCCGGTTATCTACCTAAGGTGGTGTCATCTTTCCATCTTAACCAAGAGATTGTGGTTCCGGCTTTTATTTCTTCTGGTTTGTCCTCCAAAGAGCGGTCTTTGGATGTGGTACGGGCTCTTTGTATTTACGTGGAGAGGACTGCCTCTCTCAGGAGGTCCGATGCCCTGCGAATAAGCAAACTTTGGCCAGATGGATTAGAATGGTGATTGCACAAGCATATGCACAGGATGGTCTTCCATCTCCTGCTGCTATCAAAGCCCATTCTACTTGGTCTGTTGGACCTTCTTGGGTGGCGTGGTCCTCAGTGAATACGTTCATTAGGTTTTATGCCTTTGATACTTCCGCCTCCCAGGATGCTTCCTTTGGATGCCGGGTTCTTGTGCCCGCTACAGTGCGTCCCCTCCCATGAGGAACTGCTTTAGGACATCCCCGATGTATTCCCTGTGGAACACAGTGTACCCGCCGCAGAAAAGGAGATTTATGGGAGACTTACCATAGTTAAATCTCTTTCTGCGAGGTACACTGGGTTCCACAGGGCACCCACCCTGACGCACTAAACTTCTTTGGGTTTGTATGGCATTGGCTGCTGGTCCCTTCTCCTGTCGTGAGAATGTGGTTCTATGTGACTAACATCTGCCTTCTCATTTACCTGCTACTGCATTGGACTGGTTAACGAAACTGAGCTCCAGTGTCCGGAGGCGGGGTTATAGAGGAGGCCATGCAATGCATCCTGGGAACAGTCAAAGCTTTATCCTGTTGGTGCCTCTGGATCAAGATCCAACTATACACCCCGATTTATTCCCTGTGGAACCCAGTGTACCTCGCAGAAAGAGATTTAACTATGGTAAGTCTACCATAAATCTCCTTTTGCACAACAGAGACAAATAAATGGAACACTGCACATAGGGCCTGATCCATGTTTGTAAGCAGAGGCAGAACTCTGGGAGGCAACGGAGTCAGCTGCCGCCGGGCTCCTGCTTTGAAGGGGGGCACCTCTCCTCCTGTTCTGTGTGTTCAGCAACATTAATCAAATAAGTTAATTGACAACAGCTGGTAACTCTTCCGTAGCCGACTTCCCCACTAGCCACTACACCTTACAAATCACACCCTCTTTATTATAGATATACTGGAAGCAGACACCTTACTGATGAAGCTATTTGCTCCTATAAAGGAAGCATGAGAATTTTAACTATATGAAGTTATTTCTCTGACAATTACAAGTAACTTCATATAGTTAGAATTCTCATACTTCCTATGCAACAGCAGATATCTCCATCAGTAAGGTGCATGCTTCCAGTGTAATAGGTTGTGGGTTCTTATCCTGGATATGACACTTGCAAATTAATTGTCAGAGAAATAATCAGCATTGTGAGGGACTGAGCAGATCTATGTAGTGTGTTCCTGGAACCCTACATAGATCTGCCTATTTGCAATGGTTTTGTAGTAGCTTCATATAGTTAGAATCTGCAGGCTCACTATGCAGGAGCAAATGAGATATATATATATATATATATATATATACATAGGGGGGACACCAATATATTTCTTGCCTCCGGGCAACTGGGACAAACTTACGCCACTGTTTGTAAGTAATGCAAAAGAGTAAGCAACCGGGCAAAACCATGTGGCACTGCAGGTGGATTGGGTGGGGTGTTTTAAAACTGAAAATCTAAATTGCAGTGTAAAAATAAAGCTATCATGCTAAAGCAGCCAGTATTTATCCTGCACAGAAAAAATAACCCACCCGAATCTAAATCTCTCTAGACGTTACATCAGCCCCACCTGCAGTGCAATATGGTTTTGCCTAGTTTCTTTGCTTTTTTGCTGTACTTACAAACATGAACCATAATAAGTAGTAATAAGGCGTTAGCAAGTTTGTAGAGCTGATCGTTTTACTCTGTGTTTTATTTTCTAAAGTGTCGGTTACAAAATTGTTGACACTAAATATATTGCAACATTAGTTTTGTGAATCAACCCATGTATTCATTCTCTTGTATTGGTTGGGCATACTTTTTTCTTTTAGCTAACTTTGCATTACTTTTGTCTGTGGCCCTTTCTCTGTTACAGCTTCTCCTATTGGGTGCATAGACATAAAAAACATGTGGGTTGTGGGAGCTGAAATCAATAGTAGCAAAATACATGAGTAGCAATAACAATGCCATCATTATGCTAAGTACCAGACAAGGCAGTACTGAACAATACAGAAAATATTCCATAATAGTAATGGTTTGCTAGAAGTGTCTGTGTTTCATTTCAATGTTTGATGTAAAACCATACAAAATACAGTAGGTTAAGCACAAGTAATACAGTTTTCTTACGTTACTGTAAGTTCTTAAGGCCAGATGTACTAAGCCTTGAAAAGTGATAAATTGCACGGTGATAGAGCATCAACCAACCGGCTCCTAACTGTCATTTTTCAAACACAGCCTGTGACATGGCAGCTAGGAGCTGATTGGCTGGTACTTTATCACCATGAAATATATCCGTTTTCAAGGCCCCTTAGTGACTTATGACACTGCATACAGCATATAGGCCCTCATTCCGAGTTGATCGCTCGCTAGCTGCTTTTAGTAGCAGTGCAAACGCTAAGCTGCCGCCCTCTGGGAGTGTATCTCAGCTTAGCAGAAGTGCGACCGAAAGGTTAGCAGAATAGTGCTGAATTTTTTTCAAGCAGTTTCAGAGTGGCTGCAGACCTACTCCTTCCTTGCGATCACTTCAAACTGTTTGGTTCCTGGTTTGACGTCACAAATACGCTCTGCGTTCGGCCAGCCACTTCCCCGTTTCCTCAGGCACGCCTGCGTTTTGACCTGACACGCGTGCGTTTTTTAGCACACTCCCGGAAAACGCTCCGTTACCAACCAGAAACACCCACTTCCTGTTAATCACTCACCGATCAGCAGAGCGACTGAGAAGCGTAGCTCGATCTTGTGTGAAACTGCATAGTTTTTTGTGAAAGTATGTCGCGCATGCACACTGCAGCCCATACGCATGTGCAGAAATGCCGATTTTTAGCCTGATCGCTGTGCTGCGAACAACGGCAGCTAGCGATCAACTTGGAATGACCCCCATTGACTCTACAGCACCAGATTTATGTACAACAGTCATGCAGTTGTGCAGTAACACATACAGGATCGGCCCTATAATTAAACGCAGCCGAGTAGGGCGCCGCACATAGAGGGCGCTTTGGCTGAGACAACTCAGTAAGTAGTGTCCATCTGTAACATAACACAGCAGCTGCCAGCCTGTTCAGTGCTGGCGCTGCTGTTCTCCTGCTCGGCGGACACGACTCCTTTAGAGGTAAATGAGTGGCATGACGTCATGATGTCACTCTGCTCACTTCAAGAAGCACAAACTATGCTGGGGACGGATGCTGCCTGCGGAGGATGGAGACATGTTTGAGCAGCATGTGGGGGCCGCCTGCTCACCTACCAGCCTAGTGGTGCACCCAGGCAGCCAATAGGTTGATTGAATAAGTGTTTATTTCCTAAAAGCACAGATGCTAGGCCAGCAAGAACTGGGAAATAGGCTCCATATTGAAATGTGCTTGTGGATTCAGTGGTCTTCAACTAGCATGTAAATGAATGCTGAAGGGGTGCAGCTTGAAATAAACACTTCTGTTATACCATATACTGTTAATCCATTCCCAAGGATTTTAGCAAACTGACAAGTGTGACATTAGTGAATTCTGGTTCACCTACTATATCTCTGTCACCCACTATCTTCCTGTCTCCCCTGATTCCCCAGTCACTTACTATCTCCCTTTCACCCACCTTCTATGTCATCTACTATGTCCTTGTCACCCCTGCCTTCCCAGTCACCTACTGTCTCTCCATCACCTACTATCACCTTGTCACCTCCAAAGTCACCCACTATCTCCCTGTCACCCCTCCATCCCAGTAACCTACTAGCTTCCTGTCACAACTGCCTTCCCAGCCACCTACTATCTCCCTGTCACCCACTATCTACGTAATCAACTATCTCCCTGCATTCCTGACTACCCAGTCACCTGCTATCTCCCTGTAACCCCTGCCTCCCCAGTCACTTACTATACTATCTCCCTGTCACCCACTATCTCCATCACCCCTGCCTCCACAGTCATGTACCATCTGCCTGTCACCCACTATCTCCATCACCTACTATCTCCATGTTACTCCTGCCTTTCCAGTCACCTACTATCTCCCTGTCACCGACTATCTTTTTGTACACTTGGGAGTACTTTTATGTGGACACACCTCTCCTTTGTGAGACCATGGCCCTTTTTGTGGCACCGATAAAGTTTATTACATTAATAGGTGCCAAAATCTATATTTGCTTACCAAAAAAATTAATCTTGGGCTGGCCCTGAACACCTTCCAACCAAACATACATTTCTTTTTATTTTCGTGGATAAAAGCTTATTGATGGTTGGTCACTTTGTTTTTCTGCACATTCACATTTTTTATTACTAGATTAGTAAATTACCTATATAGCAGATCAGAGGAAGGGAGGAAACAGGCTGCAAGTACTGTAGCAGTGCTAGGTTTAGGACAAAGATGAGAAAAAATAGGGACTGTTCACTATGACCAAACCTTTACTATAACCTGCTATAACTATAAACTTAACCAAATTGCAAATGATCTTTTCTGTTGTAAATATTACTAGAAAAAGGACATAATGTGATTAGTCACAGCAACGGTTCCAGAAATGTCACGGATTTTAGTTATACAGTTAATTCTAGAGCTACTGTCACTAAGTGGCCTATTCATCATCAGAGCATTGCTCCAGTGCTGGGACGGCTGCTCTGAAAAGCATCTGGCACCTGGATCAGTATCATTGCTACAGACCTCCTTCCGATAGTAAGAGCGCGGCTCCGAGATCCAACGCTGTCTAAAAATGACATTGGTTCTTGCATGCAAACTCAGAAAACTTTGCGTTTTTGGAGTTTTCTGAATATCAATAAGCCCGTTACAAAAAACATGTGGAATCTAGCATTCCTGCATGTGTAACCATGCAGAATCTAGCTTTCCCGCATGTGTAACCATGGCATGCAGAATCTGGCTTTCCCGCATGTGTAACCATGCAGAAATTAGCTTTCCCGCATGTGTAACCATGCAGAATCTAGCTTTCCCGCATGTGTAACCATGCAGAATCTAGCTTTCCCGCATGTGTAACCATGCAGAATCTAGCTTTCCCGCATGTGTAACCATGGCATGCAGAATCTGGCTTTCCCGCATGTGTAACCATGCAGAAACTAGCTTTCCCGCATGTGTAACCATGCAGAATCTAGCTTTCCCGCATGTGTAACCATGCAGAATCTAGCTTTCCCGCATGTGTAACCATGCAGAATCTAGCTTTCCCGCATGTGTAACCATGCAGAATCTGGCTTTCCCGCATGTGTAACCATGCAGAATCTGGCTTTCCCGCATGTGTAACCATGCAGAATCTAGCTTTCCCGCATGTGTAACGCACCCATTAGTGATAATGAATAGCCCCCAAATCTAAGCTCTTGCCTGACAATCCTGCTGGTAAAGAAAGAGGCTGAGAAAGCAATCATACTGACCTTTTTGTATACTAAACTGAGCTTAGTTCTCACAGGGAGTAATTCAGAGTTGATCGCAGCAGAAAATTTGTTAGCAGTTGGGCAAAACCATGGGGGTAATTCTGAGTTGATCGCAGCAGGAACTTTGTTAGCAGTTGGGCAAAACCATGTGCCATGCAGGGGGGTGGGGGGTGGCAGTTAGATTTGGGTGGGTTATATTGTTTCTGTGCAGGGTAAATACTGGCTGCTTTATTTTTACACTGCAATTTAGATTTCAGTTTGAACACACCCCACCCAAATCTAAATCTAATTCTCCCTGCACATGTTACATCTGCCCCCCTGCAGTGCACATGGTTTTGCTCAACTGCTAACAAATTTGCTGCGGCAATCAACTCTGAATTAGGCCCACAGGGCTCAGGGGCAACTAGAATTCTGTACATTGCCTGGGCAGCACACCAACCCCCCTCAGAAGTGGTAATTCTTTCCCTTTGTAGTGGTACCTTGAGTACAGGGAGCCTAGCACCATATTCTACCTATTAGTAACATATCACTCATTCAGTGTTTTAGGTAACCGTAACCCTAGAGTCACCTAATAGTATCACCAGCCCTGACTGTACTGCTCTACTGAGAGTTACCTGTACTTGTTTACATCATATGCCACTATGTGCCCAATTCAGAGTTGATAGCAGCAGCAAATTTGTTAGCTTATGGGCAAAACCATGTGCACTGCAGGGGGAGGGGGGGGGGCAGATATAACATGTGCAGAGAGAGTTAGATTTGGGTGGGGTGTGTTCAAACTGAAATCTAAATTGCAGTGTAGAAATAAAGCAGCCAGTATTTACCCTGCACAGAAACAAAATAAACCACCTAAATCTAACTCTCTCTGCACATGTTATATCTGTCCCCCCTGCAGTGCACATGGGTGGTCATTCCGAGTTGATCGCTCGCTAGCACTTTTTAGCAGCCGTGCAAACGCTATGCCGCCGCTCACTGGGAGTGTATTTTATCTTAGCAGAAGTGCGAACTAAGGGATCGCAGAGTGGCTACAAAATAATTTTGTGCAGTTTCAGAGTAGCTTCAAACCTACTCAGCGCTTGCGATTTAGACCATTCAGTTCCTGATTTGACGTCACAAACACGCCCTGCATTCGCCCAGCCACGCCTGCGTTTTTCCTGGCACGCCTGCGTTTTTCTGAACACTCCCTGAAACGCCCTCTTCCTGTCAATCACTCTGCGGCTGCCAGTGCGACTGAAAAGCATCGCTAGACCCTGTGTAAAACGACATCATTTGTTGTAATAGTACGCCATGCGTGCACATTGTGCCGCATATGCATGCGCAGAAGTGCCATTTTTTTCCCTCATCGCTGCACAGCGAACGAATGCAGCTAGCGATCAACTCGGAATGACCACCATGGTTTTGCCCAACTGCTAACAAATTTGCTGCTGCGATCAACTCTGAATTACCCCCCACGTCTCTTTAAATCCTGCAATAGTTATGCTCATCTAAAGCATGGAGTTACGATGTCTACAATAGCAATAGTTAAGTGCACAAATCACTTCTCTTTTCTGTGCTAGATAGGTGCAAGTGATCAATTAACTATATGCCAAAAAAAAAATATTTGACTCGGTTAAACCAAATATACTCATTACAATAATGTCATAGTCACTAGGAAATCATACACCAAACTCATAGTACAATTAATTTCCTTTCAGTCATTAGGGAAAGTTGAAATGCATTATATAAAAATGATTCAGTCTAGCTCTGTTATACCACTTCTTGACACTAGATGGGGAAAGTAGATCAGCAAAGCAAATGTTTATTTTTGCTTTTAAAAATTACTTCTTATAATAACAGCTGCATATTAATGCAATTTCTGAAGTAATACAGAAATCACTTGTATATGTCACAGACCTGTCAAGTCAACCAGGCTATTGGCTTTTTTTTTATTTTTAATAAAGGATCCTGGATATATTTTATTTATCATCGGCCATTTTTTCTCACATATACCAACCTGATACATTTCTAAGGAAAACAAACATGAACCACTAACTAGCATCTGTGGGGCTCATTTTCAGCCCAGGCACTTAATCTGCTGCAGTCAGTGGTTCACATTTAATATCCAGCATGCCCAGATTTTATGATAGTTTATTAAAGTTTCATGAAATAGACATTTAAAGCTGAGCAATATCTCATAAACATGCTGAGTAATTATGGTCCTTTAAGAGATCTATTAAATGGATTTTACAATTCTTAAACCTCTCTAATCCACTCTTTGCTAGAATTATGTGTAATGTGATAGCGCTAAGGTAGCGTAGCATCCATCTTTACCATATATAGGAGGCTACATTGTGGTATGCTCAGCAGTGTTAACTGAGAATCCTTAAATACAAGCTTATCTGAGGGCGACCTGCGACCACACAACAGTAACAGTTAATATGGCAAAATGAGTAAATGTGATTACACTGCAGTGATGTGCAGTTGGGTGAGGCAGGGGGGGCAGAGCCTTTCCTGTCATACTAACGTTTGTGACAGAGTTTTGACTGTATAAAGTATATGAAAAATACAAAGTATATGTTAGAAATATTTTCTTTGCATTATTGTAATCATTTTTATAGCCAAAACTCTGGAGTAAAAAGTCTATGGCAGGTGAGCCTATCTCATATTCGCCTATCTGACCCTCTTCATGAGGGAGAAAATACTCCGTTCCTGGACTTTCCTGGTAATGTATGATTGCCATCACCTGTGGTGAGCTAGTTAATTGATAAGAAAGGTGTTTCACCACAGGTGATGGCAATCATACATTACCAGGAAAGTCCAGGAACAGAGCATTTTCTCCCTCATGGAGAGGGTCAGGTGGCAAGTATGGCCTATCTTTTCTGCACATCTCTGATCAAAACTCACCAAATTTCAAGAGTTTATACTGCTGCAACTGTGTATAATGCTTAGCTCATGTATTGTGTGGAAATCTGGCTCTGGTGCTAGCCAGTGCCTCCTGAGCCATTTACCTCACCGCACGTCCCTGGTATACTGTAAGTGCAGTTGAATAGCTTCAGTCAGTGTCGGACTGGGGCATGAAGGGCCCACCGGAAGAATGTAGTGGTAAGGGCCTATGCTTAGGGGTGTGGTCATCCACCACAGAGGCTTGGCTTACTATTACAGAGTGTATAATTTGGGCCCCTTTATAAATATAGTAAATACTGCTAGTGCATGCATGATAAAGTAGCAGATTAATAACAGCAATGCACTGTAGAAAACACACCATAGTCCTGTGCCGTATAAAGTAACATGCATAATATATAATTCAAGTGCACAGTCTAAAACCTGATCCCTAGAGGAGAGAGTGGGCCCATCGGTGGTTTCCCCTGTACACCTGTGGGCCAGTCTAACCCTGGCTTCCGTGTAGAATCCCTACCATGCAGAACTATAAAGATATACTGTATCTTTATAGAGAGAGAGAGAGATTCTATTAGACTGTTTGAAATGTCCAGCACCGACACAAAGTCTCTTATGATTACTTGCTCATTTGCATACATAAAGCTGGAATTCATCTGGTAATGATTGCTGATTCCCTCCAACAGTCTCCTCCTCATGGGCTTAACAAATATGGAATAATTAAAACAATTGGAGGCACTCTGTGGTGACAGTATGTTATTACATTTATTATAAAAGATAAGATACAAGTACATTATAAACAAAGATTAAAAGCAGACGTCTCAGTATAGCACGCAGTAAGCTCAATAGCCAGCTCCTGGACTACCGTTTCTCCTGGTTCCAATCTTCTTTCTTGTTCCTCCAGATTTGCAAGCAGAGGCGTAGCGTAGAGTAACAGTGCCTGGAGCAAGTGTATGCTCTGGTGCCCCCTCTCAGTAGTGCCGCTTATTCACATTACTTCCAACAACAGTATTCACATTATGCCACACAGTAGTTCCCACAATTCAGGTTATTCCAAACAGTAGTGCCACTTATTCATGTCATGCCACAGTAGTGTCCCTTATACACATCATGCCACAGTATATGGCATGTGGCGTCAGAGCAGTCAGGTGTGACCTCACCAGACTCACAGCTCAGGCTCCTCCCAGCCATGGGCGATGCAACCCGGCTCTCAGCAGCAGATCCCGACTCAGGCCTCACCTCAGCAGTAGGGACACGTGGCTATGTTCTCTCCTCTGAAGCACAATCTGTGTGACCTGGGCCGGCTGACATCAGGGCCAAGGTGGGAGGTGGGACCCAGCTCAGAGGAGGCAAAGAGGAGGAGCCCACTGCTAGTTCCACCCATATCAAGGCGTGAAGCATGCGCACAGGATGCAGGTGCGAAGCAGCATGGAGGAAGATGACATGCTCAGTGCAGAAAGGATGGAACTGCGTGCCGCTGCTATGTCTTCTCAACTGTAATACAAACTCACAGCTGAGTAGACACATGTGATTGTGCACAACAGAGTGGCTGACTCCTGGTACACAATCTCCAGTTGCTCCGCCCTTGATTGCACGTGTCACTTCTGGGTTCTGTGCTCAATGCGTTTTGCCATCAGGCTTCATCAGAAACCTGATGAGGTCAGTTCCCTCTTATATACCCACATCTTCATTCTCATTGGTGTAACTATATTATTTCTCACAGGGATCCTTGTATATAAAATACTTTTCTTTTATTTTTATAAGGGACTTCACCCTCAGAACCACGTCAGAAAAGGAAGCAAGCAAATATCCAGAAAAACAGGTGACTATTCATTGTTATTATTCAACATATAGGTAAATGTGTGAGAATGTAACCTTTATTCTATATTTTGCCATTGGTAATAGGCCATAGAGCCCGTGAAGCCAATGTGTGAAATAATTTGTGCATGCGATTTGAAAAACATTTCATGTTCTATTAGCTGAGCTCTGAGGTAATGCTTTGTGGCATTTTTTAAATGAAACACAAATGTATATATTCAGTTTCATGCTTTTGTTATTGTCCTGGTCTGAAGTTTATAGCTGTTCAGTTAATAAAAATAAAGAAATCTACCAGCAACCACTTTGTCTATTAGTCTGAAACATAAGTAGTTGTCAGAATGTATTCTATTCTGCTATGGTCTTTGAAGTTCTAAAGGAGTTTTCACCTTCAGGTAACTTTCATTTGGTGTTTCTTTCATATTTTCTTGCAACCTTCACGTTTATATATCTTTCTGGCTTCCATTTTATTTTTTATATATTGATTTTATAAATGATCAAATTTTAGGCTTCAAATCAGTGACATCAGGCAGGAAATAAACCAAGAAAAATAGCAAATTGGCTAAAAAAAGGAACAAATCATTAAACAAAATAACTATTGTTACATTGCTTAACTTAATTTAAGTCAACATTTATCAATTCACATTATATTTTTATAACACCAAGCAAATGCACAGGCTCTTAAACAAAATGCAACTACCAAATGGACCTCTCCTCACTCCAGGGAGTGGGTGTACCTCGCGCTTGACAGGGCTGGTTCTCCTAAGCAGCTGTAAAAATTGGATAGTCACTCCAAGCTAAACACAAAACACAATTGTACTAAAAGTACTGTAACAGCGCTATAATAAATCTAAGCAGACATGTGGAAAGGATCAATCAACAATTTAATAAATAAAAATTGGTATTGTAATACCTGTTGTAACAATTTAAAGTTAATTTGTGCATATAAAGAGCTATTTAAAAAAACATGGCTAGCTGTAGAAAGCCACTTGGGATCTGATATTGGACATGAATGATTTTAATATCCAGTGGTTGGTGGACCTCAATTGTACTAAGCCACAAAAGATGGTAGTGGGAAGGATCACAGGCTTGTTTAGGAGTCCACTGTACAAAGCTGCCCCCTGAATACAGCGAAACGCGTAAGTACTTACCTGCTGGATCTTGGGACACTTATGATCCAGGACAATTTGGACGGTGGACTCCTAAGCAAGCCTGTGATCCTTCCCACTGCCATCCCACTGCTAATGGAGGACCAACCAATTTCCCACAACTGGTGTGCTGAGATCTTCACCTGCTAGGATATCGCCAGGGAATTTTGCATTGGCACCTCCAGGATTGGTAACTATTTGTGGAGAGACTTACAGTACATCTTTTGTGGCTTAGGACAATTGAGATCCACCAACCACTGGATATTAAAATCATTCATGTCCAATATCAGATCCCAATTGGCTTTCTACAGCTAGCCATGGTTTTTTTTAAAATGCTCTTTATGTGCACAAATTAACGTTTAAATTGTTACAACAGGTATTACAATACAAATTTTTATTTATTAAATTGTTGATTGATCCTTTCCACCTGTCTGCTTAGATTTATTATAGTGCTGTTACAGTACTTTTAGTACAATTGTGTTTTGTCTTAAACAAAATGCTGTTGCGCAAGCTATGACAAGTTTTTGATTGGAACAGCACTAAAAGAAAAATGCCCAAAGAGATATTTTCTGTTTATTTACAGGTTACAATCATTGTTAAGAGAATCTGCTCGCTAGAAACAGGGAGCCAGTTTGTGGTTGATCCAACATGCGTAACAATTGATAAAGCTAAATATTTATCGTATATAAAACACTTTAAGAGGTCTAAGAACACTGTACGCTATCTACGTAAGAAATACCGTAAGGGTACGCCAGTTGCGTAACGATCGCTCAACCGTAGTCGAGACGCTCAAGCGTCACGTTCGCTTACGGCCCAGAGATCACAGGCAGGCACGCTATTGGCTGCCGACTAACGTAATGATTCGCTATAGCGTAGCGGACGCTTGGGACCACGAGGAGATCTCCAGCGGTGCAGACGCTTACGACGTTAAACCTTTATATCTATACCATTAACAACGAAATATACAGTAAACCTTAGTGTGGTGATAGAGTGTAAATGCAACCTGGTGTAACCTGATTAACTACAAAGCTGCTTGGGCGTCACCGACGCTCAGGGAATACTTAACACTATAAGAAATACACAGATACCTGGGCTTAGGGTCCAAAACCTATTATATGTATTATGACTATTATACTTGCAAAAGAATCACAGTACAAAGCATACACTACAATATAACATAGACTAACTAACCAGATAATTACACAGGAAATACCATACAATACAATACAATACAATCAAGGGAAATTAAGGGAAAAAGAGAGGAGAGAGAGATGGCTCATAATAACATCAAGACAATATGACTGCGGAGAAAACTTACGCACAAGGGGAAACGATCGCATGCGCCTCGATATCCAGCTCTCGATTATCAGCAATGAGAACCGTTGAAGAGAGTGAGCTGGATACGGTCGGCCTGCCTATTTATGCCCCACACACAATACAATTCAATGGTCCCTACAATCTCATTGTTCATTGGACACAGGAATTCGGCTTCGCATTATAACAAAAGGTCATAGGTTGATTCATACAGGTGGGCTGTGACTGTTTCCAACTGTTCAGGTGGGTGGGATACTGGGTTTCCCGCCGCATGACTAAGTAAGAACAAATAATAGTAAATGGACATAAACTTCTTATGTCCATAACTATTCGCACGAGCGACTAATCCGCTCCAAACCAACACCGGAATATTGCTATTTAAATACTCTTCCGATGGGTACCAAACACTACTGTATGACCCCTGTTAGACCCTTCGTACAATACAAAGAGGGATCTCTCTGTTCAGGAACATGCTATGTTAACTAAACTTTCCGAATCTATCAAAGGGACCATGATCTACAAAATACATTATTACTGAAAATATGTAACGATTGAGTCGCACGCTACGATCACATAAACTCTACCGTAAATACGCATACCGTGCGCCTGCGGGTGCCCGCGACTGTGAGTATGCGCACGCACGGGAGAGCGTACGCATGCGCAGCACGGACCTGTGTGAGGTGCAAATATGGTAGTGTGCATAGAGATATTTTTCTGACTTTGACAGTCCACCCTTTGGCAGTCAATAATAACTGCCACCTTCTAAAACATTTCAAAAGGAGAAAAATATATGTCAGGGGTTAATTCATTTCCATGGTTGGGTAAGGGAGGAGAGAGGAGTAGGTGGGAAGAGGGTATGACCTAGTGAGATAGCAGAAGCATGTGTGTATGAGTCCATGTTTGGGGGGTCATGTATCATCGTGCCGTACGTGTTGTAAATCAAGCTTCGAGGTATTGCGAAGTATACATTTGAATTCCTTCTTATCCCGTGGTACGGGTCTGTGGATGGGCTGTCAAACTTTACCGAGCTCTCTTCGGCTTTTGTTGTAACAAAATGGGGGAGCACATTTTAGTTGATGATACATGAATGGGGGAGATATGTGATTGCTGATATCTGTGCCTGTATTCCCTATCGACTATGTGTGTCATTACCTGAGGGTTGTAGAAATGAAGAAAAGACATAATTACGGTAAATGCGGTGGTATTCTATGTCAGGTAAATGTACAGTCGTCGATTGAGGTTTTGTTCGGTATCAGTTGAAAGTCGTCTTCTTTGCGCTGTTTTGCCCATTAGGTGCGAGCAAAAAGCTTTGTCAATGCCAATAGATTTACAAAAATGTTGGGCTAGCGTGAGTTTAAGAATTCTAGGGAAACTGGGGATCCATGGCAAAGTTCATCAAATGTCCGTATCTAAAGTGGTCAAAACTTCTTCTTTGGTCAATCCGTTGTCTGTATAGTGTCTTGTCAACTTCCTCGTCCAAGGGGGTCTTTTTATCTTGGAGAAAACAGAAAAACAGGTGAAAGAAACGGACCGTAGAAATCGCATTTTCATCACATCATTGTTTCTACATTTGGGTCATAAATCAAGTCCAGGTTAATTACAGTTTCCTCACTCCTTAAACTCATTACCCTAGTACGATGATTGCACTTCATTAAAGCCTGACCGCATCTAAATATCAATCCAATCGATATGACAACACCTAAGATACATAGGAGAAACTTCCCAACATCCATTATGACTCCTTGAGCCCAGTCTCCTAAACCAGAGAACCAATTTCGCGGGTTCAACCATGACACCCAACCAGTCAGCTCATTACCTACAGCAGCAAGAGTGAGATTGTGTTTTCGGCGAAATTCCCACTTCAATTGGAGAATATCGTCCATCTTTTGGTCTATGACCTCGACCGGATCCTCGGTGCTATTTGTAATATATGTGCAACATTTCACGCCGTATTGTGTTGCCAGTGTGACACAATATCCGCCTGTCACCGCTGTGAGGTAATTGAGAACCATTCTATGCTGTACCAGTTCTGTTTTGTAAGCCTGAAGTTCTCTTCCAGTATACCTAAATGTGTCATCATACATTTCAGTGATATTATCTAACAAATTGGCGAGCGCAGAAATGTATTTATAATTCAGCACTCCTCTAGCGGTGCGGGTGAAATCTAACGCGATTAAGAATTGAATCCCGGTGGATTCACTTATCAGATCAGAGGCCGGATGCTCTGTCTTCTCTATCAGGTGCCTTTTAACAACGTGCTCGTAATGGGTGTGAGTATAAGGAGCTTGGGCACCACGGTGTATGTCTTTCATTTTGTCATGTGATACAGTCATTACTTCAGGCAGTACTTTTCCAATATAACACAATCCTTCAGAGTTTGGGGCAAGCCACTTGTACGCCTTTCTCCCGCATATGAAATATGCATCATCGGGGAGAACATATGGGACGGAGTAGGACATAACCATATTACACACCTTCCATGTGAAATCTCCTAACCCTAATTCTTCCATCTGTTTAGTACACGTATCAGGTTGTACGATATGTGCACAGTATCCTGGTGATACCTCTCCAACTTTAGTAATCCTATTTCCTAAGGTATACCTATACCGGAAAGATTTTCCTCTACTGGTTATGTGGCGTACAAGCTCTGTATCTGTAGGCATTCTATCTGCTCTATGCGAAAAGGTCATGGTGTGGTTACTCCATGACACTTCCCAATTTCCCGGTTTTCGGGGATTGGAGATGTTGAAACATAATAGGGACCTATCCACATGGTATTGGTGGAGCTTCAAACTAGGAGGGCTGGAGATATTAAACCTCCGGTCCACCGGTCTCCCACCATTTAACTCAAGTACCTCCTCTATCGTTAAAGGAAATGGCACTAGCCCTGATTTGCTATGACCCTGAGGTACTTGAGAGCATACCCAACAATCTGTTTTGTTTAACACATTACTGTCACAACTGAGGGCCTGAGCTGACGGGAGGCAGCCTCAGTTGTAGGGGCTGAGATGTACCGGAACCTGGGAGGTTGTATCAGACCCCTGGACATGTAAGTAACATGAATAATAACTGCCCGAAGGCGTGACCACGACAACTTGGATAAAAGTCAATGATGTTTATTATGACAACTCCGCAACACAGCAGCAGTAAAAGAAAACGTAAAAGTCAGCAAAGAATAAATACAGTTCCTGGGTACTACAGGATGGCAGGAGCCACAGGGCACTGGTAGTGTGAGATAGTTCTTATGATCTTCTAGATGGAAAGTCCTTACCAGGCCCGACTGTAGCAATGGAGATAACCCAGGATTGTGCCAGCTGGTGTTCCAGGAAAAGCTGGGTTGCTGAAGATAAAACAGCTGCTGTGGATACTGGCTGGAACCAGACTGTTGTTAGCACGGAGTGGATACTGGCTGGAACCAGTTAAATAATAAATGAACTTGGGAGCGATGAAATATGAACTGAAATGTAGAACTTGAGAGCGGAGAAATAATAATACCGGTGGAGAGTGGTAAAGTGTAGAAAGGACACCGGCCCTTTAAGGGAAGCTGTACTCTGCTGGAAGCTGAGCTGGGAGCAGGTAATGTTGTAGCTGGAAACAGATGAATCCACAATGGATTGGAGAGTCAGGCTACACCGCAGATGGAATGCTGGTGCGGGTCTCTATGGTGGAAGTCTTGAGACAGGAGCTGGAACCTGGAAGACAATCACAGGAGAGAGACAAACAGGAACTAGGTTTGACAACCAAAGCACTGACACCTTCCTTGCTCAGGCACAGTGTATTTATACCTGCAGCAAGGAAGGGATTGGCTAGGCAATTATGCAGATTAACAATACTGACAACAGATTGGAGGAAATGATCAGCTGACAGAATCCAAGATGGCTGCGCCCATGCAGACACTTGGAGGGAAGTTTGGTTTGTAATCCATGTGGTAATGAAAAGAGTAATGGCGGCGCCGGCCACCGGAGACAGGAGGCGCCAGGCTGACAGATGCACATCCAACCACGCGGACACAGCGGAGGCCGCGGCTGACGTAATCGCCACTCAGACACTCTGCATGCAGAAGTTCAGGGACGGCGGCGGAGGCCGCGGGAGACGCCATGCCAGGTGTAATATGGCGTTTACTGTGACAGCGTCCCAGAGTGACAGGAGAGGATACAGGAATGTACACATCAGGATAACAGATGGGATCCGGTCCTGGAGCGCTGAGCCAGCCTTAGGAGGCATCTGATGGGTAAGAAATGGCGTCCAGATACCCGGATCGTGACAGCACCCCCCCCTTTAGGAGTGGCCCCAGGACACTTCTTTGGCTTTTGAGGAAACTTGGAATGGAATCTCCGGACCAAGGCAGGAGCATGGACATCAGAAGCATTGGTCCATGAACGTTCCTCAGGACCATAACCCTTCCAGTCAATAAGATATTGTAGTTGACTATAACGGTGACGTGAGTCCAGGATCTTGGCCACTTCATACTCAACGCCTCGTTGAGTTTGGACTTTCGGAGTTGGAGGAAGTGAGGAATGAAACCGATTCAAGATCAGCGGTTTCAACAGGGAAACATGGAATGTCCTGGGTATTTTTAAGAAGGGAGGCAACTGGAGTCTGTAAGCAACAGGATTGATGACTTGTTCAATCTTGAAAGGACCGATATAGCGAGGTGCAAACTTCATACTGGGAACTCTTAACCTCAAATTCTTCGTGGATAACCATACCCGATCACCCACCTTGAGAGCAGGAACTGCTCGACGCTTCTTATCCGCAAACTTCTTGTACCTGAACGATGCCTTGAGCAGAGCTGATCGTACGCTCTTCCAGATATTGGCAAACTGATGCAAGGTGATATCCACTGCGGGAACAGAAGTTGCTGGAAGCGGTTGGAACTCAGGGACTTTAGGGTGGAATCCAAAGTTAGTGAAGAATGGTGTTGAAGCAGATGAAGAATGATACTGGTTGTTATGACAGAACTCGGCCCAGGGAAGTAATTGAACCCAGTCATCTTGAGAGGAGGACACATAGATGCGGAGGAAGGCCTCCAAGTCCTGATTCACCCTCTCGGTTTGACCATTGGTCTGAGGATGGTAAGCCGTGGAAAACTTTAGCTTGACTTGGAGGACTTGACATAAACTTCGCCAGAATTTGGCTGTGAATTGAACTCCTCGATCTGAGATAATTTCTTCAGGAAGACCGTGGAGTCGGAAGATCTCTTGTATGAATACTTGAGCCAACTTGGAAGCTGACGGAAGACCGGTGAGAGGAATGAAGTGTGCCATCTTGGTGAACCGGTCAACTACCACCCAGATGGTATTGAACTTGTTGCACATGGGTAAGTCTGTAATGAAATCCATCGACAAGTGGGTCCATGGTCGACGGGGAACGGATAGTGGAACCAGTTGCCCCGCAGGCGACTGGCGGGATACTTTATGTTGGGCACACTTTGGGCAAGATGCAATAAACTCCAAGACGTCCTTTTTCAGAGTTGGCCACCAATAGGACCTAGAGATAAACTCCAGGGTTTTTTGGATACCTGTATGTCCGGCAAAACGGGAAGCATGGGCCCAATGCATGAGCTTCTTCCTTAGCATCGGCTTCACAAAACTTTTCCCTGATGGGGGCGTAGAGTCCATCCCTACCGTGGAGAATGCCAACGGATTTATAATAGGATGCTTGTCTGAAGACTCTGACTCATTTTCTTGCTCCCATGAGCGGGAAAGGGCATCGGCCTTGCGATTCTGAGAGCCCGGACAGAACTGGAGTTTAAAGTCGAACCTGGAAAAGAAAAGTGCCCATCTGGCCTGACGAGGGTTGAGACATTGTGCGCCCTTCAGGTATAAAAGGTTCTTGTGGTCTGTAAGTATGGTGATTGAATGAGAAGCTCCCTCCAACAGATACCTCCACTCTTCTAGAGCGAGCTTGATGGCTAGCAACTCCTGGTCGCCAATGGCATAGTTGCGCTCAGCTGGGGAGAACTTCCGGGAGAAGAAACTGCAAGGGTGTAAATGGCCATCTTTAGCCCTCTGAGATAACACCGCTCCTACTCCAACGGAGGAGGCATCCACCTCTAAGATGAAAGGAGAGTCGATGTCAGGCTGTTTCAGAACAGGCGCAGAGATGAACCTTTGTTTTAAAAGATGAAATGCTTGCATGGCTTCTTCAGACCACTTGGACGGGTTAGCACCCTTCTTAGTGAAAGCAGTAATAGGCGCCACAATGGTGGAAAAGTCTCGTATAAACTTTCGGTAATAGTTGGCGAACCCTAAGAACCTCTGGACCCCTTTGAGGGTTAAGGGTACCGGCCAATTTTGGATTGCTTGTAGTTTCTCAGGATCCATCTCTAGTCCGGAACCGGACACAATGTACCCTAGAAACGGAATGGACTTGACTTCAAAGACGCATTTTTCTAATTTGCAATAGAGATGATTGACACGGAGACGGGACAGAACCTCTTTAACCCAAAAACGATGTTCCTCTAAATCGTTGGCAAAAATGAGGATATCGTCTAGATAGACCACGACATGACGGTATAGAATGTCTCTGAAGATCTCATTGACAAAATGCTGGAAGACAGCTGGAGCATTGCTCAATCCGAAGGGCATGACGAGGTACTCATAATGTCCGTCACGGGTGTTAAAGGCGGTCTTCCACTCGTCACCCTCACGGATCCGGATGAGATTGTATGCACCTCGCAAGTCCAGCTTTGTAAAGATGGTAGCTCTGCTAACTCTGTCAAAGAGCTCAGTAATCAGGGGTAAAGGATAACGGTTCTTGATGGTAATGTCGTTCAAACCTCTGTAGTCGATGCACGGCCGCAGACCACCATCTTTCTTTTTTACAAAAAAGAAGCCTGCGCCGGCTGGAGAAGAAGAAGGTCGAATGAACCCCTTTGCTAGGTTCTCTTTAATATATTCCTCCATAGAATGCGTCTCAGGCAGAGACAACGGATAAGTTCGACCTCGAGGTGGAACCTTCCCTGGAACGAGATCAATCGGACAGTCCCATTCTCTATGAGGAGGAAGGATATCAGCAGAAGCTTTACTGAACACATCCGTGAAATCTTGATATGGAGGAGGTGGAACATCAGACGACCTGGGGGAGGAAGAACAGACAGGCAATACTTTAAACAAACATGTCTCAGCACAGGAGGAACCCCATGCCAGGATTTGCGTAGTCGTCCAATCAATTGTAGGATTGTGAAGACGGAGCCATGGAAGGCCCAGGACCACAGGATGTGTGGCTCTTGGAATCACTAAAAAAGAAATAAGTTCGGAATGAAGAACTCCCACTCTCAGACGAACTGGTAGAGTCCTTAAAGAAATAACTGCATCAAAAATTTTGCTGCCATCCACGGCAGTTAAAGAAATGGACGAAGGAAGTCTCTCGGTGGGTAGGGACCACCGTTTAACATAGGCTTTGGTAATAAAGTTCCCAGCTGCTCCGGAATCAAGGAGGGCAATGACGTTCCGATAACGTTGAGCAACTTGAAGCGAGACTGGGAGATTACAATCTTGAGGAGATGGAGAGGAGATCATTACTCCTAGCCGGCCCTCTCCTTGGCGAGCTAGGATTTGGAGTTTCCCGGACGTTTGGGACAGGCATTAATGGTGTGAGACGGAGCTGCACAATAGAGACAGAGAGACTCGGAGAGACGTCTTCGGCGCTCAGCAGGAGTTAAACGGGAGCGGCCAAGTTGCATGGGCTCATCTTTAGATGGTGACAGTTGACGAGGAGGAGGAGCAGAAGATTTTGGAGCAAATGATCTTCCACGCTCAGTTGGTCTCTCTCTGAAACGTAAATCAACTTTCGTGCAGAGTGAGATTAGCTCATCTAACTTAGAAGGTAAGTCTCTGGTAGCTAACTCATCTTTAATACGCTCAGATAAGCCATGCCAGAATGCAGCATACAGGGCCTCGTCGTTCCATGCCAGTTCGGATGCCAGGATCTGGAACTGTATCAGATATTGTCCTACAGTACGTGACCCCTGGCGTAAACGGAGAATCTCGGATGAAGCTGAGGTTACCCGGCCTGGCTCGTCGAAGATGCGCCTGAATGTTGACACGAAGACAGTGTAGGAAGATAGCAGGGTGTCGGACCTCTCCCATAACGGTGATGCCCAATCAAGGGCTGAGCCACTGAGAAGAGAAATAATGTAGGCAATTTTTGTACGGTCACTGGGAAAATTGCCAGGTTGTAGCTCAAACTGAATCTCACACTGGTTGAGAAATCCCCTGCAGAATCTTGGAGATCCGTCAAATTTTGCTGGCGTTGGAAGATGAAGACGTGGAGCAGAAATGGGTAAGGTGGGTGGGGTTATAGCTGGAGTCACTGTGGTTGACGCACCAGACGCGCCTGATCCACGGAGAGTTGTCTGAATCCCATCCAGCCGAGTAGAGAGATCCTGGAGACAGCGGATGATGTGGCCCTGTGCAGCCTCCTGATGTTCTAGTCGGGCTGCCAGTTCTTGCATCGGCCTGGCCGCTTGATCCTGGTCTCCGGCTGGATTCATTAGGTCAGTGCTTACTGTCACAACTGAGGGCCTGAGCTGACGGGAGGCAGCCTCAGTTGTAGGGGCTGAGATGTACCGGAACCTGGGAGGTTGTATCAGACCCCTGGACATGTAAGTAACATGAATAATAACTGCCCGAAGGCGTGACCACGACAACTTGGATAAAAGTCAATGATGTTTATTATGACAACTCCGCAACACAGCAGCAGTAAAAGAAAACGTAAAAGTCAGCAAAGAATAAATACAGTTCCTGGGTACTACAGGATGGCAGGAGCCACAGGGCACTGGTAGTGTGAGATAGTTCTTATGATCTTCTAGATGGAAAGTCCTTACCAGGCCCGACTGTAGCAATGGAGATAACCCAGGATTGTGCCAGCTGGTGTTCCAGGAAAAGCTGGGTTGCTGAAGATAAAACAGCTGCTGTGGATACTGGCTGGAACCAGACTGTTGTTAGCACGGAGTGGATACTGGCTGGAACCAGTTAAATAATAAATGAACTTGGGAGCGATGAAATATGAACTGAAATGTAGAACTTGAGAGCGGAGAAATAATAATACCGGTGGAGAGTGGTAAAGTGTAGAAAGGACACCGGCCCTTTAAGGGAAGCTGTACTCTGCTGGAAGCTGAGCTGGGAGCAGGTAATGTTGTAGCTGGAAACAGATGAATCCACAATGGATTGGAGAGTCAGGCTACACCGCAGATGGAATGCTGGTGCGGGTCTCTATGGTGGAAGTCTTGAGACAGGAGCTGGAACCTGGAAGACAATCACAGGAGAGAGACAAACAGGAACTAGGTTTGACAACCAAAGCACTGACGCCTTCCTTGCTCAGGCACAGTGTATTTATACCTGCAGCAAGGAAGGGATTGGCTAGGCAATTATGCAGATTAACAATACTGACAACAGATTGGAGGAAATGATCAGCTGACAGAATCCAAGATGGCTGCGCCCATGCAGACACTTGGAGGGAAGTTTGGTTTGTAATCCATGTGGTAATGAAAACAGTAATGGCGGCGCCGGCCACCGGAGACAGGAGGCGCCAGGCTGACAGATGCACATCCAACCACGCGGACACAGCGGAGGCCGCGGCTGACGTAATCGCCACTCAGACACTCTGCATGCAGAAGTTCAGGGACGGCGGCGGAGGCCGCGGGAGACGCCATGCCAGGTGTAATATGGCGTTTACTGTGACAGCGTCCCAGAGTGACAGGAGAGGATACAGGAATGTACACATCAGGATAACAGATGGGATCCGGTCCTGGAGCGCTGAGCCAGCCTTAGGAGGCATCTGATGGGTAAGAAATGGCGTCCAGATACCCGGATCGTGACAATTACCCACTAAGGAGTGATAGTCACTCAATGGATGCCGGTCCATATGGATATTAAAACTGGATTGGCATTTCTTAATGCACCCATCCTCAATGACATTGTTACAGAGCCTACAGATAGTTTTCTTCAGCTAACAATCCTTCACAATTCCTTCTATGGTCAATGCTATCGGATCGTTTTCTGATACTCGCCTTTACTTGTTGGTTAAGTTGTTCTTGGAAAACTACGCCTCCATCTTTATCATCAGGACCTTTCTGGATCCTTTCACGACCTCACTGATACTCTCACCGGAACAGACTGCTCTGGTCAACATCATGGTCAACAGGAAAATCCAGATCACAGTCTCTTGGGGCAAGTCCATCTTACAGGAGGAGAAAAGAAGAAATTTGTAATGGGGGTATAAGAAAACAGTTTGTGGGGGAGAGAACTTGTTACGATAATAAGTTCTCTCGTCTTGTTGTTCTTCTTGTTCTGCTGTCCTCTCAAAAGGTGCTGTCTCTTCAGTCTTCCAAATGAACATTCTGGTGATGCAATATTCCTTCCTAACCAGCGATCTTTCTGTAAGGAGCAAAAATCTGGCATTACCATTGGTCCAACTGAGGGGTGACATACCATCTTTAAACCATGAAAACATGAGTGAGAAGAGAGAGAAAACAAAAAAAAACAAAAGAGATAGAGAACAATTCATGTGCATATATACATATTACATAACTCAACAATAAACACCAATAGGAAAAGAGAAATTAAACATTTTTTTTTCAAACATTTTAAAACATGGTCAGCATTAAGAAAACATTGTCAGATTTATCAGGCTGTCATATCTACGTGTCTAATGGTTTCCTTGAGCAGTCCCTCCCCACCAGCACCTCCATATTCCACTGTCTGTATCTGGCCAGAATACATTGTGGTGGATAGGTCATGCTGGGGTTTGGTAGACTTCTGCAAGGACCAAGCGGATATGCAATGTTTGAATTCTTACCAATAATCGTCAGAGATGGGGATAGAAAAAGAAACATTTCACAGATACATTTCCAACTTTTCACCCGGTCATTCCTGTGTCTTTAGTGAATGACCTCCCAATTTATTAACCGTTACCTCAGGCTTACCATCAGTCCTAATAATCACCTTTCTTGACTATATCTCATGGGTGTGGGCCAAAATTCTTCCTGTCTGATCTCTGATTATAATGGTGTGTGTTATAATTTTGCTCATTTCTTGGTCTAGGGGGTCTGACTTTATGTGGGTTATTACAGTTGCTGGCATAATGCCCTTCTCTTCTACAATTATAACAAATCCTTGGTTTCCTCCAAGTGTCAATGACCTGAGGTCTTGGTTGATTTGATGCCTCCTCAAACGCTCGGATGTTCATCGCCATCAACCGTTCTCCCTGCGCTTCCCTGGTTCTTTGGATATTTCGGTCATGCTCGATAGCGGACTCTCTTAATGCCGCCACCGAGATACCTCTCCAATGTGGTATGGAGGTTTGTACCCTGATTTTTAGTGTGTCTTTTAAGTTGTTCATTAATACGGACACAGCTACCTCTCTGTGGTGTACATTAGTTTCAATGTCATCTATACCCGTGTACCTAGCCATATCCTGCAGAGCCCGGTGAAAATACTCTGATGCGGATTCACCTTCTTTTTGTTTTATTGTAAAGATTTTATTCCACTTTACTACTGTAGGAAAATATTCTTTCAACTGTAGATTGATTCTTTTTACATTATCTTGGTTATACTCGTTTGTTAGTGGCACTTCCTCATCTAGCTTACAATCAGCGATAAATTTCAATGAATCAACATCGGGGGGTAAACATGCCCTCAAAACTGTCCTCCAATCTTTGTTATTTGGCTCTGCAGTATGTCCTAGCACTCTAATGTATCTTTGACAAGCAACTAAGTCTTTCCTGGGATCAGGAAATTCAGACAGAATTGTTCTTAATTCTGTTCGGGAAAAGGGGCAGTACATGGCGATGTTCCTGACGGGGGTGACTCCTGAAGAGTCAGTTTTCCCATTTGGTACTGCAATTACCCTGACAGGATTAAGTCCAGTAACGTCATTCTGAATTGATTCTACAATATGAGGTACATTTGTTTGTGCGTAATGTATAATACCATACGTACCTGTGGACACGACCTCACCTGACCCTCCATTAGGGGGTTTGTTTACAGTCTTTACCGATTGGGTCGCGTCCACCTGGATGTCTTGTGTGATGGCTTCTGGAAGAGGTGCCGACATCGTTCTGGGTTCATTTTCTTGTTGGTGTTCCTGAGGAAAGTTTAACATGGGGTGCGACTTGCATGGGTTAATAGTTGTACATTCAACAGTATTACAATTAGCATTGTTACATTTATTACACTTATTCTTATCATCTATACTACAGTTGCTAAGAGCGTTTTTATTGTTCACCCTTGTGCTTTTCTCCGCAACCATAATCCCCTCCATTGCCATGTCTCTCCTCTCAAGATGAAAGTTAGGTATGTAAGTTACATTTCTTTGCATTTCACCTTCCTGTTGCCATAACTGTAAACAATCATAATGCTTGATTCGTCTCTTTGCTGATTTAATGAGACATATCCTTCTCCTTAAATTATGCAACACCTCTAAGTCAAAACTACCTATCCCGGGAAATGGTGCCTTATCCCCCGCAGTCATTCGTGTCCATTCATCACCAAAGGTCTCAGTGTGGGGACCATACCTCCTCCACATTACTAACCGAGCAGACCCTCGGGGTCTGCAAGCCTCTGGAGTCTGAATCCTGACCTCCGACCGTCTCTGTATTGTGCACTTGGCTGCCATTGTGGACCTGTCTAACACAGAAAAACTTCCTAAAATGCACCAAACACAGAACTTCGTTGGAAATCCTTAAAGCTCTTCCACCGAACTTCTTCTGCCCCGGGTATCTCCGGTCCGCCTTCTAGCAGACACGTGTAGCCGTTGCAGGCCCTATCTTTAGAGATTTTCCTGAGAAAATTCCCTTCCTTTTTCTTTACACAAATCACGCTTGCATGTGCTCCCTACAACACGTATGAGGGCAAGATTTACGCATGGATATACGACCTCATATCACGTTGCGTTATTGGTCACACATACAACCGTGCGGTCCAATCGTACCACTTATAGACACTTGTTGCCCATAAATGGTAGGATCATTGGAGTCTCCCTACTGTGCTCCAAAACAGCCAGAGCGTAACACAACGAAAACTTTATCACACTCTGTTGCACGTTTTCACTTCAGGCCGTGCTCATAGATCACACAGATCACAAAGTCCACAAAGCGGGATTTAATACCGTTTTATCACATAGACCACAAAGTCCACAAAGCGGGATTCAATACACTCATACCGTTTTCAACCCACTATCATTCTTATAGTTTTCTGATCAGAAAAAAAATCATTTCCCGTAGTCTGATAGCTCTCCCCAGAGGTGTTGCAGTAAAGTAAGGTATTTAAACTAAGTTTTGGAAAGCTGAAATCAATTTGTGCTATTTATCGCTTTGCGTTATTTACCGCGTTGCGCTACTTATCGCCTGTTGTTTGAGTTACGTGGGCGTACCCAGACGCTCCGTTGCGTAATATACGCTGCGTGCGTCGGCCTTTGGATTGCGTACGCCAGTCTTTGTTAGAGACACGTGTACGCAAAGCAAAGATCCACCGTAACACAATTTATACTTTTATCAATGTAGATGATCCTTGATCATCTACCACACACCACACTGACTTCGCCTTATCTCCCAGGCAAAAACTGTGTGTTTTGTCTACACTTTAACTATATTACCTTTACTCAAACTATTGAAATAGCGGCAAATCTCTCTCAGCACGTTTATCAACTATAAAACTGGCAGACAGGAGAGTGATATACGAAAATACATAAATGAAAAAGAAATGCAGATATATATGTGTGCGTGCGTGTGTACGCAAGACAGAAAAATACAGTTTTAAAAGACACTAGCGTTTTGCTCTTACCTCCGGTTCCCGGATTCCTTCAGCACCCTTTACCTAAGCGAAGCAGACGCTTATCCCGTCAGCACTACGAGGGATACAACCTCCCGCCCTTTGCTGATGGATAATGTCTGCTGATATTACCTAGTGCAGATATGTGAAGGACTGGACGGCCCCCAATTGATAAAGCTAAATATTTATCGTATATAAAACACTTTAAGAGGTCTAAGAACACTGTACGCTATCTACGTAAGAAATACCGTAAGGGTACGCCAGTTGCGTAACGATCGCTCAACCGTAGTCGAGACGCTCAAGCGTCACGTTCGCTTACGGCCCAGAGATCACAGGCAGGCACGCTATTGGCTGCCGACTAACGTAATGATTCGCTATAGCGTAGCGGACGCTTGGGACCACGAGGAGATCTCCAGCGGTGCAGACGCTTACGACGTTAAACCTTTATATCTATACCATTAACAACGAAATATACAGTAAACCTTAGTGTGGTGATAGAGTGTAAATGCAACCTGGTGTAACCTGATTAACTACAAAGCTGCTTGGGCGTCACCGACGCTCAGGGAATACTTAACACTATAAGAAATACACAGATACCTGGGCTTAGGGTCCAAAACCTATTATATGTATTATGACTATTATACTTGCAAAAGAATCACAGTACAAAGCATACACTACAATATAACATAGACTAACTAACCAGATAATTACACAGGAAATACCATACAATACAATACAATACAATCAAGGGAAATTAAGGGAAAAAGAGAGGAGAGAGAGATGGCTCATAATAACATCAAGACAATATGACTGCGGAGAAAACTTACGCACAAGGGGAAACGATCGCATGCGCCTCGATATCCAGCTCCCGATTATCAGCAATGAGAACCGTTGAAGAGAGTGAGCTGGATACGGTCGGCCTGCCTATTTATGCCCCACACACAATACAATTCAATGGTCCCTACAATCTCATTGTTCATTGGACACAGGAATTCGGCTTCGCATTATAACAAAAGGTCATAGGTTGATTCATACAGGTGGGCTGTGACTGTTTCCAACTGTTCAGGTGGGTGGGATACTGGGTTTCCCGCCGCATGACTAAGTAAGAACAAATAATAGTAAATGGACATAAACTTCTTATGTCCATAACTATTCGCACGAGCGACTAATCCGCTCCAAACCAACACCGGAATATTGCTATTTAAATACTCTTCCGATGGGTACCAAACACTACTGTATGACCCCTGTTAGACCCTTCGTACAATACAAAGAGGGATCTCTCTGTTCAGGAACATGCTATGTTAACTAAACTTTCCGAATCTATCAAAGGGACCATGATCTACAAAATACATTATTACTGAAAATATGTAACGATTGAGTCGCACGCTACGATCACATAAACTCTACCGTAAATACGCATACCGTGCGCCTGCGGGTGCCCGCGACTGTGAGTATGCGCACGCACGGGAGAGCGTACGCATGCGCAGCACGGACCTGTGTGAGGTGCAAATATGGTAGTGTGCATAGAGATATTTTTCTGACTTTGACACAATGTAGCCTATCAACTTAATAAAAGCCAATGACATCACTGCACTGAGCAACTTTGTAATAGCCTGAATTTGTATTTTTCTGGCATTTGCTGAAAGAGATGTGTACTAGTCTGGCTTCTGACATAAAAAAGTGTTTCAATTAAACCATCACAAGTTCTGCACATCAATCTGGTGTATTAGGTCAGTGGTGACCTTGATGGTCGGACATGGAGCTCCTTGTAATAGCAAAAGGCTGTGTTTTTTTGTTTCTCTTTTTACTTCTGGAATGCACTTGAATTGTATATGGTGTGCTTTATTTGTCTTGCCCTTATTGTAGTCCCTTTGTTGTGACTAGTTCTCCTGAGGCATGACACATCCTGGTTCCTAGTGAATTTATTGGCTGCATTCTCATTGGTCAAGCCTTCAAAATTTCTGCCAGAGCTTTTTCTAGGCAATTGACTCCTTTCTGGATAATCTAGGAAACAAGTCCACTATTGGAAATTTATAACCAAAAATTGGCATACCACTACCATATACCTTAAACTTCTTAAACTTAACATGTCTATGACTGAGCTGATCATCTTCCCACCCTCTCGCACTACCTCACCTCCCACAATTATCTACAGTATTGTTGGCAATACTATATCCTCTAACCCCCAAATGTGCTGTCTTGAAGTAATCCTTGACTCCTCCCTCTCCTTCAAACCACACATTCAGCACCTCTCTCAAACATGTTGTTTATCCACTCACTGGTCATCTCCAGACTGGACTACTGTAATTTTCTCCTATCTGGCATCCCTGACAAATGCCTTTCTCCACTCCAATCTATCCTCAATGCTGCTGCCTGGCTCATCTTCCTCACCAAATGTCCTGCATGCACCTCCCCTCTCTTACAATCCCTTCACTGGCTCCCCTTTGTTGGTAAATGGTGCACTCTGTGCCTGTCTCCTGTACCAGAGGATCACATGGGCGCATCTTCTAGTGTTCATCCCCTAGTGCCAGTATCTCCGGGAGGCGGAACTTAGTGCATGTCCGCTCCTCCATCTTAGAGACAATGAAAGAGTGTGTAAGCTGAGACCGGGAGTGGAGCTCAGTGTACGGAGAGAGAGACACACACATCAGTGTTCCTGCATGTACTGCGCTGCTGGTGATATTAAAGAACTGGGCAGTGTATTCCCTTCACAGCGGGAGTCAGACTGCACGGCTGTGCAGTCCTCCATCCCTCACCATCGAAGACAAACCCTGCTGACATACCGCAGCCACATCCTATACTGATAAGTACCGCTACAAGTACTGTGTTACTCTGTATACTATAAAGAGACAATTACTCAGTATAACAGTACAATTCAAATTACTTTTGTGTATACCAGTATAGACCCGCATTGCTGTTTAACTCATTAGTGTGTGGACTAACGTCACTATACCAAGCACCGCAATACTCTGCCAACACCATTCCCCTTCAGAATTCTCACACTCCCCTAAAAAGCCCTCACCCACTCCTCTTCCATATACATCTCTGACCTTATCTCCGTTTATACTCCTGCCCATCCTCTTCGCTCCGCTAATGCACTTTGCCTCTCCTGCCTCCTGATTACCTACTCCCACTCCTACATTCAACATTTTGCACATACTGCTCCCTTTCTCTGTAATTCTCTACCTCTCCCCTTCAGACTCTCCACCTCTCTAAAAAACTACAAACAGGCTCTCAAGACCCACTTCTTCACCAAACCCAGCTGTCTCTCATCCTAAGCTCTCTGTCCTACGTTCACTCTCGACCCGATCTGTGTCACCCCTGTCTGTGTGCCCCTCCCCTTTCAGATGTAAGCTTTCCTCATGTGCTTTTCCATCTCTGACTTAACCTATCTTCTTTTCAATACTCCCTTTGACAGCACCAAATCTCACAATTTTCTGCCGTCCTGATATTTATTTCAGTGTTGTCTGCTGGCGCAGCTATGTTTACATACCCTGTACTTGTCCTATATTGTCTTGAACTGTAGGTCACTGTTTTCTTGTAACTGGGCGCTGTGGATCAATGTGGCGCCATATAAATAAAGGATAATAATAATAATAACATTTGAAATATATATATATATATATATATATATACACACACAAATAATAATAATAATTATAATCATCATCATCATTTTATTTATATAGCGCTCTCACTCCAATAGGACTCAAGGCACATAACAGACTTAACAAAATACATTACAGAAACAATGAAGAACAGAAAAGCTTTTCATTAAATACACAGAGCATGGAGATATTAAAGGGGCAACTATGGATATGCTTGAGTAAACAGAAAAGTCTTGAGTTAATTTTTTAACGGATTCTAGAGTGGGGGCCTCTCACTGTATGGGGAAGCGAATTCCATAGAGTTGGAGCCACATGTCTAAAAGCTCGACCCCCAGATAAATTATGGGAGATTCTAGGTACTGCTAATAGTCCTTCATCTACAGATTGCAGTACTTGGGTGGGGCAGTTTAGAATCAGAAGCTGCTTCAGGTACATCGGGCCCTGGTCATGTAGTGCATTGATAGTCAGCAAGCCAATCTTGAAGACGATTAGCCATTTTACCAGCAGCCAGTGGAGGAAGTAGAGAATGGGTGCTATGTGGCTGGAACGGAGCTGGTGTTATGAACCACAAGCAGTGGTTCATTCCTGTTTGCTTTCCGTTTATGTATTTTGTATTCTAGTTCTGTTCGCATGCCAGGATTTCCATTACACCTGTTTAGAAGACTCTTGTTGGCCGCCGGTGGTGAGTATGTGTAATTGCAGCCTATTTCTGTGTGTTTAGTCTCACCTGTCAGATAGTTGATCATTATGTGGTGAGTCTCTGTACTGCAATCTGGCTCTTGTCTGTTACTCTCACCTGCAGCTATTCTTGTCAATATCTTGTTCCTGGCTTCCAGCCATCCTGATTGGGGCATGTTCCCTTATTACCAAGCTGGCTATGCAGTTCTGAGCTGGTGATAGACATCCTGCTAAGATACCTGTATGTTCCTGAATAGAGTCTTGTGCAGTATTGCATCTGTGTCCAGGTCCTGTCTGATACTGGAATCCTGTGTACTCAGCTCTGGCAGAGTCCAGAGCTTCCTGTGAGCTGTTCCTGCCCTGGTGTGTTCCTGTGATCCAGTAGCCCTGAGTCCAGAGTCCTGCGTCCTGGTGTCCGGAGCCTGTTAAAGATATCTGTCCGGCTTTCCTGTTAGGTGAGCCTGTGACTGCGGATTTGGGGTTCCCGTCCGTCCGCCTGTGTGCACACCGGTGTCGTGAGTAGCGGCTTTGCTGCACCTTACGGCCTTGGCCGTATCTGTCCGTTATATTTGCTTTGGATTTTCTGCAGAGAGTTCTGCGTATGCCAGGCCTGGCCAACCTGTGGCTCTCCAGCTGTTGTAAAACTACAAGTACCATCATGCCTTGCCACAGTTTTGCTATTAGGGAATGCTAAAACTGTGGCAGGGCATGCTGGTATGTGTAGTTTCACAACATCTGGAGAGCCACAGGTTGGCCAGGTCTGGTGTATGCTGTCATTGCCGGTACACAGTAGTATTGTGTCGGCGTGTGGACAGCATTTCATTTGTTGTAGTTTGTCCTGGCGGCGGTGCCGCACATACTGTTGAGTTCTGTGGTTGCCCCTAACTCGAGTTTCTGTTTAGTTAGAGGTTCCCCTTGTTATTGCCCCGTCTCAGTTTACGCCTTGTCTCCAACTAAGACCGGGGGGCATCGGAGTTGGGCAGACATAATCCGCCCTTCAAACGCGGCTGCCGTGGGTTCAAGCAAACATAGTCTCGCAGGCGTAGACTGACCACGCGGGTGGAACAACGGAGTCAGGGTTCTGTAGGGGTTTGCTGCTGAACTCAATTCCCACTCCAGCATATTACGTTCCTGTACTTGGGGCTCATCCGCCCAGTTTCAGGAGTACCAAGTACAGTGAACGTAACAGCTGGTTGGTTAACAGCCCGGCAGATGCGTTTTGTACCAGCTGTAAGCGGTGCAATTCATTTGCTGGGAGACCAAAGTAGAGGGCATTGCAGTAGTCCAATTGAGATGATACAAATGCATATATGACTTTATGCAGATCTTCAGAGGGAATGAAATGCTTGATTCTGGCTATGTTCCTCAGATGAAAGAATGAGGATTTGATTGTGGCTGATATCTGATGTTTAAGTGTCAAGCCACCATCCAGGACAATGCCAAGATTCCGCACATAATCAGTGGTTTGGAATTCTGAATCCCCAAGTGTAAGTCCAGTTGGCTGGCTATGCTTCAGTCTCGTCCTTTGATGCTGCGGTCTTATCATGATGACCTCTGTTTTATCAGGATTCAGTCGCAGCCAACTGGCACTCATCCACTCCTGGAGCTCAGCTAGACAGCCAATTAAGGTTGTTATTGGGTTCTCAGTAGCTGGAGCAAAGGACAGGTACAGTTGTGTATCATCTGCATAGCAGTGGTAGACCAGGCCATGACGTCTGATTATTTCACCCAGTGATAGCATGTATACTGCAAATAGCATGGGTCATAGTATAGAACCTTGTGTCACACCACATGGTAGTGGCACTGATGATGAGTGGACTCCAGATAAAACTCTCAGTGACCTGCCAGTGAGAAATTATTTGAACCAGCCAAGGACTGTGCCGTCCAGGCTACAGAAATATTTCAGGCGCTCAAATCAGAATCCCATAGTCCATGGTATCAAATGCTGCAGAGAGATCCAAAAGTATTAAGATGGAACTGTCTCCTCTGTCTCTTGCCATCAGAAGATCATTTAACACATACGTACCATGGCTGTTTCAGTGCTGTGTCTTCTCCTGAATCCTGATTGGAATGGATCATAAATATTATGGGTTGTCAGGTGGGTTTCCAGCTGATTTGCAACCACTTTCTGAATAACCATTCCTAGAAAAGGAAGGTTTGTTACTGATCTGTAGTTAGCCATGCAGTCGGGATCTAGATTAGGTTTTTTAAGAAGAGGTGTAACAATTGTTGCTTTTAAGGGTTCACAAAAAATTTCAGTCTGCAGAGAGCATTGAACTATTTTAGCAAATACAGGGCCATTATGTCCATACACCCTATTGAGAACTTGATTGAGGCCTGGTCCAGAACACAGGTAGTGGGATGCAATATTTGGGCAATTTCAGCAATATCTTTTGCCTCCATTGGGTCAAAGCTGGTCCAGGGTAACAGGTGGCTTATAGTGGCAGGCTTGGTAGAATGGCCCTCCTTTGATGGCACTGTGGAGAATCCAGCCTGGATGGTGTATACTTTATCTGCAAAGAAGTTTGCAAATTCGTTGCATCTTGCCTTGGAGATGGTTTAATTGGGCTGGAGGCATTCTGGCTTGCAAAGTATCTCCGCTGTACAGAAAAGCTGAGCTGGTCTATTGTTTGCTGCTGTGATCTCATGTCACAGGAACTCTGATTTCTTATTTATGATTGTGGACTGATATTCTGTATAATGCTTTTTTAGTTTTATCTTATCCTCTACCAGGTTAGACTTCCTCCATCATCTTTCAAGTCTACGCCTCCTTTTCTTGAGCTCATTTACACTGTTGTCAAACCAAGGAGCTTGACGGTGTGGTCTATGTGGTCTTATAAGCACAGGGGCTATAATATGCATTGCAGCTGTCACATCCCTATTATAGTATTGGACTGGGAAACAGGGATCTTCGCAAGCACCCAATATCGCAGAGAGATCCAGATTTGCTGCAAGAGCCTGGGGAGTCATGCCCCTCCTTGGACGATACCTGGTCAATTCCATGGGAAAATATCTAATTTTAGGGGTTACAACTTTGAACCAAATTGAGTGGTGGTGTGACCAAGTGACTGGGTTTATTTTTAGGTCAGAGACTTCTAGCCTAATATGAAAGACAAGATCAAGAATGTGACCTCTTCTATATGTGGCACACGGAATGACTTGTGTGAAGCCCAGATTATTCATTGTGCACAGGAGGTCTTGACCAAGGTGTGACAGCTCATCATAAACCCATGCACTGAAATCCCCAAGGATGAGCCATCTTTGAAGCTCCAGAACTAGACCGGCAACAGTGTCTGTGATTTCTTGTAGAAATATCTTTCCATCTCCAGGGGGGCGGTAAGTGAGAAGTACTCTGAAACCTAATCCTTTTCAACTCTGGGCAGCAAAGCACTCAAATTAGCAAGTCATTTCCATAAAGTGGATCCTAAGTTTAAGTGTTTTGTTAAAGCAGATAGTCACCCCGCCAACCCTGTGGTCCAGTCTTGGGTTATGGATGACAGAGTAGTTTGTTGAGATGGCAGCTTCCAAAATAGGTGCTGCATTTTCATCTAGCCAAGTCTCTGTAATACAAGCTAAATCTGCAGATTCAAGAAGGTCGGCAATTGTAGCAGTTTTGTTTCTTATAGATCTGGAGGAGAGATATAAATTTGTGTAAGTACTGCGCTTGGTGGATAAGTGCTCTAACCTTGAAAAATTCTATATGCAAGCAAAAATGAAGTTCTATTTGTAAATAGATAAAGATACCTGACCTTTGGCCACAGCTGCGTATTTTCCAAAAGAATGAATAATAGAAAGCTCATGCTTAATCATAAAAACATTTACACATTTATTAAAAAGTAGGACATATAATACATGCAGACAGAAACAAAAAACAATTTTACTGGAGGGGGAACACAAGATTATGTTCCTCTCTCACAGACACACAACTAAATGTAATAGATACAAGATGTCTATAAAGGTATTCAAAGCGTCAATGTACTTTTGCATTGTGGGACGAAATGCGTTGATGTCGTCACATTTGAGTGACTCCTCCACCTCTCTGTCTGTTCAGCCATAGCCTAAACTGAGTGCACAGGGAATCACCGCTGTTTGGAGACTGCCCAACTGCCTGGGACCAGGTACCCGCAGCATCGATAGCCTCACCATTGGGAGCGCAGGTGATCAGAGGGCACCCACGTCCGGAGGAAAACACTTGTTGCACTTTTGTGACTTGGCAAGATATAATTACCCCTCCGTGGAAAGTGCAACAAGTGTTTTCCTCATGTCGTCTTTCCCATTGTGCACACTGTCAGAGCTGGAAGCTGAAGCTCAAGAGTGAGCTCCTGCCTCCGCTGTCGCTGTGAAGAGGGAGCTGGACGCTCACTGGTAAACACAATCTCAGCGGACGCCCGCCATCTTCCTGAGGCTCCATGCAGACATTCTGGGTTAGGTGGGCTGGTTCCGAATCCAAATGTAACTGACGGAATGCAGTCCGCCCACTTTAACCTCTGATTATATGTCCTACTTTTTAATAAATGTTTTTATGAGTAAGCACAAGCTTCCTATCATTCATTCTTTTGGAAAACACGCAGCTGTGGCCAAAGGCCAGCTATCTTTATCTATTTGCATATAGAACTAATAGAATCTAACTTACATATAGAAATTTTCAAGATTAGGCATATTTAGATCTCTCCTGTCCTGCCATTTGGGGTTCTAGACAGACCCCTTAATTACTTGCAGCTACAATGGATTATATATGTTTACTTATACTTTTTTTAATTAACTAATAGCGCCAGGAGTAGTAGTGCTGGCCACAACCAATCTCAAAATTATCTAGCATTTTTCTTATAGAGTTGGCATTACAAAGGACGGACCTGATTGGGCATACAAGAGGGCCTGCAGTTTTCTTTATGTTAAGTAGGGTGGCCAATCCCGGGATTCCGACCTAAAATTGTCTGGGATTCAATCCCGGGATTGGAGCTTCCAATCCCAGGGATTTCAGGATTGGAAGCTGCCTTTGTTTTTTCAATGCCGGGCAGCGCAGGAGGCTCAAACGCTGCCCGCTCCTGGCTCTCCTCCCTCTCGCTCCAGCTGGGCGCAGTGCACATCGTGACGTGAAGTCAGAGGTCACACTGCGCAGCCAGCCGCCCACCCAGCCGCCGGACCTCACCACTGCACTGCCCCCCCCCCCCCCTCCCAACGGCCGGACCTCACAGCAAGTGGCCCACCTTCCCTCCTGTCCAGATTAGGTGAGTTATCTGGGCTGGGTGGGGGGAGGGGTGGGACACATTGAAAAGCAGGCAATCCCGGGTATCCTGCGAATCCCGGGATTGACCATTTTTCAATCCCGATAACCGGGATTGAAAAAAATGGCCGGGTTTGACCACCCTAATGTTAAGTGCAGGAGCCCTGGGGATGGGAGTCACAAAAGGAGAATTTGCAGTTCTGTTCTTCAAAGCACAGGGCCATCTGTTGGGTACCACTTCTATTTGTTTCCTCTTTGAAACTGGAGGTGAGCAGCTGGGCAAGGGACTTAGGGCCTAATTCAGCATGGATCATAGATGTGTGAAAAATCGCACATCTACAATCCATTACACTGACATGCGGAGGGACGCTCAGCACAGGGCAATTCTGCCCCACATGCCAGCCCCCCCCCGTTGTGTGATGCTTTTGCATGTTTAGGGTTTCCCTCTGCCTACACAGCCAAATTGCAAAGGCATACAGCAGCCGGACAACTTTTGGGTCGCAGTGGCTGTATGTGACGCTGCGGCCCATCTCATAATCGGTCCAGACATGTCTACTTTGTTTGGACCGTGCCCCCCACATGCCTGCCACGGTGCCTCTAAAACACCGCCATGACTCCCCCTCCCGCCCCGCGAACGTCTCTGTCGTGCTCGCACAAGTGAGATGCCGTCACATGTCACTGTGTGTGCACATGCAGTGCAGCTTCTGCCCTTGTGCACACTTCACAGGGTATTAGCATGCGAATGCTGCCACAGTAGAGTTCCATGCTGAATTAGGCCCTTAGGTTGGTACAGGGGAAAAGAGGTTTTTGGCCTGCTTGCTTTCCACGACTGCGCAGATGTTTGTTTTTAAGATGAAAAGAGATTGAAGAATAGCGGCCTGTAGGGGTGTAATAGGGAGTGTAGCATGTGGGGGCGGAATGAAAGAATAAAGCTGGAGGTGTACATATAGATTGGACCATCAATGATAGAGTACTATCTAAGTATGAGAGGAGAAAAAGCTGTTTTTTTTGTTTCTCTAACATCCATAAGGGATATTGGGGACAGATTAGTATGATGGGGTATAGCCGGGTCCAAAGGAGCCAGTGCACTTTACATTTCTTCAACTGGGTGTGCTGGCTCCTCCCCTCTATGCCTCCTCCTACAGGTCAGTTTAGAAAAAAGTGCCCTCAGGAGAGGATGTTTGGGCAACAGCATACCTGCACCATGGGAGTTAGGTTGGGGGGGACAGTCACTGGCCTCTTGAGGTGCAGAGCCACTTCCCCGCTGCAGGACCACCGTCCTGAGGGGCTGTTTGTTCAGCGGGGCATGGCGCCTTGGCTGTCGCAGCCTCTGCATGCCGCACACCCCTAATGCTGCCTGAAGGTGATCATTGGTGGGGAGTACACACCGGGGACCCCACTAGGGGGGTCCCCTGGTTCACTGTGCGGCAGAAGTGCGGGTGAGGCATACGGGTCCCACCTGGGGGGACCCGCTGTAGCCCCTGCGTGAGACTGGCTAAATACTTGTACCAAGCATTTATGTGAGGCTACAAACACATAGGGAGACATGGCCAGTATAAATATTACACAGTAGCTCCGGAGCCATAGCGGGGGGCGGAGCTACATCAGAGCAGGCTCAGCTGCATTTTGGCGCCTTCCTCTGCATAAGCAGCAGCAGCCTCACACAACACCTCCATTTACTGTCACACGCTGGATACCGGGTGTAGAGGGGGAGAGCCGCTATATTGTGCACAAATATCATTAATCTGAGGGAATTGTCATAAGACAGTCTCACTGTTGGGTATGTATATGTAAAACGCTGACAGCCTCACTGGGGCTGTGCAGCGTTGGGTGCGCTGGTGTCCTCTCTCCTGTTTCTCCTTTCACATGCAATAGGGCAGGCTTGTATTGTACTTCAGGCTGTGTTGTGTGTGTATTATACCTGTTTTTCTTCTTCACAATGGTAAAACAAAAGTTATGTAGTGTATGTAATGCTAGATTCTCCCCTATCTCATCTGGCTCAATATCATGTGAGTAGTGTAGTCAGTCATCACAAAATGCTGATAACAATGGCCCTCATTCCGAGTTGTTCGCTCGCTAGCTGCTTTTAGCAGCCGTGCAAACGCTAAGCCGCCGCCCAATGGGAGTGTATTTTAGCTTAGCAGAAGTGCGATCGAAAGGATCGCAGCGCTGCTTCAAAAAAAGATTGTGCAGTTTCTGAGCAGCTCCAGACCTACTCCTAGCTTGTGATCACTTCAGACTGTTTAGTTCCTATTTTGACGTCACGAACACGCCCTGCATTCAGCCAGCCACGCCTGTGTTTCCCCAGGCACGCCTGCGTTTGTATCTGACACGCCTGCGTTTTTCCACACACTCCCAGAAAACGGTCAGTTACCTCCCAGAAACACCCACTTCCTGTCAATCACTCTGCGGCCAGCAGTGCGACTGAAAAGCGTCGCTAGACCTTGTGTGAAACTACTTTGGCTGTTGTGAAAGTATGTCGCGCATGCGCATTGTGCCGCATACGCATGCGCAGAAGTGCAGTTTTTTTGCCTGAACGCTGCGCATCGAACTAAAACAGCTAGCGAACAACTCGGAATGACCACCTATGTGAGGGAGAGTCCAGAGCCCTCCTGGCTGGGGGCTATCAAAACTATGATATGTCATCTCAACTCACTGCAAATGCCAATAAAACTCAGGAAATGCAACAAGCAGTGGCAAATCTAGCTGCTAAACATCCCCCACCCCTGTCTACTACAGGTGCACAAAAATGTGCTTTACCTGCACTACTATCAGATACTGATGAAGATGTACAGGATGATGGGGATGATGTGGATTCCACCCCTACACAGGGTATTGAACCCCTCATATTAACTATTCGGGATGTGTTAAAGCTCCCCCTGGAGGATGCTATTAATCAACAGTCATTTTTCCTTCTACAAGACAAAAAGACAGTCACATTTCCTGACTCCAAGGAATTGGATGATTTATTTAAAATAGCATGGAAAAATCCAGATAAAAAATATCAGGTGTCCAAAACGGTTTTTGCATACATTCTCCTTTACCCCTGAAAGCAGGAAATTCTGGGAAGAATCTCCAGCAGTGGACGTCTCAGTCTCTTGCCTTTCTGAAAAGGCGGTCCTTCCTGCTCCGGGCTCCTTTACAGTATAGGACCCAGCAGATAGGAAAATTGAGACCACTCTGAAATTTATCTACACTGCTGTAGGTGTAGCTCAAAGACCGGTCATTGCAGGTTGCTGGATGCCACATGCAATTCATTCCTGGGCTGCTCAAATTCTGGAAGGTCTCTCGGGTGATATGACCTTAGTTACTACTGTAACTTTCCTAAAACACATTCAGGGCATGGCAAGAGTCCTCTGTGACTTCCTTAAAGAGATTGCCAATATTAATGCTAGGACCATGGCTATGGCTGTGTCTGCCTGCAGAGCCATATGGTTGCGTCAGTGGATTGCTGATGCTGACTGCAAACGTAATGTGGAATCCCTTCACAGGTAAATGGCTTTTGGAGATGAATTGGACGCATGGATTTCCAAAGCCACTGCTGGGAAATCCACGTTTCTCCCTTCTGGGGCTCCGCCTGCTAGACGTACCTACCCGGGACCGTCTACTCAGTCCTTTCGGTCCTCCAGATTTCGATCTAGGGCCAGGGGGGCCTCCAACGCAGCTAGAGGCTCCAGAGGTAAACGTAAGAAACCAGCCGTTGCTGGATCTCCGTACCAGAGCACCAGTTCTGCTTCCGCAAAGACTTCAGCCTGACGGTGCCCACCCACCCCGAGGGGATCTCGTGGTGGGAGCTCGGTTACATCACTACAGCCACATCTGGGACGGTTCCTGCCAAGATACTTTGGTAAGGGACCTTATCTCTCAGGGTTACAAGCTGGAGTTCTACGGTGCTCCTCCCCAACGATTTTTCAAATCACGGTTACCAGCTTTGGAAAATATGTGTGGTACGCTACTACTGGCCATAAGCAGGTTGGTTCAGTCCCAGGTCATTGTTCCAGTACCCCTACAACAACGAGGACAGGATTACTACTCCAGTCTGTTTGTAGTACCAAAACCAGACGGGTCTGTGAGACCCATTCAGAATCTGAAGTCCTTGAATCCTTATCTGAAGGTTTTAAAATTCAAGATGGAATCTTTGACAGCAGTCATCGCAGGCCTGGAACAACAGGAATTCCTGGTGTCCCTGGATATCAAGGACGCTTACCTCCATATCCCCATTTGGCCTCCTCATCAGACTTATCAGCGGTTCGCCCTACTGAACGATCACTACCAGTTTCAGGCATTACCCTTCGGATTGCCTACAGCTCCAAGTGTGTTTACGAAGGTGATGGCGAAATTATGTTTCAGCTCAGGGTCCAGGGGGTCAACGTAATTCCATACCTGGACGATCTCCTGATAAAATCAAGTTCCAGGGAGCTTCTATTGCTCCATATAGAGTGCATTATCCAACTTCTGTCTCACCAGGGGTGGATCCTCAATCTGCAGAAGTCCCACCTGGAACCGTCTCAGCGGCTCCTGTTTCTGGGGATGCTCCTGGATACTGTAGCACAGAAAGTGTTCCTCCCAAAGGAAAAAGTGAGAACACTTTAAGAAATGGTTTGCATGGTGCTCCGACCTGCTCAAGTATCTATTCATCTTTGCATAAAATTGTTGGGAAAGATGATGGCTTCGTACGAGGCGATACAGTTCGGAAGGTTTCATGCCAGACCGTTCAAATTGGATATCCTGAACAAGTGGTCTGGTTCACATCTTCAGATGCACCGGATGATTCGGCTGTCACCACAGGCCAGGATTTCACTCCTGTGGTGGCTACAGTCTTCCAACCTGCTGGAAGGTCGACGCTTTGGCATTCAAGATTGGATCCTCCTCACGATGGATGCAAGTCTGAGAGGATGGGGAGCTGTCACCCAGGGGGCACAGTTCCAGGGCAGGTGGTCAGTCAGCATACTGAAGACCACCCGCCCAAGAGGCCCTTCTTCCGATCAACATCCTGGAACTTCGGGCCATCTACAGTGCTCTGATTCAGGCCTCCCCTCTACTCCGGGATCGGTCGATCCAGGTACAGTCGGACAACGCCACGGCTGTGGCGTACATCAATCGACAAGGAGGGACCAAAAGCAGAGCCTGCATGTGAGAAGTGTCAAGAATACTCTTCTGTGCAGAAAGAAATGCAAGAACACTGTCCGCAATCTTCATTCTGGGGGTGGACAACTGGGAAGCGGTTTTCCTCAGTCGCCACGATCTCCACCCAGAGGAGTGGGAACTACACCCTCAGGTGTTTCAACAGATCATCGACAGGTGGAGCTGCCCACAGTTCGACATGATGGCCTCTCGCCTCAACAAGAAGCTTTGTTGTTATTGCTCGCGAACCAGAGACCTTCAGGCGAGCACAGTGGATGCGCTGACAACGCCTTGGCCTTACCAGCTGGTCTACCTTTTTCCTCCGATTCCATTGATCCCCAGGGTACTCAAGAGGATCAGGCATCAAAGAGTGCAGGCAATCTTGATTGGCCCCGAAGAGCGTGGTACACTGCTCTTCTGGACATGTCCGTAGAGGACCCTTGGCCTCTGCTGCTAAGAAGAGATCTTCTTCAGCAAGGACCGTTCGTCTACTCGGACTTACGGCGACTTCGTTTGATGCCATGGAAGTTGAGCGGAACATCATAGCTCACAAAGGGCTTTCCAAAAAGGTCATTGCCACTATGCAAGCCAGAAAACCTGTGACGTCAAAACACTATCATATCTGGCGGAGATATGTCTCTTGGTGCGAGGAATGCACATGTCCATCTGCGGAATTCCACTTGGGGAGATTCCTTAGTTTCCTGCAGACTGGAGTAGATAAAGGCTTACGTCTTGGATCCCTTAAGGTCCAGATTTCAACTCTTTCCGTCTTCTTCCAGAAGAAGTTGGCTCTCCTGCCAGAAGTTCAGACCGTCTTGCAAGGGGTGCTTCACATACAACCTCCATTTGTGCCGCCTACGGTGCCTTGGGATTTGGATGTGGTATTAAGCTTTCTACAGTCCTCCTTGTTTGAACCTCTGACGATGGTAGAAGACAAGTACCTCATGTGGGAGACGGTGATGTTACTGGCCCTGGCTTCTGCTAGACGGGTCTCAGAATTAGGGGCCTTATCGTGTAAAAGTCCCTACTTGGTCTTTTACAAGAACAGAGCAGGAGCTCAGGACTAGACAGCAGTTTCTGCCAAAGGTGGTCTCCGCCTTTTACTTGAATCAACCTATTGTGATTCCGTCCTGTTCTGGCTCTTCTGCCCCTCCGGTGGCATTGGATGCTGTGAGAGCCTTGAAAATCTATGTCAAGAGGACGGCTCGGATCAGAAAGACGGATTCCTTGTTCGTGCTGTATGATGCGCAGAAAAAGGGTTGCTCGTTGGATTCAGCTTACTATCCAACAGGCCTATGTGTCAGCAGCCTTACCTGTTCCACAGTCTCTGAAGGCCAACTCTATGAGATCGGTGGGGTCTTCCTGGCTGACTGCCCGTGGAGTCTCGGCCCTCCAACTGTGCCGAGCTGCTACCTGGTCGGGGAAGAACATCTTTGTTAAGTTCTACAAATTTGATACCCTGGCCAAAGAGGATACCCAGTTTGGGCAGGCGGTGCTGCAGATGTCTCTACATGTTCCCGCCCGTTCTGGAAGCTTTGGGACATCCCCATCATACTAATCTGTCCCCAATGGGGGTCATTCCGAGTTGTTCGCTTGCTAGCTGCTTTTAGCAGCATTGCACACGCTAGGCCGCCGCCCTCTGGGAGTGTATCTTAGCATAGCAGAATAGCGAACTAAAGATTAGCAGAATTGCAAATAAATAATTCTTAGCAGTTTCTGAGTAGCTCGAGACTTACTCCTACACTGCGATCAGCTCAGCCCGTTTCGTTCCTGGTTTGACGTCACAAACACGCCCTGCGTTCGGCCAGCCACTCCCCCGTTTCTCCAGACACTCCCGCGTTTTATCCTGGCACGCCTGCGTTGTTCCGCACACTCCCAGAAAATCGACAGTTTCCGCCCAGAAACACCCACTTCCTGTCAATCACACTCCGATCACTTCAACGATGAAAATTCTTCGTTCGGACGTGAGTAAATCTACTAAGTTTTGTGCTAAAATACTTAGCGCATGCGTTCTGCGTACCATGCGCATTTTTGCCTTAATCGCTCCGTTGCGAAAATCGTCAACGAGCGAACAACTCGGAATGACCCCCCATATCCCTTATGGATGCTGGAGAAAATAGGATTTTTTTTTTTTAAACATTAAATTTTTATTGAAAGGTGAGAGGGAAGAAAAAAAGGAATCCTCCTCTCTCTTTTTTGTACAAATAAGTCAGGGGAACAGAAAAAAAAGAAGTAGGGAAAACATTGGGGAAGGGTTCAGAGTCGGACATAAAGTGAAATACACTACAATACATGGTTACATACTTTTGGTGAAGTGTACAAAAATATACTGTAAAGATCTACGATAGGCACATATGCATAAATAGGCTAATGCACAGGATACAGAGAGAAATAGGCGGTCAGGGGACATTGAGCTCATTTAACTCTGTCACAGCAAATAGCGGGGCAACTACAAATGAAGAATCTAGTTCGGTATTATATGTAGCCCATTTGGACCATTTCATGAGAATAGAGGAAGAAGAGGGCAAGTATCTGGCTTCAGCTGTTTCATAAACAAAATGCCTATGGACTTTTTGTTGTATAACTACCAGGGACGGGACATTATCTGTTTTCCATAATTGAGCTATAGCGGCTTTAGTGGCAACTAAGATCTGGCCCAAGACGTATCTGTCGCCTGGAGGGAGGTGGTCTGGATGAAGGTGGAAGAGCGCTAAAGCGGGGTCCATAGGGATAGAGGAGCCCAAAACCGTATTAATCAGTTGGAACACATCACTCCATAGGCGGTTGAGTAAAGGGCATTTCCAGAAGACATGAAAGATGTCTCCGGTATATCCGCAGTTTCTCCAGCAGAATTTGGATTGTGAGGGCCAGATTCTGTGTTGCTTTTCTGGGGTAAAGTAAGCCCTCTGTATGAGCTTAAAGAACATTTCAGAGTGATTTATGCATTTTGAAATTGTGAAACAGGATCTAAATATTCCGTCCCAGTCCTCATTCGAGAGGGCTTTGTTTAAGTCCCTCTCCCAATGAGTCTGGGCCCTCAATTTGGTATGTGTGGAGTTTGCTAATTGGAGTTTATACCACCAGGAGATCCCGCCCCTATACCTCGGTGACATCAAATGGAGCTTAATATATGCTGGGAGAGAGGGTCTAGAGCCAGCAAACTTAGGGAAGGAGTGTATCCAACTCCTCAGCTGTAGGTATTTAAAAAAATCTTGAGACCGTATGCCATATAGCTCCTGTAGTCGGGAGAAGGGAGCCTGCCACATACAAGTCACTTAGGAAGGAGAGGCCTTTCCTCCTCCAGTCGCTGAGGTCTATATTAAAAATCATGGTAGAGAAGGAGTCTAGCGATAGAAGGGAGCATGGCAAAGTAATCTCATCTGAAGACAATACCAACTTGTGCCACGCACCCAGAGTAGTTTCAACTGACTTACAGGACCTTCCCTTGGCTTTCGCAGCGGAAGGAGGCATCCACAAGAGATCAGGGAGCGCAACCGGGTGCATGCAAGTGGCCTCCACCATCACCCATGATTTCGGATTCTCGACGGTGAACCAATCCCTAGTTTGGTTCAAGATACAGGCCATATGGTATAGTTCCAAATCTGGAAAAGCAACGCCACCCGCACTTTTGGGCAAAACCAGGGTCTTTTTAGCAACTCTTGGCCGGGAGCCTCTCCACACATACTTGGTTATGATTTGATTAAATTTAATATATAACAGCTTGGGGAGGGGCCTCGGTATGGCACGAAACAAGTACATAAGTTTGGGGAGGAGCACCATTTTAGCCGCGGCAATCCGACCTAGCCAAGAGACCTCATGCATCATCCATTCCCCAGTCAGCTCCGCAAAAGCTTTTAATAAAAGGTCAAAATTACGATTAATCAGCTCCTCCTCTCCAGCCAAATGAATCCCTAAGTACTTCAAGGAATGGGTCTGCCAGGCATATCTGTATAGGTCTTTCATTCTAGAGATCGCGTTTAAAGAAATGTGGAACGGAAGGGCTTCCGTTTTAGAGGTGTTGAGTCTATAATATGAAACGTCTGAGTATTGTTGAAGGACCGAGTGTAGGGTCAGGAGGGAGTCTTCGGGATCTGTTAAGCATAGTAAGACATCGTCTGCAAATAGGCTAACTTTATGTGCTACACCTCCTATAATTGGTCCCTTAATCGAATCATGAGATCTGATCCTAGCAGCCAGGGGTTCAACTGCCAAAATAAAAATAAGAGGGGATAGAGGGCACCCCTGTCGGGTGCCGTTAGTAATATCAAAACTCGGAGAGGTGCATCCGTTCACATAAACCCTTGCCGAGGGCAAGGAGTATAATGCTAGGATAGAGTCCATGATCCGTCCGGCGAAGCCAAACTTCTCCAGCGTCAGCTGCATGAAATCCCAATTTAGTCTATCGAACGCCTTCTCAGCGTCCAATGAGAGAACTAGAAGAGGTTCCCGTTTTGCTGAGCAGTGCTCAATGATGTCTATTACCTTCCGTGTATTGTCCGGGGCTTGGCGGTTCGGCACAAAGCCAACCTGGTCAGGGTGAATTAGGGAAGGGAGAAGAGGACCATTTTGGCGTATATCTTAAGATCTGAGTTCAGCAGAGCAATTGGTCTGAAGTTTTGTACAGAGGTATGGGACTTCCCTGGTTTAGGGATGGCTACAATTTGGGCTTCCAACATATCTTTGGGGAAACTACCCCTCTCTGAGGCCTCATTGAAAGCAAAACCGGGGCCAGACTGTCTCTGAAGGATTTATAAAAAGCTGAGGGATAGCCATCCGGGCCCGGTGTCTTATCTTTAGGTAAAGAATCTATAGCTACTTCTATCTCGGGTAAGGTACAGGGGGAACCAATATCTCTACACATTTCTGGAGACAACGAGGGGAGCTCGAGACTATCAAGAAAGTCCCGGATGGCACCCCTAGTGGGCTGAAAGGTAGAACTGTCGTCTTTTAAATTGTAAAGTTTAGAGTAGTAAGTCGCAAACACTGTCGCAATTTCGTCCAGATCATGGACTCTAGCACCCTTATCCGAGTAAATAGTATGTATCTTACCCCTAGCCTTTCTACCTCGTAGTTTGCTTGCCAGTAGTCTACTGGCTCGGTTTCCATGTACATAGAACTTTTGATTTAACCTGTGTATGTTACGGTGGACCTCCGCCAAATAGAAGGAGTTTACCACATCTCTAGCAGTCTGCAGCTGTTTCAAGAGAGTCCGGTTATGCGGGTCTCTTTTATGGGAGACTTCCAAAGAGGAAACTTTGCGTTCAGCAGAGGCAAGGTTTTTTCGGTATTCCCGTTTGAGTCTCGCTGCTATTTGTATTGCAGTTCCCCGAAGCACTGCCTTAAGGGCGCACCAAAAGTTAAAGACTGATGTGTCCCGAGGGCAGTTCTCAGAGAGATAATGGGTTATAGTAGATTGGATAGCCTGCTTAGTTTCTGGGTTGAGAAGACTTTGTTTACCCAAGCGCCAGGGACCAGGAGAGACGAGTCTATTGGCTATGTGCCACTTAATAAACAATGGGGAGTGATCGGACCATGACATGGGGAGGATAGATATGGCGCTAATGGACTGGGAGGTCCATTTGTCTGCTAAAGCAAAATCAATTCTGGAGTAGGTGGAGTGTACATGTGAATAGTATGTGTAATCCCGGACGGTCGGGTGTTTAACGCGCCAGACGTCCAGCAAGTCATGTTCCACCAGCAGTTGGCGGAATCCCTGCGCATTCCTACGAAGCTGACCGGGACACGGAGTCTGTCTGCGGGAGCTGTCAATGTCAGGGTCAGCAGTGAGGTTAAAGTCGCCTAGCAGGAGCAACGCGCCTTTGGACAGTTGTCGTAGCTTTGCACAGGGTTTTCTACAAAACGTCAGCTGTTTAGTATTAGGGGCGTAGCAGGACACTAAAGTTACCTCCTTATTTTCAAGTTGACCTGACACAATTAGATATCTCCCTTCGGGGGCACTATATTGCGAGGTGAAAGAGAACGGACAGTGCTGAGAAATCAGAATTGCAACCCCGGCCTTCTTTGCTGGGCCATTCGCGAAGTAACAGTGTGGGAATCGCGTATTAGAGAACTGCGGGGGTGCAGACTTAATAAAATGTGTCTCTTGGAGGGCAACTATGTGCGCTTTAAGTTTGTGAAAGTAATTGAGGGCCAACTTCCTTTTATGGGGGGAGTTAAGCCCCTTCACATTCATAGATACTATGTTAACCATTGTAGTATTACAAAAGATAAAATAAAGACGTATGCAACCAGACCAATCATTACAACTTTGACAGTATGACTCGAGAACCCGGGGGGACTATCTAACAGAGGGGGGCGACAGAAGAGAAGAAAGAGTAGACAAAGCAGAAGGAAAGAAAAATTTGCCCCTCTCGGGGTCACATTTGAACGCCTAACCATGGCGTCTCTAAACTAGACTGGGGGGTTAGTGGCCTAACTGCCCTCACCTTTAAAGAAACAAACATTTTAAGACGTAGCTCTACCATATTCCATATCTGTACCCTCGGGCCTCCCCCGCTCCCAGCCAATGCACCCTCTGCATGAGGATCGGGTGAAACAGAGAGATGGGACTGAGGGCACCCAGGATGGGCAGGAGAGACACCTAGAGGACACCCATGAGGACCTCAAAACTTCCTAAACATTATTGGAGCCCGGTGCTGAAACAAAATGAGATCCCACAATAAGTACATCCAACATTGTAGAGCTACTAGTAAGACATGACTAAGGTAAACATGAACAAGAACAGTGCAAACAGGAGATAGAAAGTATACTCAAACAATCGCCACCGACTAGGCCCAGTCCCGCTGGAGGCCACCGTCAGAAGATGCTTGTGGGGGAAGGCTTGCAATGTTCCATTTCGCGAGGATCCTTTTACCATCCTCGACATTCGTAATTGCCACAGTGGAGCCCTCTCGGGAAATCAGCAATTTTGTAGGGAAGCCCCATCGATACATAATGTTCTCTTTACGTAAAATGGAAGTAATGGGGTGTAGAGAGCGTCTTTTAGCCAAAGTGTCACGGGACAGGTCTCCAAACAGCTGTAACTCTCCTAGGACTTCTGAAGAATCTTCCGAGGGCCTGGCAGCCTTTAAGAGGGCCTCCTTCACGTGGTAATAGTGCATCCTCTTATGGGCAGTACGGATGGTGTAATGGTTAGCATTACTGCCTCACAGCACTGAGGTCATGGGTTCGATTCCCACCATGGCCCAACTGTGTGGAGTTTGTATATTCTCCCCGTACTTGCGTGGGTTTCCTCCGGGTACTCCGGTTTCCTCCCACAATCCAAAAATATACTGGTAGGTTAATTGGCTCTCAACACAAAATTAACCCTTGCGTGAAAGTGTGTGCGTGTACATGTGATATAGATTGTAAGCTCCACTGGGGCAGGGACTGATGTGAATGGCCAAATATTCTCTGGAAAGCGCTGCGGAATATGTGTGCGCTATATAAATAACTGGTAATAAATAAATAAATAAATAAATAATCCTCAGGAGCACGTCTCGGGAAGCTCCGTCCGGAGCGTTCCTTGCCTTGGGGAGTCTATGAATACGGTCGATAAGGAAGTCTGCCTGTTTGTATGATGGGAGAAGCTTGCCGAAAAGTGACACTGCAAAATCATTCAAAGCACTGTTGGAGACATTCTCTGGAACACCGCGTAGTTTCAAATTGTTCCGTCTCGATCTGTCTTCTGCTTCAGAGATTTTATCTTTAAGGGCAGAAACTTCGGCCTGTAACAGCTCGTGGGAGGAAATGAGGTCGTTATGGGAGGTCACTACTTCTCCCATTTTTGTTTCCAGGGTGTCAGTGCGGCTCCCAATATCATCTATCGACTTCTGGCATTCTCTCATAGTGGCCCTAAATTCTGCAGCCATTTCGTCTTTAAACTGCGCCAGTACACTTTTCAACACATCCACCGTAAGAGAGACAGTGTCCCCGAGGGAGCCAGCCGGGCTGCCGGTTGCAGCAGGAGGGGGTGGCTGTGAAGGTGGCGAAAATAAGAGGCTGGTATCCTTGGGGGCCTTGCTTTTTTCCTCCTTGGATTTAGAAGCCATAGGAGACGGTCTGAAAAACGCTACCTGGGAGACCGCCTTGTCCCCTTTATTGCGTTTAGGAGGCATGGCGGGTACTATGCGGAATAAAACGGTACGTGCTAGAGAGATATCCAAGAAATCAAACAGAGAGGGCTCCACGTGGAAGGCAAAGTGTCATGTCATAGCATAGAAGGAGTACGTGAGGCAGACATGCGGTGAGTAATTCACATCAGGGGGGAGCAGCAGGCAAGAGTTGTTGTGTCAATTTCCCAAGGGTTAAACACAGAGACCCCCTGTAGAAGCTGCTGCAGGTGAGGTGGATATGATAGCAGGTCCAGGCAGCAGAAGGGAGAGTGTGACTTGCAGCGTGTGCATCCACAGTGACATCTAGAGAGCCTCAGGAGCACTGCACCAGGGTGTACCAAGATGGCCGCCGCCGGGAGCACAGGCAGGGGATTTCACTCACTAACTACAGCCACAGCAGACAGGGAGGGCGCTTCCCAATCCCCACTTCCAAAGGTACCTGAGGGTCTTATGTAGGCAGGAGACTCTGTGTGGGTGAGTTCAGGCAGGAGGGGAAGCAGCTGCAGGTCCCGTTTTGGCTGCAATCCAGTCCTGGAGCTCGTTTCTGGGTAGGCTCTAAACTCGAGGCCCCGGCTTCACAGCAAAAAGTAGGCCTCAGGCAGTGAACAGCTGTAAAAAGCACCCGGCGGCATCCCCGAGCACAGGGCAACGTCCCCAGCAGTGGGTAAGGCTGGGCTGGTAGACAGAGACACAGGGGCAGGCAGCAATTGGTGATATTAACCCCGTGGTGGACAGAGCTCTGTGTCAGCACATCCACTCAGAGCAGCATCCAGGCCATGCCCCCCGAAAATAGGATTTAAAAAAAACTACCGGTAAATCCTTTTCTCGTAGTACATAATGGATATTGGGGGTCATTCCGAGTTGTTCGCTCGTTGCCGATTTTCACTAAGCTGCGATTTGCTGCTAAATGCGCATGGTACGCAGCGCGCATGCGCTAAGTTATTTAAATAAAAACTAAGCAGTTTTGCTGGTGTTTGTACGACGTATTTCAGTCGCACTGCTGATCGGTAAATGATTGACAGGAAAGGGGCGTTTCTGGGAGGTAACTGAGCGTTTTCCGGTAGTGTGCTAAAAAACGCAGGCGTGTCAGGGAAAAACGCAGGCGTGTCTGGAGAAATGGGGGAGTGGCTGGCTGAACGCAGGGCGTGTTTGTGACGTCAAACCAGGAACTAAACGGACTGAGCTGATCGCAATCTGTGAGTAGGTCTGGAGCTACTCAGAAACTGCAAAGAATTATTTAGTAGCAGTTCTGCTAATCTTTCGTTCGCTATTCTGCTAAGCTAAGATACACTCCCAGCCTAGCGTTTGCAATGCTGCTTAAAGCAGCTAGCGAGCGAACAACTCGGAATGAGGGCCATTGAACGCCCGCCTCTGTGCGGTGACTTTCTGCAGGTTCTCTGTTAGGTGTAACCTGTTCAGCTGTTGTTGTTAATGTTGTCAGCCGTTGCTGGACCGGTTATGTTTTGGTGTGCTGGTGTATAAATCTCACCACACTTATTGTTGATATTTTCCTTCTCTCAAATATGTCATTCTCCTTCGGGCACTGTTTTACCTAATAACTGACCTGTAGGAGGAGGCATGGAGGGGAGGAACCAGCACACACAGTTGAAGAAATTTAAAGTGCACTGGCTCCTTTGGACCCGTCTATACCCCATCGTACTAATCTTTCCCCCAATATCCCTTATGGACTACGAGAAAAGGATTTACCAGTAGGTATTTAAAATCCTATTTTTTTGTTTTTTTTAATCTAATAATTTTATGAACGGAGTCTAAGTTATCTTGGTTATTGCTATATCCAATTACTGCTCTTTAATCTAATCGGTATATTTTAAACAAGTTATAAATAAACTAACTTTCCTTTTCTGTTGCTGGTTTAGTTAATTATTCCAGTGTGGAAAGGTGTTAAGCCCCATATACACTGGGAGAGATGTGTGCTGAGCGAGGGGGTAGGCGGGGGTCGCTCAGTTCACCCAGCGGTGAAATGAGCGACCTGCTAGATTGTGCCTGCATGCAGGCCAAACTAGAGGCAGCGACAGCGACGCGCGGGGTCACGCATCGCTATGAGGCACACACATGGAGAGATCCATGCTTAACTTCTAAAGGGGGGTACTCACGGAGCGATATTCTAAGCAATCTGACTAGATTGCTTAGAATTTAAGCATGATCGCTCCGTGTGTATCCCCTACAGCGTTAGCGATGCGCAGCCCTGCGCATCGCTATCGCTGGTGCTAGATTGGCCTGCCGTGCAGGCTCAATCTAGCAGGCCATTCACTTCACCCGCAGGGTGAAATGAGCGCCCCCCCCCCCCGTCTCCCACCGCACGCTCAGCACACACCGTGCTGTGCTGAGCGGCTGGAGAGATGTGTGCTGAGCGGTTCGCTCAGCACACATCTCCCCCACATCGGCCCGTCTATATGGGCCTTAAGCAATCTAGTCAGATTGCTGAGAATTTAAGCACGGATCTCTCCGTGTGTACCCCCCTTTAGAATCCATTCCCCTTGTTTAGGTTTGAAAGCCCTTTGAAGTAGATTTTCCTTGTGGGGGTAATGATAACATGCCCTGGGGGATGGCTGGGATGTTGTGATTTAAAATTAACAGTGACCCTTCAGCAATGCAGACACTAAATATATTTCTCTAACGTCCTAAGTGGATGCTGGGGACTCCGTAAGGACCATGGGGAATAGCGGCTCCGCAGGAGACTGGGCACATCTAAAGAAAGCTTTAGGACTAACTGGTGTGCACTGGCTCCTCCCCCTATGACCCTCCTCCAAGCCTCAGTTAGATTTCTGTGCCCGACGAGAAGGGTGCACACTAGGGGCTCTCCTGAGCTTCTTAGTGAAAGTTTTAGTTTAGGTTTGTTATTTTCAGTGAGACCTGCTGGCAACAGGCTCACTGCATCGAGGGACTAAGGGGAGAAGAAGCGAACTCACCTGCGTGCAGAGTGGATTGGGCTTCTTGGCTACTGGACATTAGCTCCAGAGGGACGATCACAGGTCCAGCCTGGATGGGTCCCGGAGCCGCGCCGCCGGCCCCCTTACAGAGCCAGAAGAGCGAAGAGGTCCGGGAAAATCGGCGGCAGAAGACGTTCCTGTCTTCAATAAGGTAGCGCACAGCACTGCAGCTGTGCGCCATTGCTCTCAGCACACTTCATACTCCAATCACTGAGGGTGCAGGGCGCTGGGGGGGGGCGCCCTGAGACGCAATAAAACATTACAGAAATACCTTACATGGCAAAAAATGCATCACATATAGCTCCTGGGCTATATGGATGCATTTAACCCCTGCCAGAATATACAAAAAACCGGGAGATAAGGCCGCCAAAAAGGGGGCGGAGCCTATCTCCTCAGCACACTGGCGCCATTTTCCCTCACAGCTCAGTTGGAGGGAAGCTCCCTGGCTCTTCCCTGCAGACAGAAAGGGTTAAAAAAAGAGAGGGGGGCACTAATTAGGCGCAGTATTAAAACATACAGCAGCTATAAGGGGAAAAACACTTATATAAGGTTATCCCTGTATATATATAGCGCTCTGGTGTGTGCTGGCATACTCTCCCTCTGTCTCCCCAAAGGGCTAGTGGGGTCCTGTCCTCTATCAGAGCATTCCCTGTGTGTGTGCTGTGTGTCGGTACGTTTGTGTCGACATGTATGAGGAGAAAAATGATGTGGAGACGGAGCAGAGTGTCTGTAACAGTGATGTCACCCCCTAGGGGGTCGACACCTGAGTGGATGTACTGTTGAAAATTACGTGACAGTGTCATCTCTATATAAAAAAACAGTGGTTGACATGAGACAGCCGGCTACTCAGCTTGTGCCTGTCCAGACGTCTCATAGGCCGTCAGGGGCTCTAAAGCGGCCGTTACCTCAGATGGCAGATACAGACGCCGACACGGATACTGACTCCTGTGTCGACGGTGAAGAGACAACCGTGATTTCCAGTAGGGCCACACGTTACATGATTGAGACAATGGAAAATGTTTTTATACATTTCTGATAATACGAGTACCACCAAAAAAGGGGTATTATGTTCGGTGAGGGAAAAACTACATGTAGTTTTCCTGAATCTGAGAAATAAAATGAGGTGTGTGATGATGCGTGGGTTTCCCCCCGATAACAATTAATAATTTCTTAAAAAGTATTGGCTGCATACCCTTTCCCGCCAGAGGTTAGGATGCATTGGGAAACACCCCCTAGGGGGGATAAGGCGCTCACACGCTTGTAAGAACAAGGGCTCTACCCTCTCATGAGATGGCCGCCCTTAAGGATCCTGCTGATAGAAAGCAGGAGGGTATCCAAAAAAGGTATTTACACACATACTGGTGTTATACTGCGACCAGCTATCGCCTCAGCCTGGAGGTGCAGTGCTGGGTTGGCATGGTCGGATTCCCTGACTGGAAATATTGATATCCTAGATAAGGATAGTATATTATTGCCTATAGAGCATTTAAAAGATGCATTTCTATATATGCACGATGCACAGCGGAATAATTGCCGACTGGCATCAAGTATAAGTGCGTTGTCCAATTCTACCAGTAAAATGGTCAGGTGATGCGGATTCCAAACGGCATTTGGAAGTATTGCCTTTGAAAGGGGACATTTGGGGTCGGTCTTTTAGACCTGGTGGCCACGCCAACAAAAGGCTGCAGAGATCAGCCAGTTCCCAGGAACAGAAACCCTTTCCCGCCTCTGCCAAGCCCTCAGTATGACGCTAGGGCTTTACAAGCTCAGGCACGGTGGGGGCCCGTTCTCAATGAATTTCAGTGCGCAGTGGGCTCACTCGCAAGTAGACCCCTGGATCCTTCAGGTAATATCTCAGGGGTACATATTGGAATTCGAGACGTCTCCCCCTCGCCGTTTCCAAAAGTCGACTTTACCGACGTCTCCCTCTGACAGGGAGGCAGTTTTGGAAGCCATTCACAAGCTGTATTCCCAGCAGGTGATAATCAAGGTACCCCTCCTGCAACAAGGAACGGGGTATTATTCCACACTATTGTGGTACCGAAGCCAGACGGCTCGGTGAGACCGATTCTAAAATCTAAAATCTTTGAACACTTACATACAGAGGTTCAAATTCAAGATTGAGTCACTCAGAGCAGTGATTGCGAACCTGGAAGAAGGGGACTGCATGATGTCTCAGGACATCAAGGATGCTTACCTTCATGTCAAAATTTACCCTTCTCACCAAGGGTACCTCAGGTTATGGTACATAACTGTCACTATCAGTTCAGACGCTGCCGTAGGGATGGTCCACGGCACCCCGGGTCTTTACCAAGGTAATGGCCGAAATTATATCCCTTCGAAGGAAGGAAATTTTAGTTATCCCTTACTTGGACAATTCCCTAATAAGGGTAAGATCCAGGGAACAGTTGGAGGTCGGTGTAGCACTATCTCAGGTAGTGTTGCGGCAGCACAATTGGGTTCTCAATATTCCAAAATCGCAGCTGGTTCCGACGACTTGTCTTCTGTTTCCTAGGGATGATCCTGGACACAGTCCAGAAAAAAAAAAAAAAAAAAAAAAAGGTGTTTCTCCCGGAAGAGAAAGCCAGGGAGTTATCCGAGCTAATCAGGAACCTCCTAAAACCGAACCAAGTCTCAGTGCATCAATGCACAAGGGTTCTGGGAAAAAATGGTGGCTTCCTACGAAGCAATCCCATTCGTTAGATTCCACGCAAGAACTTTCCAGTGGATCCTACTGGACAAATGGTCCGGGTCGCATTTTCAGATGCATCAGCGGATAACCCTGTCACCAAGGACAAGGGTATCCATCCTGTGGTGGTTGCAGAGTGCTCATCTTCTAGAGGGCCGCAGATTCGGCATTCAGGACTGGGTCCTGGTGACCACGGATGCCAGCCTGCGAGGCTGGGGAGCAGTCACACAGGGAAGGAATATCCAGGGCTTAGGGTCAAGCCTGGATACATCACTTCACATAAATATCCTGAAGCTAAGGGCCAGTTACAATGCTCTAAGCTTAGCGAGACCTCTGCTTCAAGGTCAGCCGGTGTTGATCCAGTCGGACAACATCATGGCAGTCACCCACGTAAACAGACAGGGTGGCACAAGAAGCAGGAGGGCAATGGCAGAAGCTGCAAGGATTCTCCGCTGGGCGGAAAATCATGTAATAGCACTGTCAACAGTATTCATTCCGGGAGTGGACAACTGGGAAGCAGACTTCCTCAGCACGACCTCCACCCGGGAGAGTGGGGACTTCACCCAGAAGTCGTCCACATGATTAAAAAACTCGACAGGTATTGCGCCAGGTCAAGAGACCCTCAGGCAATAGTTGTAGACGCTCTGGTAACACCGTGGGTGTACCAGTCAGTGTATGTGTTCCCTCATCTGCCTCTCATACCCAAGGTACTGAGATTGATAAGATGGAGAGGAGTAAGCACTATATTCGTGGCTCCGGATGGGCCAAAAAGGACTTGGTAACCGGAACTTCAAGAGAGGCTCACGGAGGATCCGTGGCCTCTACCTCTAAGAAGGGACCTGCTCCAGCAAGGACCCTGTCTGTTCCAAGACTTACCGCGGCTGCGTTTGACGGCATGGCGGTTGAACACCGGATCCTGAAGGAAAAAAGGCATTCCGGATGAAGTCATCCCTATCCTGATCAAAAGCCAGGAAGGATGTAACCGCAAAAACATTATCACCGCAATTGGCGAAAATATGTTGCGTAGTGCGAGGCCAGTAAGGCCCGACGGAGGAAATTAAACTGGGTCGATTCCTACATTTCCTGCAAACAGGAGTGTCTATGGGCCTGAAATTGGGGTCCATTAAGGTTCAGTTTTCGGCCCTGTCAATTTTCTTCCAAAAAAGAACTAGCTTCAGTCCCTGAAGTTTAGACGTTTGTAAAAGGGGTACTGCATATACAGCCTCCTTTTGTGCCTCCAGTGGCAATTTGGGATCTCAATGTAGTTTGGGTTCCAAAAGTCACATTGGTTTGAACCACTTAAATCTGTGGAGTTAAAATATCTCACATGGAAAGTGGTCATGCTGTTGACCCTGGCCTAGGCCAGGCGCGTGTCAGGATTGGCGGCTTTATCCTGTAAAAGCCCTTATCTGATTTTCCATTCGGACAGGGCGGAATTGAGGACTCGTCCTCAGTTTCTCCCTAAGGTGGTTCCAGCGTTTTCACCTGAACCAACCTATTGTGGTGCCTGCGGCTACTAGGGACTTGGAGGAATCCAAGTTGCTGGATGTTGTCAGGGCCCTGAAAATATGTTCCAGGACGGCTGGAGTCAGGAAATCTGACTCGCTGTTTATCCTGTATGCACCCAACATGCTGGGTGCTCCTGCTTCTAAGCAGACTATTGCTCGTTGGATTTGTAGTACAATTCAGCTTGCACATTCTGTGGCAGGCCTGCCACAGCTAAAATCTGTAAAAGCCCGTTCCACACGGAAAGTGGGCTCATCTTTGGCGGCTGCCCGAGGGATCTCGGCTTTACAACTTTGCCGAGCAGCTACTTGGTCAGGGGCAAACACGTTTGCTAAATTCTACAAATTTGATACCCTGGCTGAGGAGGACCTGGAGTTCTCTCATTCGGTGCTGCAGAGTCATCCGCACTCTCCCGCCCGTTTGGGAGCTTTGGTATAATCCCCATGGTCCTTACGGAGTCCCCAGCATCCACTTAGGACGTTAGAGAAAATAAGAATTTACTTACCGATAATTCTATTTCTCGTAGTCCGTAGTGAATGCTGGGCGCCCATCCCAAGTGCGGATTGTCTGCAATACTTGTACATAGTTATTGTTACAAAAATCGGGTTATTATTGTTGGGAGCCATCTTTTCAGAGGCTCCTCTGTTATCATACTGTTAACTGGGTTCAGATCACAAGTTATACGGTGTGATTGGTGTGGCTGGTATGAGTCTTACCCGGGATTCAAAATCCTTCCTTATTGTGTACGCTCGTCCGGGCACAGTTTCCTAACTGAGGCTTGGAGGAGGGTCATAGGGGGAGGAGCCAGTGCACACCAGTTAGTCCTAAAGCTTTCTTTAGATGTGCCCAGTCTCCTGCGGAGCCGCTATTCCCCATGGTCCTTACGGAGTCCCCAGCATCCACTACGGACTACGAGAAATAGAATTATCGGTAAGTAAATTCTTATTATTTCCTATATAATAGCTCAGATCTGTCACTCTGTGACTGTGTGGATACCGCTGGGCGTGGCTAGGAGCTCTCATTGGGGTAGCGGCAGGCCTATCACACCCTGGCCCTCATTCCGAATTGTTCGCTCGCTAGCTGCTTTTAGTAGCCGTGCAAACGCTAAGCCGCCGCCCTCTGGGAGTGTATCTTAGCTTAGCAGAAGTACGAACAAAAGGATCGCACAGCGGCTACAAATTTTTTTTGTGCAGCATCAGAGTAGCTCCAGACCTACTCCTAGCTTGCCATCACTGCAGACTATTTAGTTCCTGATTTGACGTCACGAACACGCCCTGCGTTCGGCCAGCCACGCCTGCGTTTCCCAAGGCACGCCTGCGTTTGTATGTGACACGCCTGCGTTTTTTCACACTCTCCCCGAAAATGGTCAGTTACCTCCCAGAAACACCCACTTCCTGTCAATCACTCTGCGGCTAGCAGTGCGATTGAAAAGCATTGCTAGACCTTGTGTGAAACTGCAACAATTGTTGTGAAAGTACGTCGCGGGTGTGTATTGCGCTGCATACGCATGCACAGAATTCCCATTTTTTTGTCTCATCGCTGCACAGTGACCGAAAGCAGCTAGCGAACAACTCGGAATGACCACCCCAGTCCGCAGCTAATTGGGCGAGAAACTCCCTCCCACGCAGGTTACATCACATGGGAGGCTCTGCCCTTTGGCTGCTGTGAGTTCCCAGCTCCACACCCCAAAATAGGCCCACTGCATCTTCAGCAACATACCCTCCAACAATCTACACATGTACAGTTGGAGGGAATAAAGCAAGTCTCTGTGCTGTAGATAGGGGGGGGGGGGGGGGGGGCATTATACTGCAGCGTCCTATGTTCTGCTGCCAGTCCGCCTTCCCCCTCCGGCATCAACAATCCCCATTCCCTAGCCGCGGCACATGTGGAACAAAAGCTGCTGCGGCCACCGGCATAGATGTGTATGATAGGCCTCCCTATGCCGCATACTCTCTGAGCCCCAGAGCCTCCTCTGCGCGTGATGTCACAGAAGTGCCTCCCCGCCACAGCCGTGCCCAGATCCCCAGAGGCCCTGACTCCTCAGCACAGCACCTGGGCTGCCGGCCTCGAAGCCCAGAGATAGCTAATATATCGGATAGAGTGGGTGATATCGCAGAGGGTAATGTCTGGACGCTGAATCAATGTAAAAGGTGAGTGCTGTGCAGTGCAGTGGGTGTGCAGTGTCACTGACACTGCACAACACTCTCACCTTTTACATTTATTCAGCAAGTCAGTCAGTTCTGCCAGCCAGTCACTATTGTTAGCGCCCGTGTCCCAATGCGCCGCGTTACAGGAAAGTAGGCGCACTAAATAAACTACAGCTCCCAGCAGCCCTTAGCACAGGAACATTCCGGCGCTAAGGGCTGTTGGGGGCTGTAGTTTATTGAGTGCATCTTCTTCCCTGTAATGCAGCGCGTTGGGACACTGGCGCTAACAATAGTGACTGGCTGCTTGGCTGCTTGGCGAGTCTCTGGGAGAGCCACTGCCAAAAGGAGGACAGCAGTTTAGCTGCTTCCAGGAGGAGAAGGAGAAGCATTACCCACCCCTCCCCCACTTGCAGTACCTCCGGGCCCCATCCGCAACACCCCCGCATCCGCCCCTCCTCCACCCGTGGCACCACCACACCCACCCCTCCCCCAACTGCGGCACCCCCGCAACCTCTCCTCCCCCACCCACGATGGCTCCGGACCCTCTCCCCCACTTACGGCACCCACGCACCCGCCCCTCCCCATCTGCGCCACCACTGCAACAGCCCCTCCCCCACCAGCAGCACCCCCAGATTTGCGTAATTTTAACCCCTTCCCCACCCCACGGACCCGCGAATGCGGGAGATTATCTCTCCATCCTGCCCGCATCACTAGGGTGCGAGCAGGATGCGGGAGACCTGCCTACTCTTCCAGAGGTGCGGGGAGCTACCCCAAAAAACGGGAGCCTCCTGCAACTTCCGGGAGAGTAGGCAAGTATGCCTTGTCTGGGATATCCAAAGTTTACAGTAGGTGCCAAACTAAAGAAGATCTCAGTGGAGAGATGCAGATATTTCTTTTTTTTTTTTTTAATTCAATACTTTTTTTATTAGTTTTCTGATTAACATTAAACACATTACAAAACAAAACAAAAAAACAAACAAAAAAACAGCACAACCCACAGTAGATCCCCAGCCCAGGGAATACGCAGATTCTCCTGTCCACTAGGGACCAATTATCATAGTTATCATAGAACACCGGTGCAGGCCTAAATTCCGAAAGGCGCATATAAATCAATGAAAGCTGTATATGGATATCTATGGCAGCACATCATAAATTTGAGCTGATTTCAGAGCTAAAGCAATGGCAGGGGAACGGGAATGGCTGACCGCGGGCGCAGGGGATAACATAGAGAAAAGAGGCAGTGTACCCAGTGCAGATCAAAAGTCACACACCCACTCTAATCCCTTGCAGCATATCTAAACACCTCGGGTTCCAGAAAGCGGGGACTCAAGCCATCGACCCCACAGGTCCTGATATTTTTTCTCCGCTTTTCTAGCTAGGTATACATATTTCTCGTGAGAGGCCGTATCATTTACAAGGGAGACCCATGATCGCAGTGTGGGTGCATCTCTGGCTAGCCAAAGCCTAGCGATACACACCTTGGCCAGGCCGCACAGATTAATTACATATCGTTTGGCAGGGGGGTCCAGGGCATCCTCCTCCACAGCAGATAACACACATGTCGTCGGGGAGCACACAGACGAGGGAATACCCGTTGACACCAGGGCGTCAGTAACACCCGTCCAGAATACGGCTATCTTGGGACACTGCCAGAGAATGTGCCAAAAGTCTGCATCCAAACTACCGCACTTAGGACATCCAGAGGAGTGGGTACCCCCTACATGTCGCAAGCGCACCGGCGTCATATATACTCTGTGTATTATAAACAGTTGAATTTGCTGATATCTAGTGGTGGTAGTGGATAATCGTGGGGAACACAGAGCACCCTCCCAGATCTCATCAGAGATGGCACCCAAGTCAGATTCCCACTTGTTCCTGAGAATGGACAACGGGTCAGAGTAGTGAGAGCGAAGCATGCTTGCATAAATGTTGGACACCAGATGTCCGCTTCCCAGGGACTGCAGGAGAGACTTGACCGGGGAGTCGGCAATCATTGGAGGAGTTTCGGGAAATTGTGCGTTAAGCGCATGTCTCAGCTGCAGGTAGCGGTAGAAATGAGAAGAGGGTACACTGTACTCCTGTTGAAGCTGCAGGAAGGACCTCAGTATACCATCATTATATAAGTGGCCCAGGGACGTCACACCCCACCTCCCCCACACCGCCCCAGTCCGCAGCGAAGCCAATTCTGGGAAGCCGAGGGCATTGTCCAGAGGAGTATCTGGGTCAATACCCTGGCCTAGTAGGATAACATGTACCTTTTTCCATATGAGGACGGCCTGTCTTATTATAGGGATCTTGGACAAGTTAGGGTTCCCACAAAGAAGCATCTGTAATGGAGAGCCGGCAGGGTATATCTGGAGAAGCAATTGGGAGTGCAAAGTGAGAGCATCCGTGGCGTTCACCCACTCCCATATATGTGCCAACTGCGCGGCATAGTAGTAAAATCGAAATAAAGGGAGAGCTAAGCCTCCCAACACTTTCGGCCTGGACAGAACGTCTAGTCTCAGCCTTGCTCTCCTGCTGGCCCATATTAAAGAAGAAAGCAAACTGTCAATCTGTCGAAATGTCTTCAGGTTAATATATATAGGGGATTGCTGGAGAACATAAAGGAGTTTGGGCAAGTATACCATCTTTACCAAACTGACCCTGCCAGTAACAGTCAGGGGCAGAGACCCCCAAACCCTAACCTTCGAGCGGAGATACCCTATCAGCGGCATGACATTAAGGGAAACATAGGTACAAGGGTTATTCGATACCCATATCCCCAGGTATTTGAAGGAGTCTACCCATTTAAGGGGGGTTGGAATCACCGGGGCCTCCGAAACCGGGCCTCTAAGTGGAGTAATGGTGGATTTATCCCAGTTAATTTTGAGCCCGGAGAAACGTCCATAGTCAGTTATCAAGTCAAGAAGTTTAGGTAAGGAGGAAACAGAATCGTCCACAAAGAGCAACAGGTCATCAGCGTATAACGCTATCCTGTCTTCCCTTGCGCCAACCCTAATACCCTCAATATCTTGCGTTGCCCTAATCAAACACGCCAGTGGCTCAATAGCGATAGCAAACAGTCGGGGACAGAGGGCAGCCCTGCCTCGTTCCCCTGGATAGGGGGAATGAGTCCGAGACAAACACGTTCACAGAGACTCTGGCCATGGGCTGAAAATATAACAATTTAACATACTTGATAAAGTTGGGGCCCACACCAAACCTACTCATAGCCTCCCAGAGGAAGGCCCACTCCACTGAATCAAAGGCCTTTGCGGCATCTAAGGAGGCTATAACGGCAGAGCAGTCCTCCTCCCGAGAAGCCTGAAAATGAGTAAACAGGCGCCTCAAGTTCACAGCAGTGGACTTGCCAGGCATGAAGCCCGTTTGGTCAGGGTGGATAATTTGGGAGACGACCCGGCCAAGTCTGGAAGCCAGAACCTTGGCCAGGATTTTAATATCCGTGGGCAACAGGGAAATAGGACGGTAGGATTCAACCCTCCTGGGGTCTTTATCCGGCTTGGGAATCACTATAATCAATGCCTCCGCCATAGACGGGGGAAGTGCACTTTGGGCAAGAATTTCACTGAACAACTCAAGCAACCGAGGAGCAAAGAATTTTATATATTTCTTATACAGTTCTGACGGGATGCCATCAAGGCCAGGGGCCTTACCATCGGGGGAGGCAGAGATCGCAGTCTCAATCTCCTCCACTGACAAAGGAGCATCTAGAAGGGCCCTGGCCTCACTGGAGATGGAGGGCAAGTGGACCCCATCCAAGTATTCACATAGCTCTAGTGGGGAACAGGTCAACTGAGAACTATATAATGCCTGATAATATGAGACGAATTCCGCCACGATCTGGGGGGTGCGGTCCAGCACCGACCCAGCTGAGTCCAAAATCTCCACTACAGTATGAGAGGAACGGTCACCCCTTGCAAGATTGGCCAAATAAGAACCTGGTCTATCGCCCGTAGCATACTGGACATGCGAGGAGAAGAGAAGTCTGTGCTGGGTTTTCCCCCACAGATAATCATTCCATTCACCCTGCGCATGAAGCCACACCAGCTTAGAAGCATCCGTGCCATCACGCACGTACGTCACTTCTGAAGCGGCCACCCGAGCCTCCAATTCAGACTCGTGTTTTCTAAAGGAGGATTTAAGACTCCCCACCCGTTTGATCAATGTACCTCTCAAGAAAGCCTTGAAAGTGTCCCATAGCAGAGACACATCCGAGGTGTCATCATGCATAACAAAGAATTCTAGCCAGCTAGCCTCCAAATCAGATCCCTCGCCCATATGCGTCAGCCAAAAGGGATTAAATTTCCACACTGCTTGGCCTCGCTGACAATTTAAGTCAATATGTAACGATATAGGGGAGTGATCCGAGATACCCCTAGTCTCATATCTTACATTCTGAACTTTGGGCAAAAGCTCCCGGGACAGAAGAGCCAAATCTATCCTAGAGAAGTAGGAGTGAGAGCGTGAAAAACATGAGTATTGCCTCAAATCAGGATTCTTCAATCTCCAGGGGTCTATCAGACCCAACTCTGACACAGTGTCTGCAAACGGGGAGTTCCCGGGCCGCGGGTTGGAGGACACCCTGGACAACCTATCCAACTCATGATTTAAAACGTTGTTAAAGTCCCCCATACAGATAACGGGCATGTCAGGGGAAGCAGCCATAAAGACAGATGCCTTTTTAAGGACATCGTGCGAATATGGAGGTGGTACATACACAGCCAGCAATAACAAGGGGACGGAGTTAATTCTGCACTTGAGAAATACATATCTACCCCATTGATCCGTTTGCACAGAGTCAAGCACAAAGGGAACAGATTTCCTAATTAGAATCGACACTCCCCGGGACGCAGCTGTATGCATAGAATGGTAAGCCCATCCCACCCATGGTTTTTTAAGGGACATAATCTTAGTACCCAGTAGGTGGGTTTCCATCAAGCAAACAATATCCGACGCATAAGATTTAATCTGTCTAAGGATCAAGGAGCGCTTAACCTTGTCATTGATCCCCCGCACATTCCACGACAGAAACCTAACCGACGCCATAACAGGGCATTGTTGTGATTTTGCAAAGCACCCGCGGCCAGCCATCGCCAGTGAATATCGAAGAGGATACGCCTGCAGTCAGCTGCAACATAAACATAGCGGAAATAAGCACATTGCACAGCGAAAAATAAAAACACCTGAATGTTAACAATCTAAAATAACCCCCATCCCCACCCCGTATACCACCTAAAACTAGCGGCATACCTGATTCCCTAACAACAAAACACCCTAAGGGCTAACAATCCCAACTATGGCAGAGAGCCCGATAACATACTCCACCAGTACCAACTAAGGTCAAATTCCTATATCCACTAAGGGGGCCAAGAATTTAATGACCATAAGACAGGAAAATCCCCCAGCTAAACTCAAAACAAAACCAATCCCCCCCTAGACCTTTACCCCCACCCCAACCGAGTACCCGCTAACCCCTTAAGGACTATATGGCAGAACAAACACCGAGATCATAAGGCCCAAAATCAGCATAAAGGCAACATCTAACAATCACCCGTCCACAAAGCCACCCCCTCCCAGCAAAGGCCCGTAAGGGCCGCAAATAGCCCCTCCGTAAATCACATAGCAGCACATCACAAACAGTGGCGAATTGACTTAGCTGAGAAATCCGAGACAGGACCGCAATCAGCAGCCATCGCTCCCCCATTTGAAAAGTGTCCCTCCAGCCAAACTGACATCTTGCAGGGAATCATATGGAACATAACCACAAACAACTATACATCCCTCCCAAGACAATATAACAATAACATATGAAGCATAAACGAAGCAGTATACTTGCAAGTAGGGAAATCAAACACATAAGTTCAATCAGCAGCAAGCGCTCGCCGTGCCGGAAAGCGTCCGTCCAGCCACATTGATGCTTCACGAGGGGTCGTGAAGAATTTTGTTTCCCCATCCGAGACCACCCGCAGTTTAGACGGAAAGAGCGTGGCATAGGGGATATTCAATTCTCGCAGCCTGCGTTTCACAGGGACAAACTGAGCTCTATCCTTCTGGACATCGACAGCAAAATCCGGAAAGACTGACACTGGGGAACCTTTCCACTTAAGGGGACCCTTGGTGCGGGCCAGTCTCAGAATCACATCTCTATCCCGGTAATGGAGGAGCTTGGCAATAAACGTACGGGGAGGTGCCCCTGGAGGTAATGGGCGCATCGGGACCCTATGGGCGCGTTCCACTGCGAAATGTGAAGTGAACTCCTCCGCTCCAAATACATCCAACAGCCAGCGTTCAAGAAATTTTTCAGGGGAAGCACCCTCTTCTTTCTCCGGGAGTCCGACGAAGCGGACATTATTTCGCCGCAATCTCCCCTCCATATCCGTCATCTTTCTATGTACATCCATCATCCGAGACTCCAGAGCAGAAGTGCGTCTACCGAGAGGCGTAACAGTGTCTTCCAGCGTGGAGGTGCGCGTCTCAACCTCACCGACCCTCTCTCGCACCCGCTGAAGGTCCTGGTGTATAATGGATAAATCCGACTGGACCTGACCGATCCTGTCGGTCAAGCGGGCTTCACTGGCCGTGACCGCATCCAGCACCCTCTGCAGAGCAGCATCGGCGGCATCCGCAGATGAGGAGCCAGCCGACGGAGAAGGCGGCGCCGAGGTCGACTGCACCTCCCCACCCTGTTGGGACCGCGTCGGCGGATTTCTGACATACTTCTCCAACTTCGCCGCGGCCGCGGCAGACTGATGCGGTTTGACCATTATGGCCGAGCGGGCGGCAGGAGGCAAGAAATATATGAAATAGTATATCAAGAACTGTCCAGGGACGGCCAATGAATAACTGAATGTAGTATATCAGAATTATCCAGTCGCTGCTTGCGGGTAAGTATAGTATACCAGAACTGTTCAGTGACCGTGTATAATACCGGGAGCCTCAGTTAGCACAGAATAAATAATTGCGGCAGGATATATAGAAATCTTTCCTTCCCTCCCAGCATATGAGGCATAATAAACTGAAGGGAAGTGTGTGCTGGGAGGCTGAGGTTGACCAGCGTGTTACAGGCTCTGCAGGGGTTAATAGCACTGCTCCCTATCCTGATGGAGCAGAGCTCAACAAGGCAGCAGTAGTATGGGGAGGGCACAGGCACTTATAGAATTCAGCCGTGCCGTGTACCTCCTCCCCAGCGGCAGAGCACAGTGCAGGGGCCGCCGGAGCGAGCAGGGAGAGAGAGAGGCGGCGGGTCACATGGTGGTGCAGCGGCCGGGGGAGCGCTCGCCGGCCGGAGCACAACAGGAGAGGCGCCGCAGAGGGGAAGCCGCGGACCCGGCGAGGACGGGAGCCGGGTGCAGGTCTCGGTGCGGGATGACGGGAGCCGGATGCAGGTCTCTGTACTGGCAGCAGGAAGCCGCGGACCCGGTGATCAGCGCTCAGGACGGGAGCCCGATGCAGGTGACAGCAGGTCTCAGTAAGGGATGACGGGAGCCGGATGCAGGTCTCTGTGCGGGCAGCAGGATGGCGGCGTCCCACGTGTAGTAGCAGGCCCGGGGCCCCCCGCACACCGCAGTCACTCTAATTCAGAGGGTAGCTTGCTGGCAAGTCTCCGAGCGGGCCAGGGGTACCCCTACACTATAATGCTGGTATTGGGGTGGATTGCAGGCCCAGGGGGGGACACAGGATATTGGTGCAGGAGTTAATAGCTGGAGAGACACACAGTCTGTGTGCTACTCCATGTCCGTTGAAGCCACGCCCCCGCAGATATTTCAATCCAATGTGTATCTCAGTGCAAGATTTGCAGAGATTGTCAGTTGTGTAGAATTTTAGCTGTTTTATGGAGATGTTCAGGAGCATGTAAAAGGTGAGGCAGCCATCTTGGGCGCCAGACCAGGCAATATATTTTACTGAGTTCTTCACTAGTATCTAAGGGGGTCATTCCAACCTGTTTGCACGCTGCTGTTTTTCGTAGTGCAGCAATCAGGTCACTACTGCGCATGCGTATGCACCACAATGCGCAGGTGCGTCGTACGGGTACAAAGCGGATCGTTGCTGAGCAATGGATTTAACAAAGAATCCATTCGCACAGCCAATCGCAAGGAGATTGACAGGAAGAAGGCGTTTATGGGTGTCAACTGACCGTTTTCTGGGAGTGTTTGGTAAAACGCAGGCGTGTCCAAGCGTTTACAGGGCGGGTGTCTGACGTCAGTTCCGGGACCAGACAGGCTGAAGTGATCGCAAGGGCTGATTAAGTTCAGATCTACTCAGAAACTGCACAAAATGTTTTTGCAGAGCTCGGCTGCACATGCGATCACACACTTGCAAAGCGAAAATACACTCCCCTATAGGCGGCGACTATCTGATCGCAGCGCTGCAAAAAGTAGCTAACATGCGATCAACTCGGAATGACCCCCTAAATCTACTAGCAAATGGATAGGAGCTGAAAAGGACTTCTGCAGAAAGAGCCAAGAACATATAGGGTGGAATTCAATAGTTTGAAAAGTCAGTTGGGTGTCTGTTTTTTCCTATCTAATAGAGAGGAAAAAACAAATAGATAGGGAAAAAAAAGACACCCAACTGACTTTTCAAACAATTGAATATCCCCCCCTTGACTGTATTGCTAAAATGCTATAATTTCCATCGGTGACAAGAACATGACATGTGCACTCTACACAGGAAATCCCCAGCCAGCCCTCACAGTAAGATAGCTAAAAAGCACCTAAAGAAGCCCAGGCTCATGAAGGCAGATATACCATGTTGAAGTACAGACTAAAAGCTAGACCCAGAGCCCCTTCCAATAAAACTGTCAATGAGATATGTTGAAAGTGTTATTAAAAAGTATAATGTGTAAATACTCCTAGCTCCACAAATCTGTATCATCACACTGTAGTGCCTCCAGTTCATATTATGCCATACAGAAACCCCAGTTGACATATGCCACAGTGCTCCCACGTTGGTGATGTAGACAGTGTATGTGGGCCCCTAGATGATCGCCCTGGTTGTTAATCCGGGTCTGCATTCTCCCATGAATGTGAGAGGATGGAGAACACAAACAATAATTTAGTCATAACACAATATCACCTAATTATTAAGGCTCCTAGGAACAGCTCACGTGTGTGTTCCCAAGGAACAAATAAGATAATTTGGAATTTAAGCAGGACAGCCACAACGCAGTATCGATATAGGTGTGTACAAGAAACAGGATAACCAAAAGGTGGATGAAGAGGGGGTTGCAACAGGGGAGTAGACAAAAGGGCAACAGGATACAGATAAGAGACATGGGAGAACAGGGCGGAGCATGTAAGAAGGGGCAAGCGATAGGAGAAAAGTCAAAATCAAGGCGCAATCTCTGCACAAAAGTCTAGGGCTTTACCCATGCCCCTGTATGTATATTATATATATTATGTCACTGCTGTGAATTGTTTTCTAATTTTGTAGTGTATATTGTAAACTTGTGCTACCTGGTTGAGTCTGTTTTATATTTTAATAAAATAAATCTATGGTTTAAATAATCCAGGAATTAATGCAAATTAATTTCATACAGCTAATTTATGAAATAACTACTACATGGGATAGCAAACAAGTGTTACATGAGCCTGTGACAATCACTTTCAAGCCACACCTGGAAGGACTACTAATGGAAGTTAACGCCCTGTTTTTCAATGACCCTTCAGCGCCACCTGGCGAGCCTGGGAAACCATTCAACGGTCTTTGGGATTATGAAGGTGAGTTAAATTTGGTTCTTTTATTTTTCAAATAAGGAAACCAACCTCATGCTCGAATCAAGCGTTAGTGACATTTTACTAAGTTTATATGTTGGTATATGAAGGCTTTGCTAAGGTCTCAAAGCCTAAGCTGGGCCACCATCAAAAACACACCTAATGCCCAATATGGCACACATCAAACTAAAAATGTGTATTATCTGATGAGTGCACAGTTTATTTCATGTCCCTTCTTCTTGTCTTCCATCATGACTGACTCACCACCTCTGTGCCTGTGCCCCACCACCCCAAATGTGTCCTTTTCCCCCTACTGTCTGTTATGTTCTTTATTATCCTCCTGGGTCTGGACACAACTGCATTCACTATTTTTTATGATGTAGTATGTTATGTCGACATTCATCATGTAGACTCTTATGAAATGTCGACATGTTAAAATGTCAACATATGATCCCTGGTGGCCCAGAGGTGACTTACTTGCTGTTGACAGCTGCAGACCATCACTTCTAGTGCAGACCTCTGATCCTCCAGTGTTTCGGCATGTAGTCTTCCCCTATCTCTAACCCTCCCTCTAGTGCCTAACCCTAACTACTCTCCACCCCCAAGCAGCCTAAACCTAATCTCCCTTCCCACACTCCAATCCTAATCCTCCCAATCCTCAGCCTTACCCTCTTATCCTGCAGTTTAACCCTAGCCCTCTCATTCTGCTGCCTAACCCTTCCGTCCTGCTGCCTAACCCTAACCCTCCTGTCCTGAGGCCTAACTGTAAACTCAGCATTCTAACAATGTCAACATTTCACATGTTGACATCCTAAGAATGGCGTCTTAGTGCCTGTTAACACTGTTAATGACATACTAATGAGTATATCCACTACTTTTATTATACTACCTTTGTCATAGTTAATTCTCTGCATAATTGCTGTATATTTCTAAATATTACTGAGCTTTGCCAGTTACTTGCTTTATCAAAGTAAATTGAAGCATAGTAATTGTGCACGCACTGTACAGTAACCCAGCACTTTTGCATAATCATAGACTTCTCTAAGCTTAGCCTGCTCTAGAACACCCGGTTACACCCCATCTGCTGCAGGTGTGGTGACATTCTGTCTGTGTACAGCTCTGCACTGTTTGTACTTGCAGACACTTAGGGGGTAATTCAGAGTTGATCACAGCAGCAAATTTGTTAGCAGTTGGGCAAAACTATGGGGGTCATTCCGAGTTGTTCGCAAGCTGCCGTTGTTCGCTGCGCAGCCATCAGGCTAAAAATCGCCATTTCTGCGCATGCGTATGTACCGCAATGCGCACGCGCGACATACGGGTACAAAGTCCTTTGTGGTTTTACACAGGTTCTAACAACGTTTACATTCGCACTGGCGGCCCCAAGAAGATTGACAGGAAAGGGGTGTTTCTGGGTGTCAACTGTCTGTTTTCAGGGAGTGCTTAGGAAAATGCAGGCGTGTCGGGGAAAACGCAGGCGTGGCTGGGCGAACGCTGGACGGGTGTGTGACGTCAAAAGCCAACCCTCTAACGTTAGATTAAACGCACACGAATAGTAAGTTCAGGGCTGGTTTTGTTTTGCTCAAAATGTTTTTGCAGGCGCTCTGCTGCACAGGCGTTCGCACTTCTGCAAAGCGAAAATACACTCCCCAGTGGGCGGCTACAATGCGTTTGCACGGCTGCTAAAAACTGCTAGCGAGCGATCAACTCAGAATGACCCCCCATGTGCACTGCAGGTGTGGCAGATATAACATTTGCAGAGAGAGTTAGATTTAGGTGGGTTATTTAGTTTCTGTGCAGGGTAAATACTGGCTGCTTTATTTTTACACTGCAATTTAGATTTCAGTTTGAACACACCCCACCCAAATCTAACTCTCTCTGCACATGTTATATCTGCCCCTCCTGCAGTGCACATGGGGGGTCATTCCGAGTTGTTCGCTCGCTAGCAGTTTTTAGCAGCCGTGCAAACGCTAAGCCGCTGCCCACTGGGAGTGTATTTTAGCTTAGCAGAAGTGAGAACAAAAGGATCGCAGGCATAGGCGTGCGCAGGACATTTTATTAGGGGGTGCACAATTAGAAGGGCGTGTTTAGCACCGCCTATTGGGCATGGCTAACACCACCTATCAGGCGTGTCTACCACCGCATATTGCAAACTAAATAATATAGAGAATTGATGCACAGATATATAAAATATGTTAAAGTTGTATATTGTATTACCATAGATTATATCCTAATCTCTCAAAATATATATTGATATTGAATTTGAACTTCTCCTCCAAGAGGAACGCTGTATTCTGTGGCATTGACGTGGCACGTGGTGAGGAGAGAGAGAGCGTGGGTGGGAGCATGAGCGGGCATGCACGTGGCATGACATCATCACAACACATCACACAGGTTAGAGGAACTGGGAGTAGGATCAGTCCCATCAGTGATGCTGCACCCATATAAATGAATGATTAACCGTCCCGGGTGTCCGGGCAGCCATACTGAGCGGAGGGGGTGGCGGGCGCAACGGGCAGGAGGACAAGAATGAGCACACTTGGCGATCGCCGATCACTGCAGCAGCAGGTGTGTGAGGGGGTGACAGACAATAGGGGGTGCCTGTGCGCACCAGGCACCCCCTCCTGCGCACGCCTATGATCGCAGGGCAGCTACAAAAAAAAAAGTGCAGTTTCAGAGTAGCTCCAGACCTACTCCTAGCTTGCGATTACTTCAGACTGTTCAGTTCCAGATTTGACGTCACAAACACGCCCTGCCACGCCTGCGTTTTTCCTGGCATGCCTGCGTTTTTTCAAACACTCCCTGAAAACGGTCAGTTGACACCCAGAAACGCCCCTTTCCTGTCAATCACTCTGCGGACAGCAGTGCGACTGAAAAGCTTCGCTAGACCTTGTGTGAAACTACATAGTTCGTTGCAATAGTACGACGCGCGTGCGCATTGCGCCGCATATGCATGCTCAGAAGTGCTGCTTTTTCACATAATCGCTGCGCTGCAAACTTTTTTCACTAGCTCGAAATGACCCCCATGGTTTTGCCCAACTGCTAACAAATTTGCTGCTGCGTTAAGTAATTTAACACAAAACTTAGTAGATTTACACAAGCTCGAGCGACGTTTTTTCATCGTTCGAGTGATCGTAGTGTGATTGACAGGAAGTGGGTGTTTCTGGGCGGCAACTTGGCGTTTTCAGGGAGTGTGCTAAAAAACGCAGGCATGCCAGGCATTTATGTATCAGGCACTGTGGGGGCATATCTGCACTGTGGGGGCATTTATTTATCTGGCACTGTGGGGGCATATCTGGCACTGTGGGGGCATTTATGTATCTGGCACTGTGGGGGCATTTATGTATCTGGCACTGTGGGGGCATATCTGGCACTGGGGCCATTTATGTATCTGGAACTGTGGGGACATATCTGGCACTGTGTGGCCATTTATGTATATGGCATTGCTGGGGGGCATGTCATGTGTATCTGGCACTGCTGGGGGGCATGTCACGTGTTGCTGGCACTGCTGGGGGGCATGACACTTGTTGCTGGCACCGGGGGGGTGGGGGCATGTCATATGTAGCTGGCACAGCTGCGGGGCATGTCATGTCTATCTGGCACTGCACATTATGTGTATCTGGCACTATACTGGAGACATTATGTGTATCTGGCACTATACTGGAGACATTATGTGTATCTGACACTATACTGGAGACATTATGTGTATCTGACACTATACTGGAGACATTGTGTGTAAGGAACACTGCTGTGGCTGTTATATGTAAGGCTGCTAATTGGGTGTGTAGAGGGGGTGTGAAAATATATTTATAGTCTGATAATATGAAGTTATGAGACCACGCCCACTTTTCCAGGAGACCATGCCCACTTTTCCTGGAGCGCGCATGCATAGGTGTTGGGGGGGGGGGTTGCTTTTACGTTTTCTCGCTCAGGATGCTAGTAGGCCTGGAGCCGGCCCTGGTACTTGCTTTCCACTCTGCATCAGCCCCATAATGACATTGGGCCTATTGATCAAATAATATTTGCAGGATATCCTTCAAAAGCACCCATTTTTGGAGGGTACCTGCAAATATTAAGGTTCTCCAGTATATAACGAGAAGTGATCACAGAGGAGATCGCTGATATCTACAGCTGTGGTCCCTGAATTTCTGGCAGCATAAGCAACCCCCATGTAGTCTGGCCCTGATGGAGAAGTGAAATGATCCCAATAGCAATCATTTCACTTCTTACACATTACAGCCTCTTCCCCTGCGTGTGATTAATAATGCAGTCAGGCGATCCATAAATAGCAGCAAAAACAAATTATTGCCCAAATGAATCAAGTCTTGGAGAGTGATAAATAGCGCGGAGATAAAATACCAACCAACCAGCTCCTAACTGTCATTTTTCAAACACAGTCTGTGACATGTCGGTTAGGAGCCGGTTGGCTGGTACTTTATCTCTGTGCTATTTATCACTCCAAGGCTTAATAAATAGGTACCTATAATTCTAGAGTCTAAATCTGGATAATTGGTACAGTGTTGGACTGGGGTATAAAGGCCCACTAGGTAACGCAGTGGTTGGTGCCCAAGCTTAAGAGATGTGGTCAGCAACCCAAAGGGGTGTGGTCAGCCAACACAAAGGGCATTAGCCAACCATTAGAGAGGACATGCAAAGAACAGGGCCCCTTTATAAAGGAGGGCATAGGGATGTGTCAGTAACATCCATTTAGATTGGCAGGAGGGCTCATCTTGGTGTATTTTCCATAAAAACAAACCAAGCACTCAAGTTAATCCATGCTACTGACTCTGAGAGGAGTGGGTGGGGCCCATCGTGGATTTCCGCTGTGTGTGTGTATACCTCTTTAAGAGACAATCAGTTGCGTAGCTACAAATTCCCTCCCATGGTACCAGCTCATTGTCAGGGGATGCCCCCCTTCCCTAGCTGCCGAGGTTATGCAGTCCCGGAGGGGGCCACTTTCACGCATGCCCCTACATTTTATTGAAAATGTCCTTCCCAAAATGCCTGCTGTCTCCTCTAGCATCCCCTCTGAGGCATTGGCCATTTTTGGAGGGACATCTCTGTCACGATGCTGGTCCTCAGGCTGGTGGCTCCTCTCTGCTACACTGACAGCGGAGTGGCGACTCAGGACAGTTGTCCCCACAGTACCTCCAGCGCCCACAAGCCACCCAGCACCTCCAAGCCACCGCTGGGTCTGCGGGGACTGTGCTATGCCACTGGACACTATATTGGCTGTACAATCTCACTTTTTACAAGGTTGCATTTTCCAAGGATACAACACTCAAAAGCAGTAGATATACAGATGTGCATTATCAGACATTATATAAACTTATGACTCCATTAGGTGTGAGCTCAAAAACGTTTTCTCTAATGTCCTAGTGGATGCTGGGGACTCCGTAAGGACCATGGGGAATAGACGGGCTCCGCAGGAGACATGGGCACTTTAAGAAAGAATTTAGATTCTGGTGTGCTCTGGCTCCTCCCTCTATGTCCCTCCTCCAGACCTCAGTTTGAGACTGTGCCCGGACGAGCTGGGTGCTGTTCAGTGAGCTCTCCTGAGCTTGCTGTGAGAAAGTATTTTGTTAGGTTTTTTATTTTCAGGGAGCTCTGCTGGCAACAGACTCCCTGCATTGTGGGACAGAGGGGAGAGAAGCAGCCCTACTCTCTGAAGCTAGGTCCTGCTTCTTAGGCTACTGGACACCATTAGCTCCAGAGGGATTGTACACAGGATCTCACCCTCGTCGTCCGATCCCAGAGCCGCACCGCCGTCCCCCTTGCAGAGCCGGAAGACAGAAGCCGGGTGAGTATGAGAAGCAAGAAGACTTCGAAATCGGCGGCAGAAGACTCCGTTCTTCACTGAGGTAATGCACAGCACTGCAGCTGTGCGCCATTGCTCCCACACACCTCACATACTCCGGTCACTGTAAGGGTGCAGGGCACAGGGGGGCGCCCTGGGTAGCATATGGACCTCTTTTGGCAAAAGTACACATATATACAGTTGGGCACTGTATATATGTATGAGCCCCCGCCAAGAAAATTTATATTTAAGCGGGACAGAAGCCCGCCGTCGAGGGGGCAGGGCTTCTTCCTCAGCACTCACCTGCGCCATTTTTTCTCCACAGCTCAGCTGAGAGGAAGCTCCCTAGGCTCTACCCTGCAGATACACGGTAGAAGAGGGTAAAAAGAGAGAGGGGGCACATAATTAGGCGCAAAAATCAACATAAACAGCAGCTACTAGGTTAACATTAAGTTACTGTGTTATTCCTGGGTTTATAGCGCTGGGGTGTGTGCTGGCATACTCTCTCTCTGTCTCTCCAAAGGGCCTTGTGGGGGAATTGTCTTCAGATGAGCATTCCCTGAGTGTTTGGTGTCGGTACGTGTGTGTCCACATGTCTGAGGTAAAAGGCTCCCCTAAGGAGGTGATGGAGCAAATGTGTGTGTGAGTGGTGTCTCCGTCTACAACGCCGACACCTGTTTGGATATGTGAAATTAAGTGCTAAGGTAAATTTATTGCACAAAAGATTAGAGAACAGACAGGGAATCTACCCATGTCTGTCCCTATGTCGCAGAGACCTTCAGAGTCTCTCAATGCTCACTATCCAAAATAATAGACACTGATATCGACACGGAGTCTGACTCCAGTGTCGACTACGATAATGCAAAGTTACAGCCAAAATGGCGGGAAAGTATTCAATATATGATTATTGTAATAAAAAATGTTTTGCATATCACTGATGACTCATCTGTCCCTGACACAAGGGTACCCATGTTTAAGGGGAAGAAAGCTGAGGTAAATTTCCCTCCTCTCATGAAGAAAAAGAGCGTGAATCTCCAGACAAGAGACTGCAGTTTCCCACAAAGAATTCTCAGGGAGTATCCTTTCCCTATTAGGGCCAGGATACGATGGGAATCTTCCCCTAGGGTGTCACGTTTGCCCAAAAGGTAGCGCTGACTTAACAGCTATCCTCAGGGATCCTGCAGATAGCATGTAGTAAAAGTACTTTGAAGTCCATTTACACACATTCTGGCATTCTGGTACACTACTCAGACCGGCGATTGTGTCGGCATGGGTTTATAGCGCTGTAGCAGCGTGGACAGATACCTTATCAGCAGAGATTGAGACCCTAGTATGTATGTATATATATATATATATATATATATATATATATATCATACCCTCCAACATTTTACACAGAAAAATCGGTACAAATCCGAAAAAGGGGAGTGGCCGCGTGCAAAGGGGGCGTGGCCACGCCCCTTTTCCTATACTTTCAATGGAAGTTTGGAGAGGCAAAAATCGGTACAGACCATGAAAAAAAGGTACTGTACCTATTAAAGTACAGTTGGAGGGTATGTATATATATATGTATATAGATATATATATAACAGATGCTGTCTTAGATATATATATAAAACATGCCCACAGAGACATTAGTCTACTGGGTTCTAGAGTCAACGCTATGTCGATTTCTGCTTGACGTGTCCTGTGGAACATGCAATGGACAGGTGATGCCGACTTAAGAGGCATATGGAAGGTTTACCTTACAAGGCTGAGGATTGTGTGGAGAAGGGATCTCGGACCTGGTCTCCACAGCTATAGCTGGTAATTCTGATCTTTTGCCTTATATTCCAGCACAGCCTAGGAAAGCACGACATTATCAAATGCAGTCCTTTCGATCACAAAGAAACAAAAAAGTCCGAGGTGCGTCCTTTCTTGCCAGAGGCAGGGGCAGAGGAAAGAAGCTGCACAACACAGCTAGTTCCCAGGAACAGTAGTCCTCCCCGGCCTCTACAAAATCCACTGCATGTCGCTGGGGCTCCACAGGCGGAGCTAGGCCCGGTGGGGGCACGTCTTCGAAATTTCAGCCACAAGTGGGTTCACTCCCTGTTGGATCCCTGGGCAATAGATATTGTGTCTCAGGGATACAAGCTGGACTTCAAGGAGATGCCTCCTCACCGACAGCCCTGCCGGCTTCCCCCTACGAGAGGGAAATAGTGTTAACTGCAATTCACAAATTGTATCTTCCACAGGTGGTGGTCAAGGTTCCCCACCTTCAACAAGGAGGGGGTTATTATTCGACCATGTTGTAGTCCCGAAACCGGACGGTTCGGTCAGACCCATATTGAATTTAAAATCCCTGAACATATACTTAAAAAGTTTCAAGTTCAAGATGGAATCGCTGAGAGCGGTCGTCGCAAGCCTGGAAGGGGGGGATTTTATGGTGTCTCTGGACATAAAGGATGCATACCTTCATGTCCCCATTTATCCACCTCATCAGGCGTACCTCAGATTTGTGGTACAGGATTGTCATTACCAATTTCAGACGTTGCCGTTTGGTCTTTCCACGGCACCGAGAATATTTACCAAGGTAATGGCGGAAATGATGGTACTACTGCGGAAGCAGGGGGTCGCAATTATCCCATACTTGGACGATCTCCTCATAAAAGCGGGATCAAGAGAGCAGTTGCTGATCAGCGTCGCACTTTCTCTGGAAATGTAACGGCAACACGGCTGGATTCTAAATATTCCAAAGTCGCAGTTGGTTCCTACGGCTCGTCTGCCTTTCCTAGGCATGATTCTAGACACAGACCAGAAAAGGGTTTATCTCCCGATAGAGAGAGCTCAGGAGCTCATGACACTGGTCAGGAACCTATTAAAACCAAAACAGGTGTCAGTGCAACACTGCACTCGAGTCCTGGGAAGGATGGTGGCATCATACCACGCCATTCCCTTCGGCAGGTTCCATGCTTTGACCTTTCAATGGGACTTACTGGACAAGTGGTCCGGATCACATCTTCAGATGCATCGGTTAATCACCCTATCCCCCAGGGCCAGGGTGTCTCTCCTGTGGTGGCTGCAGAGTGCTCACCTTCTCGAGGGCCGCAGATTCGGCATTCAGGACTGGGTCCTGGTGACCACGGATGCAAGCCTCCGAGGGTGGGGAGCAGTCACACAGGGAAGAAATTTCCAAGGTCTGTGGTCAAGTCAGGAGACTTGCCTTCACATCAACATCCTGGAACTAAGGGCCGTATACAACGCCCTACGTCAAGCGGAGACCCTGCTTCGTGACCAACCGATTCTGATTCAGTCAGACACCATCACCGCAGTGGCTCATGTAAACCGACAAGGCGGCACAAGGAGCAGGGTAGCGATGGCGGAAACCAACAGAATTCTTCGCTGGGCGGAAAATCACGTAAGCGCACTGTCAGCAGTGTTCATCCCGGGAGTGGACAACTGGGAAGCAGACTTCCTCAGCAGACACGACCTCCACCCGGGAGAGTGGGGACTTCATCAGGAAGTCTTCGCACAGACTGCAAGTCGGTGGGAACTGCCACAGGTGGACATGATGGCATCCCGCCTCAACAAAAAACTATAGAGGTATTGTGCCAGGTCAAGAGACCCTCAGGCGATAGCTGTAGACGCCCTGGTGACACCGTGGGTGTTCCAGTCGGTCTATGTATTTCCTCCTCTTCCTCTCATACCCAAGGTGCTGAGAATAATAAGAAAAAGAGGAGTGAGAACGATACTCATTGTTCCAGATTGGCCACGAAGGACTTGGTATCCAGATCTGCAAGAAATGCTCACAGAGGACCCGTGGCCTCTTCCTCTAAGACAGGACTTGTTGCAACAGGGGCCCTGTCTGTTCCAGACTTACCGCGGCTGCGTTTGACGGCATGGCGGTTGAACGCCGGATCCTAGCAGAGAAAGGCATTCCGGATGAGGTCATTCCTACGCTGATAAAGGCTAGGAAGGACGTGACAGCTCAACATTATCACCGTATCTGTCGAAAATTTGTTGCTTGGTATGAGCCCAGGAATGCCCCTCCGGAGGAATTCCAGCTGGGCCGTTTCCTTCACTTCCTACAGTCAGGAGTGAATTTGGGCCTAAAATTGGGGTCCATTAAGGTCCAGATTTCGGCCCTATCCATTTTCTTTTAAAAGGAGATGACTTCTCTACCTGAAGTTCAGACGTTTGTAAAGGGAGTGCTGCATATTAAGCCCCCTTTTGTGCCTCCAGTGGCACCTTGGGATCTTAACGTGGTGTTGAGTTTCCTGAAATCCCACTGGTTTGAACCACTCAAAACGGTGGAGTTGAAATATCTCACGTGGAAGGTGGTCATGCTATTAGCCTTGGCTTCGGTTAGGCGTTTGTCAGAGTTGGCGGCTTTGTCACATAAAAGCCCCTATCTGGTTTTCCTTGCGGATAGAGCAGAATTGCGGACCCGTCCATAATTTCTGCCGAAAGTGGTTTCATCCTTTCATATAAACCAACCTATTGTGGTGCCTGTGGCTACTACGGACTTGGAGGATTCTGAGTTGCTTGAGGTAGTCAGGGCTTTGAAGGTTTATGTAGCCAGAACGGCTAGGGTCAGGAAAACAGAGTCTTTGTTTATCCTGTATGCTTCCAACAAGCTTGGTGCTCCTGCTTCAAAGCAGACTATTGCTCGCTGGATCTGTAACACGATTCAGCAGGCTCATTCGGCGGCTGGATTGCCGCTGCCAAGATCAGTTAAGGCCCATTCAACAAGGAAGGTGGGCTCTTCTTGGGCGGCTGCCCGAGGGGTCTCGGCATTACAACTTTGCCGAGCGGCTACGCCGGCTACTTGGTCAGGTTCAAACACTTTTGCTAAGTTCTACAAGTTTGATACCCTGGCCGAGGAGGACCTTGTGTTTGCTCAATCGGTGCTGCAGAGTCATCCGCACTCTCCCGCCCGTTTGGGAGCTTTGGTATAATCCCCACGGTCCTTACGGAGTCCCCAGCATCCACTTGGACGTTAGAGAAAATAAGATTTTACTTACCGGTAAATCTATTTCTCGTAGTCCGTAGTGGATGCTGGGCGCCCGTCCCAAGTGCGGACTTCTTCTGCAAAGCTTGTATATAGTTATTGCTTAAATAAGGGTTATGTTATGGTTGCATCAGGGTTGACCTGTTGCTCTGTTGTTGTTCATACTGTTGACTGGGTATGTTTATCTCAAGTTATATGGTGTGATTGGTGTGGCTGGTATGAATCTTGCCCTGGATTACCAAAATCCTTTCCTTGTACTGTCAGCTCTTCCGGGCACAGTTTCTCTAATGCTGCATTCAGACTGCAAATGCCGGATCCTACCCGGTAAGACAAACGTGTACTTACCGGGTGGGATCCGGCATTTGCACTCCGCTGCTGGCTTTCCGACCCGGCAATATACCGGGTCGGTTGCCATAACAACGGAGCGCGCAGCAGCAGCAGGGGCGGGGGTGGAGGCGTCGTCGGGAGATGAGCTCATCTCCAGCGCCGCCTCTCCCTATCTTGTGAATGGGAACCGTGTCGCATCGACACGGCTCCCATTCACACCGCACCTGACCCGGTAATCAAGTCAACCCGGGTAAAACCCTTCTTTTTTACCTGGTTGATTTACCGGGTCAGGCGACCCGCTAAATCGGCCAGTGTGCTTTCACATCGCACAGTGACCCGGTTCGACACGGCAATATGCCGTGTCGGTACTGGGTTATTTGTGCGATGTGAAAGGGGTATAACTGAGGTCTGGAGGAGGGACATAGAGGGAGGAGCCAGAGCACACCAGAATCTAAATTCTTTCTTAGAGTGCCCATGTCTCCTGCGGAGCCCGTCTATTCCCCATGGTCCTTACGGAGTCCCCAGCATCCACTACGGACTACGAGAAATAGATTTACCGGTAAGTAAAATCTTGTTTTTACATAAGCAAACAAAACTTCCCTGTCAGTTTATTTTCTGCAGTTTGTGGTATTGCTTGGTGTCTGTGGGGAACAGACTAGATGATGCTGTAGAGAAACAATAGACCTTTTCTCCTTTGCATTATTTGCACAGAAGTGTCTGAATTCATCTAACACGCTATAATCTTTCCCCTACTATACAGCAGTACTGTAGTTACCACCTAGTGACCTCTTGTACATAGGCAGAACCTAGGTACAGTGTGCCACATTTTTACATCATGTCTGTGTCTCAAGGTGCAATTTTCAAACCATTATTTATGCTTGACATATCCTGGTAAAGCATATTTACTTCCCAAATATTATTGATGGGAGCAACTGAAAGAGACTGATGAGAAAGTCAATAATTCCAGCAACCTAAGATGTCACCATTATTGTCTGGATCCCTGCTCAGTAGAAGAACAAAATATCACTGTATCTTCATAAGCAAAATATCTAAAGAACCGCAGGCTAAGGCTGACTCAATAAAATAACTGTGGGTATCTCTGCACCACATAACTTCTGTTCCATGCTATCAAAACAAAGGGTTTAGCAAAAATGGCATCTTCCCATGTGTCACTTAGGCTCCATCAGACCAATAAATGATCATATTTCTATCCTGCCACTATTTTCTTTTTCTTTTTGCAGTGGTTGAATCCTTTTTTCTGAACAGCAAGACCACTCAGTATCTGGAAGTAGAGCTGTGCCCGTAAGTACATTTCTGCCTTTGTGTAAAATCATTTGTGATGAAAACAATGACTTAAAGCCGACAGCACTGAACTGTGAATGCTATAGACATTTAGCAATGAAGCAGGTACAACATTGACTGTAAATGTACATAGTTTCTATAAACTGTTAAGCTTTGACAGACCTGACCCTTTGTCAATGTAAGTCAGAAAGAATGACTCTATTTTACACTGTCAGTGAAACTCAGCCAAGAGGGAAGCATTTTGGATTAAGACATGTTTTAGTTGGCTGATGTACAAGCGAGCGTGAAGTCTTTAAACCTTGCTACTGAGAAACCGAATGACATATACACACGTCTTTATCCACATGCTGCAATGTCTTTGGCAGCCAACTATTGTAAATGTTGATGTTTTAGGGAATAAGATATATTAGTGGTTCCATCCTTTGCTATTCTCCACTTTGTAGATTTCTCTCCTGTGTTATCCCTTTATTTGCCCTATTTAATTTCCTCTTTGCTCTATCTTATATTATAATTTTTTTTTAACTTGACTCATTATTATGCATTTACTTCAATAAAAACAACAAAAAAACCCTTCTAGTTCCATATTTATTGAACAAATTAATCCTCCATCCGCACCCCCGCCCTTGCAAACCAAACGGTGCTCGGGTCACAGTGCGTGTCAATTGCAGCTGAGTAGACTAGTTGACAGAATTGGAAATTCAGCCGGTGGGGCCTGGTGGGTGCTACTAGAAAGTGGCACAGGCAGTTAGGTTATTCTATAAGAGTTCGGGGGAGTTTTCTGTCAAAATGTATAGAGACTGGAGATCTCCTTTAAGGGGGTATTCAATTAAGTGGTGTTTTTTTCGACTGGTCGAAAAAACGTCACTAATTGGACACAGGGTATTGCCCGTTTTTGAATCCATTTTCGCCCATGCCATTTCATTTGCCCGTGCCCATTTTTGTCCATGCCATTTGTTTTTTGTCGAATCAGCATGGGTGAAAATTGAGCAATAAAACGGGCGAAAATGCCTGCAAATTTTCCAAAACACGTGTATCGGCAGTAAATTCGCTGATACACGTGGTTTTCGCCCGTGCCGGATTTTTAAACCAGTCGAAAAAAATGCACTAATTTTAAATATCCAAAACCACAATCTCCTGGCGCTGTGATTGATTACAGATGGATGCTGCTATCCCCAAGGGTTTTTGGTTTTAACCCTTAATATGGTAACTACAGAGAACAAAAAGCAGGGACTGCGCAAACAAATCTGATGTGGATTTTATTTTCATATAAAATTACTTTCTACACATATACACAAAATACTTGATACCGGCCAGCATCACATAAAATATTCTTACATAAAACCAATCAGTATTAAAATGAATTCAATAATGATAGATATCCTTCAACTCCAATTCAGGTAGCTAATATAATTCATACCCTTAGCTCCTATATTTTAAGTAAACCATTCATATTTCTCTCATGTATATATAACATGCAATATTTAGGCAAGAATAAAATGTCCAGCGCTTTTGGTTAGTGGTATGCAACCATGCAAAGGTTTTACATTCCAACTATTCGTATTTCATCAAAGCATGCATTATTGCAAATCCTTAGTACCAGATGAAACTTTTCTCTCTCCTCAGGTTAAAGGCAACCACACCTATTAATCACTTAGAATCGCTTTGTCCAAAAAAGGCTCCTGCCGTTTAGCTAAGCAGATCATGCGTGATTATAGCCTCTTATATAGCAGTTCATAGCGTTCAATTGATCAAAGGTGTAATACTATGCCTGTGCAGTGTCCTGGGGCAAACCCCTCCCGGCTGGTTTTAGCCTTATCTGGAGCCTCCGGGTACTTTCAAAGCGCACTCTCCTCCCCAAATATCGATGGGGTTTCTTACATCTGTGGCCGGCCGGCCCGCTGATGTCTTTGCTACTGGATCCTATATAGAGAATAGTGACAGACGCGTTTCCCCGCCTTTGATTACGTCGGCGGCTTCCTCAGTATCGAAACTGTCGCCCTCAGTGTAACTGCGCTGTGTGCCAGGCACACCTGGCCCATAGGTAGTTACGGCGCCGGTTTGTACCAAGTAAATTGTACTGAAACTTAACAAGTGCTGGCAATAAAGAACTAAAGTGGTGCTAAGTACAGAGGTAACAACAGAACAGCTTCAGAATTTTTTCATGTTTTTCCGATGGCCACATCAGAGGGAGGAATTTATATTGGTGATTTGTAAAATTTGCCACTTATTGGCTTGATATTGGATAATTTTACATATGCTAAATGTATTAATACTAAACTATTTATTAATACTAAACTATTACAAAAAATTATTTAAATCGCTATTCTTATTTTTTTTCTGTAAATAGTTACTGACCACTGTATACATTAACCCAGGAGCTGGCAATACTTGCGGTTACATATACAGGTTGAGTCTTCCATATCCACATTGCTGGACACCAGAAGTATTTGGATATCGTATTTTCTCTAACGTCCTAAGTGGATGCTGGGGACTCCGTAAGGACCATGGGGAATAGCGGCTCCGCAGGAGACTGGGCACAAAAGTAAAGCTTTAGAACTACCTGGTGTGCACTGGCTCCTCCCCCTATGACCCTCCTCCAAGCCTCAGTTAGATTTTTGTGCCCGAACGAGAAGGGTGCACACTAGGTGGCTCTCCTGAGCTGCTTAGTGAAAAGTTTAGTTTTAGGTTTTTTATTTTCAGTGAGACCTGCTGGCAACAGGCTCACTGCATCGAGGGACTAAGGGGAGAAGAAGCGAACTCACCTGCGTGCAGAGTGGATTGGGCTTCTTAGGCTACTGGACATTAGCTCCAGAGGGACGATCACAGGCCCAGCCATGGATGGGTCCCAGAGCCGCGCCGCCGGCCCCCTTACAGAGCCAGAAGACAGAAGAGGTCCGGAAAATCGGCGGCAGAAGACGTCCTGTCTTCAACAAGGTAGCGCACAGCACTGCAGCTGTGCGCCATTGCTCTCAGCACACTTCACACTCCGGTCACTGAGGGTGCAGGGCGCTGGGGGGGGGCGCCCTGAGACGCAATAAAAACACCTTGGATGGCAAAAAATGCATCACATATAGCTCCTGGGCTATATGGATGAATTTAACCCCTGCCAGAATACATAGAAAAACAGGAGATAAGGCCGCCGATAAGGGGGCGGAGCCTATCTCCTCAGCACACTGGCGCCATTTTCCCTCACAGCTCCGTTGGAGGGAAGCTCCCTGGCTCTCCCCTGCAGTCACTACACTACAGAAAGGGTTAAAAAAGAGAGGGGGGGGGGGGGCACTAATTACGCGCAGTATTAAAGATACAGCAGCTATAAGGGGAAAAACACTTATATAAGGTTATCCCTGTATATATATAGCGCTCTGGTGTGTGCTGGCAAACTCTCCCTCTGTCTCCCCAAAGGGCTAGTGGGGTCCTGTCCTCTATCAGAGCATTCCCTGTGTGTGTGCTGTATGTCGGTACGTTTGTGTCGACATGTATGAGGAGAAAAATGATGTGGAGACGGAGCAGATTGCCTGTAATAGTGATGTCACCCCCTAGGGGGTCGACACCTGAGTGGATGAACTGTTGGAAGGAATTACGTGACAGTGTCAGCTCTGTATAAAAGACAGTGGTTGACATGAGACAGCCGGCTACTCAGCTTGTGCCTGTCCAGACGTCTCATAGGCCGTCAGGGGCTCTAAAGCGCCCGTTACCTCAGATGGCAGATATAGACGCCGACACGGATACTGACTCCAGTGTCGACGGTGAAGAGACAAATGTGACTTCCAGTAGGGCCACGCGTTACATGATTGAGGCAATGAAAAATGTTTTACACATTTCTGATAATAGAGTACCACCAAAAAAGGGGTATTATCTTCGGTGAGGAAAAACTACCTGTAGTTTTCCTGAATCTGAGAAATTAAATGAGGTGTGTGATGATGCGTGGTTTTCCCCCGATAACAACTGATAATTTAAAAAATGTTATTGGCATTATGGCCCTCATTCCGAGTCGTTCGCTCGGTATTTTTCATCGCATCGCAGTGAAATTCCGCTTAGTACGCATGCGCAATATTCGCACTGCGACTGCGCCAAGTAATTTTACAATGGATATAGTATTTTTACTCACGGCTTTTTCATCGCTCCGGCGATCGTAATGTGATTGACAGGAAATGGGTGTTACTGGGCGGAAACAGGCCGTTTTATGGGCGTGCGGGAAAAAACGCTACCGTTTCCGGAAAAAACGCAGGAGTGGCCGGGGAAACGGGGGAGTGTCTGGGCGAACGCTGGGTGTGTTTGTGACGTCAAACCAGGAACGACAAGCACTGAACTGAACGCAGATGCCGAGTAAGTCTGAAGCTACTCTGAAACTGCTAAGTAGTTTGTAATCGCAATATTGCGAATACATCGGTCGCAATTTTAAGAAGCTAAGATACACTCCCAGTAGGCGTAGGCTTAGCGTGAGCAACTCTGCTAAAATCGCCTTGCGACCGAACAACTCGGAATGAGGGCCTATATCCTTTCCCGCCAGAGGTTAGGGTGCGTTGGGAAACACCCCCTAGGGTGGATAAAGCGCTCACACGCTTGTAAGAACAAGGGCTCTACCCTCTCCTGAGATGGCCGCCCTTAAGGATCCTGCTGATAGAAAGCAGGAGGGCATCCTAAAAGGTATTTACACACATACTGGTGTTATACTGCGACCAGCAATCGCCTCAGCCTGGATGTGCAGTGCTGGGTTGGCGTGGTCGGATTCCCTGACTGAAAATATTGATACCCTAGATAGGGACAGTATATTATTGCCTATAGAGCATTTAAAAGATGCATTTCTATATATGCGTGATGCACAGCGGAATATTTGCAGACTGGCATCAAGTCTAAGTGCGTTGTCCATTTCTACCAGTAGAGGGTTATGGACACGACAGTGGTCAGGTGATGCGGATTCCAAACGGCATTTGGAAGTATTGCCTTATTAAGGGGAGGAGTTATTTGGGGTCGGTCTTTCAGACCTGGTGGCCACGGCAACAGCTGGGAAATCCACGTTTGTACCCCAGGTCGCCTCTCAACATGAGAAGACGCCGTATTATCAGGCGCAGTCTTTTCGTGGGCAAGCGGGCAAAAGGTTCCTCATTTCTGCCCCGTGACAGAGGGAGAGGAAAAAGGCTGCAGAAATCAGCCAGTTCCCAGGAACAGAAACCCTCTCCCGCCTCTGCCAAGCCCTCAGTATGACGCTGGGGCTTTACAAGCAGAATCAGGCACGGTGGGGGCCCGTCTCAATGAATTTCAGCGCGCAGTGGGCTCACTCGCAAGTAGACCCCTGGATCCTTCAGGTGATATCTCAGGGGTACAAATTGGAATTCGAGATGTCTCCCCCTCGCCGTTTCCTAAAGTCGGCTTTACCGATGTCTCCTTCTGACAGGGAGACAGTTTTGGAAGCCATTCACAAGCTGTATTCCCAGCAGGTGATAATCAAGGTACCCCTCCTGCAACAGGGAACGGGGTATTATTCCACACTGTTGTGGTACCGAAGCCGGACGGCTCGGTGAGACCGATTCTAAATCTAAAATCTTTGAACACTTACATACAGAGGTTCAAATTCAAGATTGAGTCACTCAGAGCAGTGATTGCGAACCTGGAAGAAGAGGACTACATGATGTCTCGGGACATCAAGGATGCTTACCTTCATGTCCCAATTTACCCTTCTCACCAAGGGTACCTCAGGTTTATGGTACAGAACTGTCACTATCAGTTTCAGACGCTGCCGTATGGATGGTCCTAGGCACCCCGGGTCTTTACCAAGGTAATGGCCGAAATGATGATACTCCTTCGAAGGAAGGGAATTTTAGTTATCCCTTACTTGGACGATTCCCTGATAAGGGTAAGATCCAGGGAACAGTTGGAGGTCGGTGTAGCACTATCTCAGGTAGTGTTGCGGCAGCACGATTGGATTCTCAATATTCCAAAATCGCAGCTGATTCCGACGACTCGTCTTCTGTTCTTAAGGATGATCCTGGACACAGTTCAGAAAAAGGTGTTTCTCCCGGAGGAGAAAGTCAGGGAGTTATCCGAGCTAGTCGGGAACCTCCTATAACCGAGCCAAGTCTCAGTACATCAATGAGATGGTTCTGGGAAAAATGGTGGCTTCCTATGAAGCAATCCCATGAGGCAGATTCCACGCAAGAACTTTCCAGTGGGACCTGCTGGACAAATGGTCTGGGTCGCATCTTCAGATGCATCAGCGGATAACCCTGTCACCAAGCACAAGGGTGTCTCTCCTGTGGTGGTTGCAGAGTGCTCATCTTCTAGAGGGCCGCACATTCAGGACTGGGTCCTGGTGACCACGGATGCCAGCCTGCGAGGCTGGGGAGCAGTCACACAGGGAAGGAATTTCCAGAGCTTATGGTCAAGCCTGGAGACATCACTTCACATAAATATCCTGAAGCTAAGGGCCATTTACAATGCTCTAAGCTCAGCAAGACCTCTGCTTCAAAGTCACCCGGAGTTGATCCATTCGGACAACATCACGGCAGTCACCCACGTAAACAGACAGGGTGACACAAGAAGCAGAAGGGCAATGGCAGAAGCTGCAAGGATTCTTCGCTGGGCGGAAAATCATGTGATAGCACTGTCAGCAGTATTCATTCCGGGAGTGGACAACTGGGAAGCAGACTTCCTCAGCAGACACGACCTCCACCCGGGAGAGTGGGGACTTCACCCAGAAGTCTTCCACATGTTTATAAAACTCGACAAGTATTGCGCCAGGTCAAGGGACCCTCAGGCAATAGCTGTAGACGCTCTGGTAACACAGTGGGTGTACCAGTCAGTGTATGTGTTCCCTCCTCTGCCTCTCATAACCAAGGTAAATAAGATGGAGAGGAGTAAGCACTATATTCGTGGCTCCGGATTGGCCAAGAAGGACTTGGTAACCGGAACTTCAAGAGATGCTCACGGAGGATCCGTGGCCTCTACCTCTAAGAAGGGACCTGCTCCAGCAAGGACCCTGTCTGTTCCAAGACTTACCGCGGCTGCGTTTAACGGCAGGGCGGTTGAACGCCGGATCCTGAAGGAAAAAGGCATTCCGGATGAAGTCATCCCTATCCTGATCAAAGCCAGGAAAGATATAACCGCAAAACATTATCACCGCATTTGGCGAAAATATGTTGCGTGGTGCGAGGCCAGTAAGGCCCCGACGGAGGAATTTTCAACTAGGTCGATTCCTACATTTCCTGCAAACAGGAGTGTCTATGGGCCTGAAATGGGGGTCCATTAAGGTTCAAATTTCGGCCCTGTCAATTTTCTTCCAAAAAGAACTAGCTTCAGTCCCTGAAGTTCAGACGTTTGTGAAAGGGGTACTGTATATACAGCCTCCTTTTGTGCCTCCAGTGGCACCTTGGGATCTAAATGTAGTTTTTGGGTTCCAAAAGTCACATTGGTTTGAACCACTTAAATATGTGGAGTTAAAATATCTCACATGGAAAGTGGTCATGCTGTTGGCCCTGGCCTGGGCCAGGTGCGTGTCAGAATTGGCGGCTTTATCCTGTAAAAGCCCTCATCTGATTTTCCATTCGGACAGGGCGGAATTGAGGACTTGTCCTCAGTTTCTCCCCAAGGTGGTTTTCAGCGTTTCACCTGAATCAACCTATTGTGGTGCCTGCGGCTACTAGGGGCTTGGAGGACTCCAATTTGCTAGACGTTGTCAGAGCCCTGGAAATATAGGTTTCCAGGACGGCTGGAGTCAGAAAATCTGACTCGTTGTTTATTCTGTATGCACCCAACAAGCTGGGTGCTCCTGCTTCTAAGCAGACTATTGCTCGTTGGATTTGTAGTACAATTCAGCTTGCACATTCTGTGACAGGCCTGCCACAGCCAAAATCTGTAAAAGCCCATTCCACAAGGAAGGTGGGCTCATCTTGGGCGGCTGCTCGAGGGGTCTCGGCTTTACAACTTTGCCGAGCAGCTACTTGGTCAGGAGCAAATACGTTTGTAAAATTCTACAAATTTGATACCCTGGCTGAGGAGGACCTGGAGTTCTCTCATTTGGTGCTGCAGAGTCATCCGCACTCTCCCGCCCGTTTGGGAGCTTTGGTATAATCCCCATGGTCCTTACGGAGTCCCAGCATCCACTTAGGACATTAGAGAAAATAAGAATTTACTTACCGATAATTCTATTTCTCGTAGTCCGTAGTGGATGCTGGGCGCCCATCCCAAGTGCGGATTGTCTGCAATACTGGTACATAGTTATTGTTACCAAAAAATTGGTTTATTGCTGTAGTGAGCCATCTTTTCTAGAGGCTCCTCTGTTATCATGCTGTTAACTGGGTTTAGATCACAAGTTATATGGTGTGATTGGTGTGGCTGGTATGAGTCTTACCCGGGATTCAAAATCCTTCCTTATTGTGTACGCTCGTCCGGGCACAGTATCCTAACTGAGGCTTGGGGGACGGTCATAGGGGGAGGAGCCAGTGCACACCAGGTAGTTCTAAAGCTTTACTTTTGTGCCCAGTCTCCTGCGGAGCCGCTATTCCCCATGGTCCTTACGGAGTCCCCAGCATCCACTACGGACTACGAGAAATAGAATTATCGGTAAGTAAATTCTTATTTTTCCGTATTTTGGAATATTTGCATAACATAATGAGATTTTTGGGGAATGGGACCAAAGTCTAAGCGCAAAATACATTTATGTTTCATGTACACGTCATACACATAGGGGTGTATTCAATCGGATTTCCTGACTTGACGGATTAACGGGAGTTTCAAATCCGACGGGTTCTAGCCCCGTTTCCGACAATGTCAATCCGATTTTAAAAAGTTGAATACTGCATTGTCAGATCCTTTCCGTCGGAAAGGATCTGACAAGCATTGAATACACCCCATAGCCTGAAGGTCATTTTATACAATATTTTTAATAATGTTGTGTAGTAAACAAAGTTTGTGTACATTGAACCATCAGAACGCAGAAGTGTCACTATCTCAGGTGAGCTAATAAAAAAAAATCTGTAGTTTGGAATGTTCCGTATTTCTGAATTTTGGATATGGGAGACTCAACTTGTATTTAGTATTTAAGGAGGTATAATATTATATTGATTAATTGAGGGAGTTTATGCTTTTATCACTTTTGTATTGAAGGAAGGGGGCACAAAAAGCTTTATTTATTTAGTGGCCTACTTTTTTTATGACCTTGGCAACCTCTGTTCATGGTACCAGAGCCAGATTAAAGAGGGATGGGTGGGGTGCGCAAGAAATTCTATACCCCAGCCCCCCCCCCCACCACCACCACCACCCCCCCTCCCGCCCTCTGTCAGGGGCCTTCCCATCCAGGGTACACTGAGATAACCAGCTCTCCCTCTTTTGAGCAGCAGAAGAAAGAACTTGGCAGCCAGAATGTGAGCACGAGAGTAGGAGTGTGCAATGAAGAGAGTGAAGAGAACTACAGTGTGCAGTGCAGGGACACAGGAATATCAGGGATCTCAGCTTCTCCCCCCTTCTCCCTCATACCCCGCAGGCTTGAATGATGTGTCTGGGTTCTGTGTAACCTGTTATCTGACTAGAGTATTCTGTACACAGAGTGTCCCCCTGAGTCCTGCCCCAGTGTGTAAGTATAGAGGCTGCTGATATTCTTGCATGTAACATAATCTAAATTACCAATCCTCCCCCACCCCCCCACACACGCACACTGCTGCATTTACAATTTGAAGTCCAAGGATGATGAGTGGGAGCTTTGCTAACATGATGTGACAGGCCAGAGGTATGGTGGCAGGCCCTCCTGTCTTAAAGGCAACGGGTCTCCCTAAGGCTTAACACGACCCCCCACCTACAACAGCATGGTTTACCCACAACTGTATGGAATTTCCATAAAACTGCATGCAAGATACTAATTACTGCATATCATCACCCATTGATGGCAATATTGCTGACCTCCAAGCTGCAAACTGGCAATTTGGAATGCATAATTACCATTGATGTGAATTCAGCAAAAATATTCTTTCAAAATTTCCCTCAATGACTGTACCCCATATCACTAAATGTCAGATTTACATAGAGGTCAAGAAAAAAAACTGCAAATAAAGTGGTGAGATAATTTTAAATTAGACACAGCTATCAGCTTTTTATTTTACTGAAACATGGATGGAATATGAATAGTTGTGTAAGAGCTAAATTCACACTCACCCAGAAATTACACTTATCCAAAAGATACAGTACCTCATTCTTATGGGTCTATTTATCATGGATGGGGTGAGACAGAGGCACATGATTCAGCTGTGAGGTAACTGTCTATGTTAATGATAGATAAGCTTAAAGCTGACTGCGACCCCACTTCTTTCCCATTCCTGCTGCTTTCTGCCCATGAATATACTTTAGACACCGACCTCGGTTGGGACCGGTATTGACAGTACTTCTGTAACAGAAGGATGGGAAGACGAATGAGCCAGTCAGTGCCATCTCTATAGACACACGGAGCACATGTCACTACTAGCCAGCAACTGAACAGATAAATAATGAAGTGTTCTGATTAGCTGCGTAGTAAGGATTATTAAGCATACTGTGCTTCTAGCATGATGATGAACACAGTACTAGAGTGGAGCCTGGAAGAGTAGAAGGTTTATATGGTATTATAATTTGATAAATTTAGATTTAATCACCCTCTAGATATTTACAAAAACAACAACTCTAAAGGTGTGTACACACGGCGAGATCCTTGCTATGTCCGATTTTGACTATGCGATTTCCCTTGAACTTCCCCAGAGCCACGATAGTACAGATTTCGACTATCTGTGCTTGAGATTTTTTGTCTATATACGATTTTGACTAAGTGCCAATTTTGACTTTACTTTGTACTAGATAGTCAAGATTGACTTGCCTGCACAGTCTATCTAGCCTTACGATACCGACCCCACGGGAGCACGCATCGGGATCAAATCTATATTGCAAGCTGCCTAACACCTTGAGATATGCACTAACTTTTCATAAGATTTTGACTATATAGTCAAAATCTTTTACAGATTTATCTCACTGTGTGTACACACCTTAAGGTTGGATAACATAGTCATCTCTCTGCATCAATAGCATTCTTGTCCCGTTGTAGAGCTGTTGCCATTGTATCAACCGCATGTACGTGCAGCCTCTATGTCACTGATGGCTAAAGTCTGCCAAGGAACTGTTTCAAAGCCAGTAGCCCCGGCTGAAGACATTTGTTGGCAAAGTAAGTTTTACATTGTGCTAAGACCTAAGTCATATCATCCACTGAGAACACTTCCACCCTAAAGTGCTATTGATAAGTCTCTGGGGTTATAAAAAATGAATCCAAAGTGTCGGCCCTGAAAATAGTCATGAAGGCATCAGGATCATCACCTTCCTTAATTTTACTCATCATTGGCACCACAACTAGTATAATTCGCTGATAAGTGATGAAAGGGTGGAGCTATCAGACTTTATAAAGAAATAACCCTTTACTTACACCTTGCAGATATGCATCCTGTCAACTTATAGGAGTTACTGTAGCAAAGCAAAACTAATGCATGTAAAGTTTATTTCAATCATTTGCTACATAATACAAGGGGCCTTATGCAGATTTAGGAGCACATAAAAAAGGAGCAATTTTTTAGCTGGAACATGTTGCAAAACAAGGGGTGCAAATATGTTTATTGTTTATGCATGCAGGGAAAATTCTGGCTGCATGTACATGCAGTGCACAAATACTGGGCATCTTTGTTGTTATACTTACATTTAGAGTTAAGTTAGGCTACACCCTTTCCCAGCTATACATCTCTCTGCATACTTTACATCTACCCCACCTGGAGGGCAGCATGGTTTTACTAAGGTGCAAATTGCTTATTTTTTGCTCCTTTTTTTATTTGCTCTTAACCCTGCTCTGAGGAGTTTTAAATGCATACATAATGTCTAGCAGGGGAAATTAAGGGGATTCTGGGCGAATCAATAAAAAATAATTCCACTGATCTAACACCCCTCAATGTTTTCCTAGTATGATCATTTCTGAGACATGCACAATGTTTTTGAAGTGACAGAGCATTTGCTTCAAAATGTCAATTTGCCATTCTCTGACCCCAAAGAGCATTATATGTTTTACCCACGTGATAGTTATGGCTCAGTCTATATATATCTGATTCTAGTGCATGTGCCGATGTGAAATACATAGAATGTAAATGTTGGCTTATATTCATTTATTTAGCAGCAGCCTCTGGCAAATCTCCAGGCTGATATACATAACAAAAACCAAAGCATAAAAAGGTAATTTTATGTCCCTAGAGAGGTGACTAAACATGTCTGGCAATCTGTCACTGGACAGTTGCCAATTATATCTACGCCAGCCCATGAACTATTTGTATACAAGATGATAAGACTTTCCCAGTCCCCAAGTTTACGGCCCCTGTACATGTATAATTTATTCTGAAATATAGAACGCACTGGGTGCAGATCTGCTTGCGTGTTAGCAGGGTTGGTTTACCTTAGTTATTCTTGATGTATCAACTACTCTATAATGGTGGTCTTCTCGAACATTACACAAACTAACAAACATTAGTATACAAATGGCTTACACTATAAAGATAGATTTTTGCACTTACGTTGATATTAGTTACACCAAAAACTCAGGAACCACTAATTTAGATTTCCACAGTAGTGATCAGTGTTTACTCTCTAATATCCTGCAAATTGCAGGACAGATGTAGCCATGCTCATCTTATCTGCGGCAAGGCCGCATGGGCACATGTGCTGCTCCAAGCCACGAGTACACCAAGCTACAACTAGGTACGCCACTCATTCATTCCTATAGCCGAGGCCATGCATATGCACGCTCACATAATAGTTGAAGGCACACTAGTCATAGAATGTATGCAAACCCAATGGCATATGTATATCTCTGAAGATCGCTTGCAGTGCCCTAGGCACTGCAACCTGATTGACAAGCTGCAACCATTCGGGGTTAGGGTTGGGCATTGTGACAGACACTGTTACAGAAAACTGGGGCATGTAGGACCCGTTTTTTGGTGTGTTGAAGCCAGTAGCTATGTTCATTGGCTTCAGCAGCTTTCTTGGCCATCCTGAGTAACATGAGGGATACTCAGTTGACAGATGATCACGCAGATGATCCGATGCAGCAGCTGTGTGATCTCATGAATCAGGCCCTTGGTCATCAAGCAACTGCTACAGATTTGTCCATTGAGATATTTCATCCTAAACATCAAACAGCTTCAGTAGTTAGGATTTATTAAGTAACGTGTGGGACCAACTGGGCATATATTTGTTTAGGTTAAGCACCTAGGTCTGCCTGTCTATGGTTACCTTATATCCTAAGACATGCTGTATATAAATAAGGCCTAGATAACAGCAAGATATAATTGCTAAAGGTTTAGTATGTCAGGCTTCAAACAATTTTTCTGCTATATACACAATGGGGTATATTCAATTGCTGTTGGAAACTGCCGTCTTGTTGGAAAGACGGCAGTTTACGAGTGTTTCAGGTTGGATGGGTTCTGACCTATTTAATGCCGGCACTTTATTTCCGAAAAGTCGGGAATTCCATGTGTGTTGTCGGAAACGCGGCTAAATCCGACAGGTTTTAGCCCCGTTTCCGACAATGTCAGTCCGACTTTAAAAAAAGTTGGGTTGGCATGTCGGGAACAGCCAAATCCTCACGTCTACTCACATGTCGGATCACATGTCTACTCACATGTCGGATCCTTTCCAATGGAAAGGATCCAACATGAATTGACTTTACGCCAATATCTATATACAACATACATTTGTACTGAACATTGTTTACAAATGTACATTCAAATATGTTGCTTATATCATTGAATCACTGCAGAGAGTAAGCATCATCTAGAAGAGATGGCACCACTGAGTAACCAAAGAAAGTATCACCCACAAAGTGAAAGTAGATTTATAAAGGAAACGGAAGCCATCTTAGTTAACTAAGGTAACCAAGTGGACTTGAAAGTAGTATTATTCTCTATTGAGATATATATATATATTGTAAATTCGTTTTTAGGTTTGGAATGCCCACCAAGCTTCATTACTTATCATATTTCTGACATTGGAGTATTACTCCATATCAATGTGACAAGTCATTGAAGAGTATTTATATCCAACAATATTAACTGTAGGAAGATGGTTCCTGATTCCCAATACATCATATATGAACTTTATGTTCCCATACAGAAGCAATTTTTAACATGTACTGTACAGGTTGAGTATCCCATATCCAAATATTCCGAAATACGGAATATTCCGAATTACAGAATTTTTTAGGTGAGAGTGAGATAGTGAAATCTTTGTTTTCTGATGGCTCAATGTACACAAACTTTGTTTAATACACAAAGTTATTAAAGATATTGTATTACATGACCTTCAGGCTGTGTGTATAAGGTGTATATGAAACATAAATGCCTTCTGTGCTTAGACTTAGGCCCCATCACCATGATATCTCATTATGGTATGCAATTATTCCAAAATACGGAAAAATCCGATATCCAAAAGGGATATTCAACCTGTATTATCTTTCATACAGTACATTTTGCAGTTTTGCAGTGTCTTTCTTCTTGTAGAGAACGTGACCACAAGCTTGTTGTAGGAACCTATCCAACAAATGAATAATTTTCTTGCATAGCTGTGCACTAGAGCAGTAACTGAATAATTATTTTTTGACCTTCATATGAAAATGTGCATATACAGTAGTTGCTTTTGCTGCTAGTATACTTTAAACTGTGCCCAGCTGGGTGCATCCCCACTCCCCATACACATATAGATATTTAAATTGGCTACTATTTAAATTGTCCTGTGTGTGCGTTCTCGCATGCACTTGTATGTTGGGGACTTAGGCCAATGGACTGCGTACATTAGTCCCATGTGTGTGTTCTCGCGCGTGCTTATATGTTGGGGATTGTAAGTTCCAATTGGCAGTGACTGCATACATTAGTCCCATGTTGGCTTAAAATGAACTAAAGTTACTGTAACACTCCCACACACCCAGTTTCCATAACGTGAGATTAGTGCATTTCTCCATTGATCATTTCTCGTGCCAAGGAGTCAAATCAAATGTTTATTCCGCTCCTGTAACACGTGTGTGAAGATCTCTGATCGGACATTTACCACAGAAGAACGCGGGTGTCAGAGTGCATGCAATTCAAACTTCTCTTGAAAAAACAAAAATACTGCTTGTTGCACAGGACAGTGGTTTGGATGGTGACAGCTTGTAGGGGGCGTGCACAGGGCCGTATTAATCCATGGCTGGTCCCCTAGGCTTCAAGATATTTCCTCCTCTGGTGCTTCAGTCTTTCGCCCCATCATTTACACTTTCCGTATTCACACGTACACCTGTACCCAGTTGAAAAAGTCTGCTAACCGCTTTTCTCACAGCGCAATTGTTCTTAATTTTCTTTTCACTTTTGAAGTAGCTCTAGTACGCTATTTGTCTGCTCCCCCATTGTCTTCAAACAAAACTCAGATGACTATGAGTGTGCCTTTAACCATTGGAGCCCTAGCATGCCGATAATAATGTCTCAGAAAAAAATTGATGGGCCCCTAGTCCTTACGGGACCCCTAGGGTTTAACTTAGTTAGCCCTGGGCTCTAGGCGTGCAGACATTTGGCATCTTTGTATTTGCCTTCTGAAAGAGTGACATTACAATATTATTTATGTTATATACAGTTATTCTTTAAACATAGATCTTGGGCCAGATGTAATGACGCCAGAGATCGCCGGAGGTTCAGGATGCTGGCCGAGCTTTGATGTTTTTTTAAAGGGGCAGTCACTTACACGGCAAAACCATGCCTTGTAAGTGATTGCCCCTTTAAAAAAAAATAATGTCCCACTCCTGTGGCGATCTCAGGAGTCATTACATCTGGCCCCTGATCTTTTGATCTTTTGAAGTCATTCTCTTCTATTTTGGTTATTATTTAATGAAGTTAATATGTACATTTTAAAATGATACAAAATAATATATAACATACTATTTTCTACACCCTTAGAGGAGAACAAATAACTGTATTTGCATTCATGTTTTTTTCTAGCAGTGTCTAATAAATCTGTGGTGCGAGTTTCACTTTCAGTTACAAACCTCCAATTTCCCCAGGCTAGCTATCCAGGGTGTGGATAATACCTGGGAAAAAGGGGTCCCTGCCCATGCAGGCTTTCTAAGGGCCAGTACACACGGGGAGATGGACCCAGAGATGTGTGCTGAGTGATCTAGCACAGAACGCTCAGCACTCATCTCTCCCCCGCTGAGTGAGGTGGTGGTGGTGGTGGTGGTGGGGGGGAGGCACTCATTTCACCCAGTGGTGAAATGAGCTATGTGCAAGATTGTGCCAATCTAGCACCGGCCATAGCGACGTGCGGGGGCCGAGTATCGCTATCGCTGTGGGGCATACACACAGAGAGATCCGTGCTTCACTTCTAAGCTTTCTAGTCAGATTGCTTAGAATTTAAGCATGGATCTGTCAGTGTGTACCCCCCTTAACAGTCACACATATAGACACTGGTATAGATTATGGATCGAAAGTTCATGTTCAAATGATATGGGCACCAGATCTTCTCTTATTAAAGCATACTCCTTTATTTCTCTCCTCCTGCACATGACTTTAATATGGTTACAGCAAGCTGCTCGTTCCCTCCAGGTCAAACTTTAATGGCTTTAATGCCAGCGGTCGGGATCCCGGAGTTCAGCATACCGACCACGGGATCCTAGTTGCCAGAATGGTGACGGGAGGGTTGTGTCACAGCGGGCTCGGTGGCTCTCTGGCTCGCTACAGGTTCTATTCCAACTCTATAGGTGTCGTGGACACCCGCAGCTGGGAATAGCACCTGTTAGCCGGCATCCTGTCTGGTGGCATTGCCAGCGGTCGGGATTCCTGCGTTGTTATCCTGACCGCCGGGATCCAGACCACCGGCATATCAACTGCATCCTGCATAGACAGTCTTACGATTATGGTTACATTATGCTCCATATACTTCACCAGCACAGTCTTAAAGCACAATTACAATAAATGTTTATCACCTTCACATACAGGTCCACCTTCTTCTTCTCTCGCTGGTGCCTGTAGTACTCCAGCAGCTCTCATCTTTACAGCTTTAATAGCAGACACACCCTACGCAAGTGTATTAGTCCTCCCTTATGTGCCTAACACGCCCAGTCTGTCTCTCTCTGCTCCCTAAGGGCCGGCAATATACAAATGTTCACCAGAGGTGGCTCAAGGCATGGGCTGACAGGGCTGTCACCCAGGGTGCTGAAGCCTGAAAGTGCTAGGTCCGCAAGGTAGTGTGGGCTCTGGCTCCAGGGTGGGATTCAAGTCTTTGCAAAGAGCATATGTGATTAGCATTGTAACTAATGGCGGCGATGTCATTTAGTACATCCCGCCCAAAGTGTTGCGTGCATCTCAGGATAGAACCCCAACTGCATGTGTGATTGGTTTGGCATTACTCATCATTGTCAGTGAGCATTTGCACCTGCCCTATACTAGGTGCAAAAGATATGCCCCCAAGCAGGTGTATTTTTGTTTATGTCCAGGCCTGCACCGCCCACATTTGCATGAACATGCCCTCACTGAAGCTTGCCTATGTGAGAATTCCCCATTACGACCCACTTACTTGTAAAAGCAATCATGACAACTCTGCTTCCCCCATAGAGTGAGTGGGGGGCGGGAAAAAATGACTGAGGTCTATGTAGGTTTCCTGGGAATGCAGGTGAGGCATAGCCATGCCTATTATATCAAGATGAAGCTGTTGCACCATGCACCATAGTTATGCATACAGTGAGGGAGTTTGGCCACACCATATACAATAACCACGCCCTAATCACTGATGTATCGGCAGCCTTTCATGCCTGTACTCATTTTCATAAACTGGGTAGTTCCTTGAATCAAGGCGCCCTAGAGTATCAGCATTTCTCTGACGTCCTAGTGGATGCTGGGAACTCCGTAAGGACCATGGGGAATAGCGGGCTCCGAAGGAGACTGGGCACTCTAAGAATGAATTAGGACTACCTGGTGTGCACTGGCTCCTCCCTCTATGCCCCTCCTCCAGACCTCAGTTAGAATCTGTGCCCGGCTCGAGCTGGATGCACACTAGGGGCTCTCCTGAGCTTCTAGAAAAGAAAGTATATTTAGGTTTTTTATTTTCAGTGAGATCTGCTGGCAACAGACTCACTGCTACGAGGGACTTAGGGGGGAGAAGCGAACCTACCTGCTTGCAGCTAGCTTGGGCTTCTAGGCTACTGGACACCATTAGCTCCAGAGGGATCGAACACAGGCCCAGCCTCGGTCGTCCGGTCCCGGAGCCGAGCCGCCGTCCCCCTTGCAGAGCCAGAAGCAAGAAGAACGTCCAGGAAATCGGCGGCTGAAGACTCCGGTCTTCATTAAGGTAGCGTACAGCACTGCAGCTGTGCGCCATTGCTCCCCATGCACACCTCACACTCCGGTCACTGATGGGGGGGGGGGCGCCCTGGGCTGCAATAAGATTACCTTACATTGGCAAAAATACACATAATATAGTCATTAAGACTATATATGTGTAAAATCCCCTGCCATATATCCATGAAAAAAGTGGGAGAAGTCCGCCGTGAAGGGGGCGGGGCTATCTCCCTCAGCACACTGGCGCCATTTCCTCTCACAGCTCCGCTGGAAGGACGCTCCCCAGGCTCTCCCCTGCAGTTTCCAGGCTCAATAGGGTAAAAAAGAGAGGGGGGGCACTAAATTTAGGTGCAAATACATATATATAATAGCTGCTATAGGGTAAAATCACTGATTATAGTGTACATCCCTGTGATTTATAGCGCTGTGGTGTGTGCTGGCATACTCTCTCTCTGTCTCCCCAAAGGACTTTGTGGGGTCCTGTCCTCAGTCAGAGCATTCCCTGTGTGTGTGCGGAGTGTCGGTACGGCTGTGTCGACATGTTTGATGAGGAGGCTTATGTGGAGGCGGAGCAGGTGCCGATAAATGTGATGTCACCCCCTGCGGGGTCGACACCTGAGTGGATGGTTATGTGGAAGGAATTACGTGACAGTGTCGACTCCTTACATAAGAGGTTTGATGACATAGCGGATGTGGGACAGCCGGCTTCTCAGTCCGTGCCTGCCCAGGCGTCTCAAAAGCCATCAGGGGCTCAAAAACGCCCGCTACCTCAGATGGCAGACACAGATGTCGACACGGATACTGACTCCAGTGTCGACGACGATGAGACTAGTGTACATTCCAATAGGGCCATCCGTTACATGATTACGGCAATGAAAAATGTGTTGCACATTTCTGACATTAACCCTGGTACCACAAAAAAGGGTATTATGTTTGGGGAGAAAAAGCAACCTGTGGTTTTTCCCCCTTCTGAAGAGTTAAATGAAGTGTGTGATGAAGCGTGGGTTTCCCCCGATAAGAAACTGGTAATTTCCAAAAAGTTACTAAGGGCGTACCCTTTCCCGCCAGAGGATAGGATACGTTGGGAGACATCCCCTAGGGTGGATAAAGTGCTCACACGCTTGTCAAAGAAGGTGGCACTACCGTCTCCGGATACGGCCGCCCTAAAGGAGCCTGCGGATAGAAAGCAGGAGGCTATCCTGAAGTCTGTATATACACACTCAGGTATTCTACTGAGACCGGCTATTGCTTTAGCATGGATGTGCAGTGCTGCAGCTGCGTGGTCAGATTCCCTGTCTGATAACATTGATACTCTTGACAGGGACACTATATTGCTAACAGTAGAGCATATTAAAGACGTAGTCTTATACATGAGAGATACACAGAGGGATATTTGCCAACTGGCATCTAGAATAAATGCAATGTCCATTTCTGCCAGGAGAGTATTATGGACTCGGCAGTGGACAGGTGATGCGGATTCTAAAAGGCACATGGAGGTTGTGCCTTACAAGGGTGAGGAATTGTTTGGGGATGGTCTCTCGGACCTCGTTTCCACAGCGACGGCTGGGAAGTCGACATTTTTACCCCATGTTCCCTCACAGCCAAAGAAAGCACCGTATTATCAGGTACAGTCCTTTCGGCCCCAGAAAGGCAAGCGGGTTAGAGGCGCGTCCTTTCTGCCCCGAGGCAGAGGTAGGGGGAAAAAGCTGCACCAAACAGCAAGTTCCCAGGAACAAAAGTCCTCTCCCGCTTCCTCTAAGTCCACCGCATGACGCTGGGGCTCCACAGGTGGAGCCAGGTGCGATGGGGGCCCTTCTCCGGAACTTCATCGACCAGTGGGTTCGCTCACGGGTGGATCCCTGGATTCTACAAGTGGTATCTCAGGGGTACAAGCTGGAATTCGAGACGTCTCCCCCTCGCCGTTTCCTCAAATCAGCCTTGCGAACTACTCCCCTAGAGGGAGGCGGTGCTGGAGGCGATTCACAAGCTGTACTCCCAGCAGGTGATAACCAAAGTACCCCTCCTTCAACAGGGACGGGGTTACTATTCCACAATGTTTGTGGTACCGAAACCGGACGGTTCGGTGAGACCCATTTTAAATTTGAAATCCTTGAACACTTATATAAGAAGGTTCAAGTTCAAAATGGAATCGCTCAGGGCGGTTATTGCAAGCCTGGAAGAAGGGGATTACATGGTATCACTGGACATCAAGGATGCTTACCTGCATGTCCCCATTTACCCTCCTCACCAGGAGTACCTCAGATTTGTGGTACAGGACTGTCATTACCAATTCCAGACGTTGCCGTTTGGTCTGTCCACGGCACCGAGGGTATTTACCAAGGTAATGGCCGAAATGATGATACTCCTTCGAAAAAAGGGAGTTATAATTATCCCGTACCTGGACGATCTCCTTATAAAGGCGAGGTCCAGGGAACAGTTGTTGATCGGATTAGCACTAGCTCGGGAAGTGCTACAACAGCACGGCTGGATCCTGAATATTCCAAAGTCGCAGCTGGTTCCTACATCGCGTCTACTGTTCCTGGGGATGGTTCTGGACACAGAACAGAAAAAGGTGTTTCTCCCGGAGGAGAAGGCCAAGGAGTTGTCATCTCTAGTCAGAGACCTCCTAAAACCAAAACAGATGTCGGTGCACAACTGCACGCGAGTCCTGGGAAAGATGGTAGCTTCTTACGAAGCAATTCCATTCGGAAGGTTCCATGCAAGGATCTTTCAGTGGGATCTGTTGGACAAGTGGTCCGGATCGCATCTTCAGATGCATCGGCTGATAACCCTGTCTCCAACGACCAGGGTGTCGCTGTTGTGGTGGCTGCAGAGTGCTCATCTTCTAGAGGGCCGCAGATTCGGCATACAGGACTGGGTCCTGGTGACCACGGATGCCAGCCTTCGAGGTTGGGGGGCAGTCACACAGGGCAGAAACTTCCAAGGACTATGGACGAGTCAGGAGACTTCCCTACACATAAATATTCTGGAACTAAGGGCCATTTACAATGCCCTAAGTCAGGCAAGACCCCTGCTTCAACACCAGCCGGTGCTGATCCAGTCAGACAACATCACGGCGATCGCCCATGTAAACCGTCAGGGCGGCACAAGAAGCAGGATGGCGATGGCAGAAGCCACAAGGATTCTCCGATGGGCGGAAAATCATGTGTTAGCACTGTCAGCAGTGTTCATTCCGGGAGTGGACAACTGGGAAGCAGACTTCCTCAGCAGGCACGACCTCCACCCGGGAGAGTGGGGACTTCATCCAGAATTCTTCCAAATGATTGTACACCGTTGGGAAAGGCCACAGGTGGACATGATGGCGTCCCGCCTCAACAAAAAGCTAAAAAGATATTGCGCCAGGTCAAGAGACCCTCAGGCGATAGCTGTGGACGCTCTGGTGACACCGTGGGTGTACCAGTCGGTTTATGTGTTCCCTCCTCTGCCTCTCGTACCCAAGGTACTGAGAATAATAAGAAGGAGAGGAGTAAGAACTATACTTGTGGTTCCGGATTAGCCAAGAAGAGCTTGGTACCCAGAACTTCAAGAAATGATCGCCGCTCAGACAGGACCTGCTGCAGCAGGGGCCCTGTCTGTTCCAAGACTTACCGCGGCTGCGTTTGACGGCATGGCGGTTGAACACCGGATCCTAAAAGAAAAGGGCATTCCGGAGGAGGTCATTCCTACGCTGATTAAAGCTAGGAAAGATGTGACCGTAAGACATTATCACCGCATATGGTGTAAATATGTTGCTTGGTGTGAGGCCAGAAAGGCCCCAACGGAGGAATTTCAGCTCGGTCGATTTCTGCACTTCCTACAGTCAGGAGTGACTATGGGCCTAAAATTGGGTTCCATTAAGGTCCAGATCTCGGCTCTGTCGATTTTCTTCCAAAAAGAACAGGCTTCACTGCCTGAAGTTCAGACTTTTGTTAAAGGAGTGCTGCATATTCAGCCCCCTTTTGTGCCTCCAGTGGCACCGTGAGATCTCAACGTGGTGTTGGATTTCCTAAAGTCACATTGGTTTGAGCCACTTAAAACCGTGGAGCTAAAATACCTCACGTGGAAAGTGGTCATGCTGTTGGCTTTGGCGTCGGCCAGACGTGTATCAGAATTGGCGGCTTTGTCTTGTAAAAGCCCTTATCTGATTTTTCATATGGATAGGGTGGAATTGAGGACTCGTTCCCAATTCCTTCCTAAGGTGGTTTCAGCTTTTCATGTGAACCAACCTATTGTGGTGCCTGCGGCTACTCGAGACTTGGAGGATTCCAAGTTACTGGACGTAGTCAGGGCCCTGAAAATATATGTTTCCAGGACGGCTGGAGTCAGGAAAACTGACTCGCTATTTATCCTGTATGCACCCAACAAGCTGGGTGCTCCTGCTTCTAAGCAGACTATTGCTTGCTGGATCTGTAGTACGATTCAACTTGCACATTCTGCGGCTGGACTGCCGCATCCTAAATCTGTAAAAGCCCATTCCACGAGGAAAGTGGGCTCTTCTTGGGCGGCTGCCCGAGGGGTCTCGGCTTTACAACTTTGCCGAGCTGCTACTTGGTCGGGTTCAAACACATTTGCAAAATTCTACAAGTTTGATACCCTGGCTGAGGAGGACCCTGAGTTTGCTCATTCGGTGCTGCAGAGTCTTCCGCACTCTCCCGCCCGTTTGGGAGCTTTGGTATAATCCCCATGGTCCTTACGGAGTTCCCAGCATCCACTAGGACGTCAGAGAAAATAAGAATTTACTCACCGGTAATTCTATTTCTCGTAGTCCGTAGTGGATGCTGGGCGCCCATCCCAAGTGCGGATTGTCTGCAATACTTGTATATAGTTATTGCCTAACTAAAGGGTTATTGTTATGAGCCATCTGTTCGTGAGGCTCAGTTGTTGTTCATACTGTTAACTGGATATAGTATCACGAGTTGTACGGTGTGATTGGTGTGGCTGGTATGAGTCTTACCCGGGATTCCAAATCCCTTCCTTATTGTGTCAGCTCTTCCGGGCACAGTTTCCCTAACTGAGGTCTGGAGGAGGGGCATAGAGGGAGGAGCCAGTGCACACCAGGTAGTCCTAATTCTTTCTTAGAGTGCCCAGTCTCCTTCGGAGCCCGCTATTCCCCATGGTCCTTACGGAGTTCCCAGCATCCACTACGGACTACGAGAAATAGAATTACCGGTGAGTAAATTCGTATTTTTTTTCTCTGTAGCCCTAGGCCAAAAGTTTTACTGGTTTTACCACTTAATCACTTTGACCATAATCAGCGATGTCTCCTACTTAGTTTAACCAGGTGGTCTGCCGTTGCCCCTAGAGATGTGCACTTGAAATTTTTCGGGTTTTGTGTTTTGGTTTTGGGTTCGGTTCCGCGGCCGTGTTTTGGGTTCGAACGCGTTTTGGCAAAACCTCACCGAATTTTTTTTTGTCGGATTCGGGTGTGTTTTGGATTCGGGTGTTTTTTTCAAAAAACACTAAAAAACAGCTTAAATCATAGAATTTGGGGGTCATTTTGATCCCAAAGTATTATTAACCTCAAAAACCATAATTTCCACTCATTTTCAGTCTATTCTGAACACCTCACACCTCACAATATTATTTTTAGTCCTAAAATTTGCACCGAGGTCGCTGGATGACTAAGCTAAGCGACCCTAGTGGCCGACACAAACACCTGGCCCATCTAGGAGTGGCACTGCAGTGTCACGCAGGATGGCCCTTCCAAAAAACACTCCCCAAACAGCACATGACGCAAAGAAAAAAAGAGGCGCAATGAGGTAGCTGTGTGAGTAAGCTAAGCGACCCTAGTGGCCGACACAAACACCTGGCCCATCTAGGAGTGGCACTGCAGTGTCACGCAGGATGGCCCTTCCAAAAAACACTCCCCAAACAGCACATGACGCAAAGAAAAAAAGAGGCGCAATGAGGTAGCTGTGTGAGTAAGCTAAGCGACCCTAGTGGCCGACACAAACACCTGGCCCATCTAGGAGTGGCACTGCAGTGTCACGCAGGATGGCCCTTCCAAAAAACACTCCCCAAACAGCACATGACGCAAAGAAAAAAAGAGGCGCAACGAGGTAGCTGTGTGAGTAAGATAAGCGACCCTAGTTGCCGACACAAACACCTGGCCCATCTAGGAGTGGCACTGCAGTGTCACGCAGGATGGCCCTTCCAAAAAACACTCCCCAAACAGCACATGACGCAAAGAAAAAAAGAGGCGCAATGAGGTAGCTGTGTGAGTAAGCTAAGCGACCCTAGTGGCCGACACAAACACCTGGCCCATCTAGGAGTGGCACTGCAGTGTCACGCAGGATGGCCCTTCCAACAAACACTCCCCAAACAGCACATGACGCAAAGAAAAAAAGAGGCGCAATGAGGTAGCTGTGTGAGTAAGATAAGCGACCCTAGTGGCCGACACAAACACCTGGCCCATCTAGGATTGGCACTGCAGTGTCACGCAGGATGGCCCTTCCAAAAAACACTCCCCAAACAGCACATGACGCAAAGAAAAAAAGAGGCGCAATGAGGTAGCTGTGTGAGTAAGCTAAGCGACCCTAGTGGCCGACACAAACACCTGGCCCATCTAGGAGTGGCACTGCAGTGTCACGCAGGATGGCCCTTCCAAAAAACACTCCCCAAACAGCACATGACGCAAAGAAAAAAAGAGGCGCAATGAGGTAGCTGTGTGAGTAAGCTAAGCGACCCTAGTGGCCGACACAAACACCTGGCCCATCTAGGAGTGGCACTGCAGTGTCACGCAGGATGGCCCTTCCAAAAAACACTCCCCAAACAGCACATGACGCAAAGAAAAAAAGAGGCGCAATGAGGTAGCTGTGTGAGTAAGCTAAGCGACCCTAGTGGCCGACACAAACACCTGGCCCATCTAGGAGTGGCACTGCAGTGTCACGCAGGATGGCCCTTCCAAAAAACACTCCCCAAACAGCACATGACGCAAAGAAAAAAAGAGGCGCAATGAGGTAGCTGTGTGAGTAAGATAAGCGACCCTAGTGGCCGACACAAACACCTGGCCCATCTAGGAGTGGCACTGCAGTGTCACGCAGGATGGCCCTTCCAAAAAACACTCCCCAAACAGCACATGTCGCAAAGAAAAAAAGAGGCGCAATGAGGTAGCTGTGTGAGTAAGATAAGCGACCCTAGTGGCCGACACAAACACCTGGCCCATCTAGGAGTGGCACTGCAGTGTCACGCAGGATGGCCCTTCCAAAAAACACTCCCCAAACAGCACATGACGCAAAGAAAAAAAGAGGCGCAATGAGGTAGCTGTGTGAGTAAGATAAGCGACCCTAGTGGCCGACACAAACACCTGGCCCATCTAGGAGTGGCACTGCAGTGTGGTAAATGGCATATTGGCAAGTTTACGCTTCTTCTCCGACAATTTTATTTTAGATTTTTGAGTCCTTTTTTTACTGATATTTGGTGTTTTGGATTTTACATGCTCTGTACTATGACATTGGGCATCGGCCTTGGCAGACGACGTTGCTGGCATTTCATCGTCTCGGCCATGACTAGTGGCAGCAGCTTCAGCACGAGGTGGAAGTCGATCTTGATCTTTCCCTATTTTTGGAACCTCAACATTTTTGTTCTCCATATTTTAATAGGCACAACTAAAAGGCACCTCAGGTAAACAATGGAGATGGATGGATACTAGTATACTTATGGATGGACGAGCGACTGCCGACACAGAGGTAGCTACAGCCGTGGACTACCGTACTGTGTCTGCTGCTAATATAGACTGGATGATAATGAGATAAAATTAAAATATATATATATATATCACACTAGTACTGCAGCCGGACAGGTATATATTATGTAATGATGGACCTGCTGGACACTGTCTGTCAGACTCAGCACTGCAGACTCCTAAAGTAAGCTACTAGTATCAAGAAGATAGAAAAAAAAAAACCACGGGTAGGTGGTATACAATTATGGATGGACGAGCGACTGCCGACACAGAGGTAGCTACAGCCGTGGACTACCGTACTGTGTCTGCTGCTAATATAGACTGGATGATAATGAGATAAAATTAAAATATATATATATCACACTAGTACTGCAGCCGGACAGGTATATATTATGTAATGACGGACCTGCTGGACACTGTCTGCAGAATGCGTTTATAAAAACACCACACGACGAGTGTTTAACTTTTTCAGGCAGACAATCACAATATACTGGTGGTCAGCAGACAATCACAATACTGGTGGTCAGTGGTCACTGGTCAGTCACACTGGCAGTGGCACTCTGGCAGCAAAAGTGTGCACTGTACTTAAAATATGTACTCCTGCTATAACTGCTCCCCAGTCTCCCCCACAATTAAGCTGTGTGAGCAGTGAGCACTCAGCACAGTCAGATATATACAGTATTACATATGATGCAGCACACTGGGCTGAGCACAGATATGGTATGTGACTGTGTCACACTGTGTATCGTTTTTTTTCAGGCAGAGAACGGATTAATTAAACTGGTGGTCACTGGTCACACTATCAGCAGCAAGTAGTACTCCTCCTAATAATATGCTCCCCAAAATTTGTGTCTCTCTCTAGTACTCTAGTCTAAACGGAGAGGACGCCAGCCACGTCCTCTCCCTATCAATCTCAATGCACGTGTGAAAATGGCGGCGACGCGCGGCTCCTTATATAGAATCCGAGTCTCGCGATAGAATCCGAGCCTCGCGAGAATCCGACAGCGGGATGATGACGTTCGGGCGTGCTCGGGTTAACCGAGCAAGGCGGGAAGATCCGAGCCGCTCGGCCCCGTGTAAAAAAACCTGAAGTTCGGGCGGGTTCGGATTCCGAGGAACCGAACCCGCTCATCTCTAGTTGCCCCAAGCCCAGAGAGGAGCAGAGACTCAGGTCATGGCACCTGTGCACAGATGCCGTGGGCGACTTCGTATGCACAAACCCCTGGACTGCTTTGGCTACAGAAAGCCAGCTCTCAGCCTATTACAGCCCGGTCTGGCAAAACACCTCTCAATGGGACTGCCTTGTGTGTCTGTGACTGTCACAGTGAAGCCAGTGTAGTCACGGACTGCATCTGGCTTAACTGACACTGAGAGGGGTGGCAGATTTTACCTGGAGGGCTGCAGTCCTGTAGCCTATAGGTAGAATCCGCCACTGACCATAAATAATTTGATTAGGTCCTGGTCCACCAACTCTTGACACCCCTGCAGTGACACGCAATTTGGGAACCACTGGGCTAGAGGTTTTATATTATTATTATTTTGCACCGTTAAGAGATTCATTCTAGGGCCTTCCCTAAGTCATTAAATTCAAGAACTATTTCAGTCTATTTTTAATCCTTTATTCACATTTGTACATTTTCATTCTTTCTAGGCACGGGCAGCATCTGGTTCTGCTACTGTCAGGCGTTGGAAATGCTTTTAAAGTGAGTACGGCAATGCAGAAATCCAACTACTATATTTGCAATGATTACAGATACAAAAAAAAATTCAAGTGGAATCATATTTAGTAAACAAATCAGTGCATTGGTAGCGACACCTCAACCTGCCATTATCAAACTGTGAGTGTCATAAGAAAGACTGATTTGTTATCGCTCATGAATTACCAGTTCCCTGTAACTGGAATCTGCCATCTTTCGGAATAAGTGTTGCTTAGAGGGAGGTAATTCAAAGGGACATTAGCGCTGTGTGCTGCTGCTTCATGAGGTGAAGCAATGATCATCCACATTCAGAATTCACACCTCCTTCCCACTGGCAAAGAACAGTCATGAGATGTATTCAGGTCACACATATTTAGAAATGGCAAGACTCATATACAATTCATACAGCAGTCTTAATCTTAAGTACATGGAAAATAGGTATTACAAATATTAATCCCTAGCGTCTGTAAAGGCAGAAACATATTGCAGAGTGTTGATTGTTAATTTCCTTAAGTATTAATGTGGTTCTGTGGGTAATTCATTAACTGGAAACTTTATCCCCTCAAAAGGAGGTTAATTATCTTCAAAAATGTGTAGTGTCTGCGACATAGTGTTCTATGCTGCAAAACAGCAATCTTCAGCTCTTATGCTACTAATTGGACCAAATCCACTATTCCCAACTGAGAAATACATTACTTCAGGGAGTTATGTAAGTGTAGTGTAATATTAAATAAATAAATACAAATATCTATCTATGTATCTATCTATCTATCTATCTATCTATGTCTGTCTGTCTGTCTGTCTGTCTGTCTGTCTATCTATCTATCGTGTTATTTGTGTTTGTATCAGTAGCATAGTATGGTCATAACTATGCCAGGGCCATAACAAGCGCCCTGTCCCAGCCCCGCCCCCTACGCCTGTATTGCCATTATTTCATGCCTAGGAGCAGGACCCTTGACTCCGCTCCCAACTCATGTAAGTAGAACGCTGCCTGCAGCCTACTAAGAACACTGTGGGCAGCTCTGCAGTAATGCTAGTGGCTGCAGGATGCCATTCCAAGCACCCTGCAAGCCACATGAAGGTGCTGTGTTGCGGCATTGATGCTTGATAGTTACGACCCTGAACTATGCAATCGCCACACCTCCAGTATATTGACTGTATCAAATGCAAAACTGCCTATTGATAACTAAACCCCCTAATGTGCTCATGTATTCAGTAAGTCTTTTGAAGGACATGGAGAGGGCTAAGAAGCAGGGAAGAACTTTTATTTTTACAGTTCAGTTCTGTCACTGGGAGACGGCAGGGCTTCCCATAGTCCCTCATTCAGATGTGGTTGGAGTTGCTATCACTGTGACTTACAAAGAAGTAGCAGCTATAGCGCTAATATGGTAATGGTAATCCTGTTGCATTACTGATCCAAACTGCATCCTAGAATGCAGTATTGATCTTCCCTGGCACCATCGGCCGGTTGCGTGACCAACGGGGTTGCGCAAACTGGTCCCTGCAGCTGCTTCCTAGAGACCAGGCTATCGCCTCTCCCTCCCCGTCCCCAAACAGCAGCAGACTGTCAATTACTAACAATCAGATGCCATGCTGTGTCCATTATCGCAGGACAGTTCGCACATACTGTACGCAGGGGTGTATCTAGGGGTCCGAGTGCCCCTGGCAAGTAAGGGGTTGGTGCCCCCTACACACATTTGAAATAAGGTGTGAGTATTGGAAATGAGGCATGGTCTTGTGGGTGAAGGGCGTGGACACAATAGTACTTCCAATTCAAATTATGTCACACAGTAGTGTCCCTTATTCACATTATACTGCACAGTAGTGTCTCATATTCACGTTACACCATCCATCCCCCCTAACCCTAATACACATTTCTCTGACGTCCTAGTGGATGCTGGGAACTCCGTAAGGACCATGGGGAATAGCGGCTCCGCAGGAGACTGGGCACAACTAAAGAAAGCTTTAGGTCACCTGGTGTGCACTGGCTCCTCCCACTATGACCCTCCTCCAAGCCTCAGTTAGATTTTGTGCCCGGCCGAGGTTGGATGCACACTAGGGGCTCTCCTGAGCTTCTAGAAAGAAAGTATAGAATTAGGTTTTTTATTTTCAGTGAGACCTGCTGGCAACAGGCTCACTGCAGCGAGGGACTAAGGGGAGAAGAAGCGAACCTGCCTGCTTGCAGCCAGCTTGGGCTTCTTAGGCTACTGGACACCATTAGCTCCAGAGGGATCGACCGCAGGCCCAGCCTTGGTGTTCGGTCCCGGAGCCGCGCCGCCGTCCCCCTTACAGAGCCAGAAGCAAGAAGAGGTCCGGAAAATCGGCGGCAGAAGACATCAGTCTTCACCAAGGTAGCGCACAGCACTGCAGCTGTGCGCCATTGCTCCTCATACACACTTCACACTCCGGTCACTGAGGGTGCAGGGCGCTTGGGGGGGGGGCACCCTGAGCAGCAATAAAAACACCTTGGCTGGCAAAAATACCACAATATATAGCCCCAGAGGCTATATATGTGGTAAATACCCCTGCCAGAATCCAGAAAAAAGCGGGAGAAAAGTCAGCGAAAAAGGGGCGGAGCTATCTCCCTCAGACACACTGGCGCCATTTTCTCTTCACAGTGCAGCTGGAAGAAAGCTCCCCAGGCTCTCCCCTGTAGTTTTCAGGCTCAAAGGGTTAAAAAGAGAGGGGGGGCACTAAATTTAGGCGCAATATTATATATACAAGCAGCTATTGGGGAAATTTCACTCAGTTATAGTGTTAATCCCCACATTATATAGCGCTCTGGGGTGTGCTGGCATACTCTCTCTCTGTCTCCCCAAAGGGCTTTGTGGGGTCCTGTCCTCAGTCAGAGCATTCCCTGTGTGTGTGCGGTGTGTCGGTACGGCTGTGTCGACATGTTTAATGAGGAGGCTTATATGGTGACGGAGCAGATGCCGATAAATGTGATGTCGCCCCCTGTGGGGCCGACACCAGAGTGGATGGTTAGGTGAAAGGTATTAACCGACAGTGTCAACTCCTTACATAAAAGGGTGGATGACGTAACAGCTGTGGGACAGCCGGCTTCTCAGTCCGCGCCTGCCCAGGCGTCTCAAAGGCCATCAGGGGCTCAAAAACGCCCGCTCACTCAGATGGCAGACACAGATGTCGACACGGAGTCTGACTCCAGTGTCGACAAGGTTGAGACATATACACAATCCACTAGGAACATCCGTGACTTGATCCCGGCAATAAAAAAAAAAAAAAAATGTGTTACACATTTCTGACATTAACCCTCTAAAAATGGGTTTTTATGTTGGGGAGAAAAAGCAGGCAGTGTTTTGTTCCCCCATCAGATGAATGAATGAAGTGTGTGAAAAGCGTGGGTTCCCCCCGATAAGAAACTGGTAATTTCTAAGAAGTTACTGATGGCGTACCCTTTCACGCCAGAGGATAAGTTACGCTGGGAGATATCCCCTAGGGTGGATAAGGCGCTCACACGGTTGTCAAAAAAGGTGGCACTGCCGTTTTAGGAACGGCCACTTTGAAGGTACCTGTTGCTAAAAAGCAGGAGGCTATCCTGAAGTCTGTATTTACACACTCAGGTACTAGACTGAGACCTGCAGATCGTGCTGCTGCAGCGTGGTCGGTGACCCTGTCAAACATGAGAACATATTAAAGACGTCGTCTTATATATGAGGTATGCACACAGGGATATTTTGCCGGCTGGCATCCAAAATGAATGTAATGTCCATTCTGTCAGGAGGGTATTAGAGACCTGTCACTGGACAGGTGATGCTGACTTTAAAAGGCGCATAGAGATTCTGCCTTATAAGGGTGAGGAATTATTTGGGGATGGTCTCTGGGACCTCGTATCCACAGCAACAGCTGGGAAGAAATATTTTAACCTCAGGTTTCCTCACAGACTAAGAAAGCACTGTATTATCAGGTACAGTCCTTTCGGCTTCAGAAAAGCAAGCGGGTCAAAGGCGCTTCCTTTCTGTACAGAGACATGGGAAGAGGGAAAAAGCTGCACCAGTCAGCCTGTTCCCAGAATCAAAATTCTTCTCTCGCTTCCTCTGAGTCCACAGCATGACGCGGGGGCTCCACAGGTGTAGCCAGGTACGGTAGGGGGCCATCTCAAAAATTTCAGCGATCAGTGGGCTCGCTCACAGGTGGATCCCTGTTTCATTCAAGTAGTATTTCAGGGGTACAAGCTGGAATTCGAGATGTCTCCGCCCCGCCGTTTCCTCAAATATGCCTTGCCGACAACTCCCTCAGGCAGGGAGGCTGCGCTAGAGGCAATTAATAAGCTGTATTCCCAGCATGTAATACTCAAGGTGCCCCTACTTCAACAAGGACGGGGTTACTATTCCACACGGTTTGGGGTACCGAAACCGCATGGTTCGGTGTGACCCATTTTATATTTAAAATCCTTGAACACACCCATCCTCGCCAGGAGTACCTCAGATTTGTGGTACAGGATTACCATTACCAAGTCCAGACACTGCCGTTTGGACTGTACATGGCACCGAGGGTGTTTACCAAGGTAATGGGCGAAATGATGATACTCCTTCGAAAAAAGGGAGTTTTAATTATCCCGTACTTGGACAATCTCCTTATAAGGGCAAGGTCCAAGGAGCAGTTGCTAGTCGGGGTAGCACTATTTTGGAAAGTGCTACAACAGCACGGTTGGATTCTAAACAGTCCAAAGTCACAGCTGGTTCCTACGACACGTCTACTGTTCCTGGGGATGGTTCTGGACACAGAACAGAAATAAGTGTTTCTCCCGGAGGAGAAAGCCAAGGAGCTGTCATCTCTAGTCAGAGACCTCCTGAAGCCAAAACAGGTATCGGAGCATCATTGCACGCGAGTCCTGGGAAAAATGGTAGCTTCCTACGAAGCAATCCCATTCGGCAGGTTCCATGCAAGAACTTTTCAGTGGGACCTGTTGGACAAGTGGTCCGGATCACAGCTTCAGATGCATCGGCTGATAACCCTGTCTTCAAGGACCATGGTATCTCTACTGTGGTGGCTGCAGAGTGCCCATCTTCAAGAGGGCCGCAGGTTCGGCATACAGGACTAGGTCCTAGTGACCATGGATGCCAGCCTTTGAGGCTGGGGGGCAGTCACACAGGGAAGAAACTTCCAGGGACTTTGGTCAAGTCAGGTGACTTCCCTACACATAAATATTCTGGAACTGAGGGCCATTTACAATGCCCTGAGTCAGGCAAGGCCTCTGCTTCAAAACCAGCCGGTACTGATCCAATCAGACAACATCACGGCAGTCGCCCATGTAAACCAACGGGGCGGCACAAGAAGCAGGATGGCGATGGCAGAAGCCACAAGGATTCTCCGATGGGCGGAAAATCATGTGTTAACACTGTCAGCAGTGTTCATTCCCGGAGTGGACGACTGGGAAGCAGATCTTCTCAGCAGACACGACCTCCACCCGGGAGAGTGGGGATTTCATCCAGAAGTCTTCCAAAGGATTGTACACCATTGGGAAAGGCCACAGGTGGACATGATGGCGTCCCGCCTCAACAAAAAGCTATAAAAGATATTGCGCCAGGTCAAGGGACCCTCAGGCGATAGCTGTGGACGCTCTGGTAACACCGTGGGTGTACCAGTCGGTTTATGTGTTCCCCCCTCTGCCTCTCATACAAAAGGTACTGAGAATAACAGGAAGGCGAGGAGTAAGAACGATACTCGTGGTTCCGGATTGGCCAAGAAGAGCTTGGTACCCAGAACTTCAAGAAATTATATCAGAGGATCCATGGCCTCTGCCGCTCAGACAGGACCTGCGGCAGCAGGGGCCCTGTCTGTTCCAAGACTTACCGCGGCTACGTTTTGACGGCATGGCGGTTGAACGCCGGATCCTAAAGGAAAAGGGCATTCCGGAGGAAGTCATTCCTACGCTGATTCAAGCCAGGAAAGATGTAACTGCAAAACATTATCACCGCATATGGCGAAAATATGTTGCTTGGTGTGAGGCCAAAAAAGCCCCCAACAGAGGAATTTCAACTAGGTCGATTTCTGCATTTTCTACAAGCAGGAGTGTCTATGGGCCTAAAATTAGGCTCCATTAAGGTACAGATCTCGGCTCTGTCGATTTTCTTCCAGAAAGAACTAGCTTCAGTACCTGAAGTTCAGACATTGTAAAAGGAGTGCTGCATATTCAGCCCCCGGTTGTGCCTCCAGTGGCACCTTGGGTTCTCAACGTGGTGTTGAGTTTCTTAAAATCACATTGGTGTGAGCCACTAAAAACCGTGGATCTAAAATATCTCACGCGGAAAGTGGTCATGTTATTGGCCTTGGCTTCGGCCGGGCGTGTATCAGAATTGGCGGCTTTGTCATATAAAAATCCTTATCTGATTTTCCATATGGATAGGGCAGAATTGAGGACTCGTCCCCAGTTTCTCCCTAAGGTGGTATCAGCTTTTCACTTGAACCAACCTATTGTAGTGCCTGCGGCTACTAGGGACTTGGAGGATTCCAAGTTACTGGACGTAGTCAGGGCCTTGAAAAATTATGTTTCCAGGACGGCTAGAGTCAGGAGAACTGACTCGCTGTTTATCCTGTATGCACCCAGCAAACTGGGTGCTCCTGCTTCTAAGCAGACTATTGCTCGCTGGATTTGTAGCACAATTCAGCTGGCGCATTCTGCGGCTGGACTACCGCAGCCAAAATCTGTAAAAGCCCATTCCACAAGGAAGGTGGGCTCATCTTGGGCAGCTGCCCGAGGGGTCTCGGCTTTCCAACTTTGCCGAGCTGCAACTTGGTCAGGGGCAAACACGTTTGCTAAATTCTACAAAATTGATACCCTGGCTGAGGAGGACCTGGAGTTCTCTCATTCGGTGCTGCAGAGTCATCCGCACTCTCCCGCCCGTTTGGGAGCTTTGGTATAATCCCCATGGTCCTTACGGAGTTCCCAGCATCCACTAGGACATCAGAGAAAATAAGATTTTACTCACCGGTAAATCTATTTCTCGTAGTCCGTAGTGGATGCTGGGCGCCCATCCCAAGTGCGGATTGTCTGCAATACTTGTATAAAGTTATTGCCTAACTAAAGGGTTATTGTTGAGCCATCTGTTGAGAGGCTCAGTTATATTCATACTGTTAACTGGGTATAGTATCACGAGTTATACGGTGTGATTGGTGTGGCTGGTATGAGTCTTACCCGGGATTCAAAATCCTTCCTTATTATGTCAGCTCGTCCGGACACAGTGTCCTAACTGAGGCTTGGAGGAGGGTCATAGTGGGAGGAGCCAGTGCACACCAGGTGACCTAAAGCTTTCTTTAGTTGTGCCCAGTCTCCTGCGGAGCCGCTATTCCCCATGGTCCTTACGGAGTTCCCAGCATCCACTACGGACTACGAGAAATAGATTTACCGGTGAGTAAAATCTTATTTTCCCACAGCCTGACCCTAAACTAGCCCCCCCCCCCCCCCCCCCCCCAGCATCTTCAGTGGTGCCTAACCCACCCTTGCTAATCTCCCTCCCTGCCGCCTAACGCTCCCACCCTCACAGCCTAAACCTTTACCCTTCCATGCGGCTTGCCAGTGGTGACTTTGGCACCAACTCGATCTGGATTTGGCATTTTTGCATCGCTATCTATGTTGGGATGCCAGCATCAGCATTCCGAGCAGTTTCGGGATGCTGGCGTCAGCTTTCCAACCGCCGGGATGCCAAACGCCGGCATCTTGACTGTATCCCGAATGAAATGCTAATGAGATGCTGTGAGATGAGCCTCAAATGGACCCAGCCATTAACCAAACACCATTAGTTGGATGGTAGAAGTGCTTCCTGTTAGAAAAAAACATCAGGGTGCCTTCACTTCCAAGATAAAATGATCAATTATGCAATTAACTGATATACATTTCCTTGAACCTGGGCTTGAAATAGGTAAGATTTGTATTTTCTTTATTACACTCAACAAGTTAAAGTTTTCACTTACTTACTACTTACTTACATCTAACATGCATGAAATCGTGTAGTTTTCCAGGTACTACAGTCCCTTCTCCCAAACATTGACACTTTTTATTATCTTCAACAACAAATAGATCTATAGCACTGTGCTATATAACAATTGCTGTGTACCTGGTGAGAGTCTGTTACTGCCGGCGCGGCGCCGGTGTCCGTCAGCACAGCACTGCACTAGTGATCAGACTAGTGTCCGGCAGCACCGCACTGCACTAGTGATTAGACTAGTGTCCGGCAGCACCGCACTGCACTAGTGATCAGACTAGTGTCCGGCAGCACCGCACTGCACTAGTGATCAGACTAGTGTCCGGCAGCACCGCACTGCACTAGTGATCAGACTAGTGTCCGGCAGCACCGCACTGCACTAGTGATCAGACTAGTGTCCGGCAGCACCGCACTGCACTAGTGATCAGACTAGTGTCCGGCAGCACCGCACTTGTAATCAGACTCAAAATAAACTACAGTTCCCAGCAGCCTTTGCTGCCGGGAGCTCCCAGCAACAAAGGCTGCTGGGAGCTTTAGTTTATTTTGAGTCTGATTACAAATGCTGTGCTGCCGGATACCGGTGCCGCTCCAGCAGTAACAGACTCTCCCCAGGTACAATCTGACAGTACTACTTCTCTACCCTTTGGCCGCAGGTGGCACAGCCAGGCGGCGCCCCCTCCTTGCCTGGCGCCCCTGGTGAGTGCCATCCTGGCCAATGGGTAGATACACCCCTGACTGTACGCAGAACAAGTCCTGCATATGCGCAAAGTAACAATAATCAGTACTTTGCGACGGACGCTTGAACTCCGTCCACATCTGAATCACCCCCACAGTGCTGCCAACTGTCAGAATGGGGTATGACGTTCCCATCAATGCAATAAAGTAGTGTGGTCAGTCATCAGAGAGTCATCACTAGAACTAGCGTGGTGAGCCCACTGAATACATTATTTCTTGTTAATTATGCAGACGCCACTAAAGCTCCTCTCATTTGAACCACTTTTTGTTTTTTTATCCCGCCGCAGTGAATAATTTCTCACATCAGCCAGTCAATTGAAGATTTGAAATTAGCTACTCAGGTGGACGTAGCAGCGCAGCACTGTATAAAAAAAAGAAAATTGAAATAAATTTATTATTTACATAAGTAAAAAAAAATTTTTTGTTACAAATTATCTATATTTTAAGTACTTTTCACCTACTTTTAAGCCTAAAACAATAAATATAATAATACAGAAAAATACCGTACATGTACTTACCAGTGACGTCACCGCACGTCCCTGGTACTACCTAGATCAAAGTACAGTGAATATAATCTCTGTTTCTCTGACGTCCTAGTGGATGCTGGGAACTCCGTAAGGACCATGGGGAATAGCGGCTCCGCAGGAGACTGGGCACAAAAGTAAAAGCTTTAGGACTACCTGGTGTGCACTGGCTCCTCCCCCTATGACCCTCCTCCAAGCCTCAGTTAGATTTTTGTGCCCGAACGAGAAGGGTGCATACTAGGTGGCTCTCCTGAGCTGCTTAGAGTAAAAGTTTAAATTAGGTTTTTTATTTTCAGTGAGTCCTGCTGGCACAGAAGAGGTCCGGGAAATCGGCGGCAGAAGACGTCCTGTCTTCAATAAGGTAGCGCACAGCACCGCAGCTGTGCGCCATTGCTCTCAGCACACTTCACACTCCGGTCACTGAGGGTGCAGGGCGCTGGGGGGGGGGCGCCCTGAGACGCAATAAAAACACCTTAGATGGCTAAAAATACATCACATATAGCTCCTGGGCTATATGGATACATTTAACCCCTGCCAGTTTTTCCTTAAAAAAGCGGGAGAAAGGCCGCCGAGAAGGGGGCGGAGCCTATCTCCTCAGCACACAAGCGCCATTTTCCCTCACAGCTCCGTTGGAGGGAAGCTCCCTGGCTCTCCCCTGCAGTCCTGCACTACAGAAACAAGGTAAAACAAGAGAGGGGGGGCACTAATTTGTCAGATTAATAAAAACAGCAGCTATATAAGGGAAAAACACTTATATAATGTTATCCCTGTATATATATAGCGCTCTGGTTTGTGCTGGCAAACTCTCCCTCTGTCTCCCCAAAGGGCTAGTGGGGTCCTGTCCTCTATCAGAGCATTCCCTGTGTGTGTGCTGTGTGTCGGTACGTTGTGTCGACATGTATGAGGAGGAAAATGGTATGGAGGCGGAGCAATTGCCTGTAATAGTGATGTCACCCCCTAGGGAGTCGACACCTGACTGGATGGTCTTATGGAAGGAATTACGTGATAGCGTCAGCACTTTACAAAAGACTGTTGACGACATGAGACAGCCGGAAAAACAGTTAATACCTGTCCAGGCGTCTCAAACACCATCAGGGGCTCTACAGCGCCCGTTACCTCAGATGGTCGACACAGACCCAGACACGGACACTGACTCCAGTGTCGACGGTGAGGAAACAAACGTATTTTCCAGTAGGGCCACACGTTACATGATCACGGCAATGAAGGAGGCTTTGAACATTTCTGATACTACAAGTACCACAAAAAAGGGTATTATGTGGGGTGTGAAAAAACTACCCGTAGTTTCTCTAACGTCCTAAGTGGATGCTGGGGACTCCGTAAGGACCATGGGGAATAGCGGCTCCGCAGGAGACTGGGCACAAAAGTAAAGCTTTAGAACTACCTGGTGTGCACTGGCTCCTCCCCCTATGACCCTCCTCCAAGCCTCAGTTAAGATTTTGTGCCCGAACGAGAAGGGTGCACACTAGGTGGCTCTCCTGAGCTGTTTAGTGAAAAGTTTAGTTTTAGGTTTTTTATTTTCAGTGAGACCTGCTGGCAACAGGCTCACTGCATCGAGGGACTAAGGGGAGAAGAAGCGAACTCACCTGCGTGCAGAGTGGATTGGGCTTCTTAGGCTACTGGACATTAGCTCCAGAGGGACGATCACAGGCCCAGCCATGGATGGGTCCCAGAGCCGCGCCGCCGGCCCCCTTACAGAGCCAGAAGACAGAAGAGGTCCGGAAAATCGGCGGCAGAAGACGTCCTGTCTTCAACAAGGTAGCGCACAGCACTGCAGCTGTGCGCCATTGCTCTCAGCACACTTCACACTCCGGTCACTGAGGGTGCAGGGCGCTGGGGGGGGGCGCCCTGAGACGCAATAAAAACACCTTGGATGGCAAAAAATACATCACATATAGCTCCTGGGCTATATGGATGCATTTAACCCCTGCCAGAATACATAGAAAAACGGGAGATAAGGCCGCCGATAAGGGGGCGGAGCCTATCTCAGCACACTGGCGCCATTTTCCCTCACAGCTCCGTTGGAGGGAAGCTCCCTGGCTCTCCCCTGCAGTCACTACACTACAGAAAGGGTTAAAAAAGAGAGGGGGGCACTAATTACACGCAGTATTAAAGATACAGCAGCTATAAGGGGAAAAACACTTATATAAGGTTATCCCTGTATATATATATAGCGCTCTGGTGTGTGCTGGCAAACTCTCCCTCTGTCTCCCCAAAGGGCTAGTGGGGTCCTGTCCTCTATCAGAGCATTCCCTGTGTGTGTGCTGTATGTCGGTACGTTTGTGTCGACATGTATGAGGAGAAAAATTATGTGGAGACAGAGCAGATTGCCTGTAATAGTGATGTCACCCCCTAGGGGGTCGACACCTGAGTGGATGAACTGTTGGAAGGAATTACGTGACAGTGTCAGATCTGTATAAAAGACAGTGGTTGACATGAGACAGCCGGCTACTCAGCTTGTGCCTGTCCAGACGTCTCATAGGCCGTCAGGGGCTCTAAAGCGCCCGTTACCTCAGATGGCAGATATAGACGCCGACACGGATACTGACTCCAGTGTCGACGGTGAAGAGACAAATGTGACTTCCAGTAGGGCCACACGGTTACATGATGGAGGCAATGAAAAATGTTTTACACATTCGTGATAATACGAGTTCCACCAAAAAGGGGTATTATGTTCGGTGAGGAAAAACTACCTGTAGTTTTCCTGAATCTGAGAAATTAAATGAGGTGTGTGATGATGCGTGGGTTTCCCCCGATAACAACTGATAATTTCTAAAATGTTATTGGCATTATATCCTTTCCCGCCAGAGGTTAGGGTGCGTTGGGAAACACCCCCTAGGGTGGATAAAGCGCTCACACGCTTGTAAGGGCTCTACCCTCTCCTGAGATGGCCGCCCTTAAGGATCCTGCTGATATAAAGCAGGAGGGTATCCTAAAATGTATTTACACACATACTGGTGTTATACTGCGACCAGCAATCGCCTCAGCCTGGATGTGCAGTGCTGGGTTGGCGTGGTCGGATTCCCTGACTGAAAATATTGATACCCTAGATAGGGACAGTATATTTTTGCCTATAGAGCATTTAAAAGATGCATTTCTATATATGCGTGATGCACAGCGGAATATTTGCCGACTGGCATCAAGTCTAAGTGCGTTGTCCATTTCTACCAGTAGAGGGTTATGGACACGACAGTGGTCAGGTGATGCGGATTTCAAACGGCATTTGGAAGCAACATGAGAAGACGCCGTATTATCAGGCGCAGTCTTTTCGTGGACAAGCGGGCAAAAGGTTCCTCAGTTCTGCCCCGTGACAGAGGGAGAGGAAAAAGGCTGCAGAAATCAGCCAGTTCCCAGGAACAGAAACCCTTTCCCGCCTCTGCCAAGCCCTCAGTATGACGCTGCGGCTTTACAAGCAGAATCAGGCACGGTGGGGGGCCCGTCTCAATGAATTTCAGCGCGCAGTGGGCTCACTCGCAAGTAGACCCCTGGATCCTTCAGGTGATATCTCAGGGGTACAAATTGGAATTCGAGACGTCTCCCCCTCGCCGTTTCCTAAAGTCGGCTTTACCGATGTCTCCTTCTGAAGGGAGACAGTTTTGGAAGCCATTCACAAGCTGTATTCCCAGCAGGTGATAATCAAGGTACCCCTCCTGCAACAGGGAACGGGGTATTATTCCACACTGTTGTGGTACCGAAGCCGGACGGCTCGGTGAGACCGATTCTAAATCTAAAATCTTTGAACACTTACATACAGAGGTTCAAATTCAAGATTGAGTAACTCAGAGCAGTGATTGCGAACCTGGAAGAAGGGGACTACATGATGTCTCGGGACATCGAGGATGCTTACCTTCATGTCCAAATTTACCCTTCTCACCAATGGTACCTCAGGTTTATGGTACAGAACTGTCACTATCAGTTCAGACGCTGCCGTATGGATGGTCCACGGCACCCCGGGTCTTTACCAAGGTAATGGCCGAAATGATGATATTCCTTCGAAGGAAGGGAATTTTAGTTATCCCTTACTTGGACGATTCCCTGATAAGGGTAAGATCCAGGGAACAGTTGGAGGTCGGTGTAGCACTATCTCAGGTAGTGTTGCGGCAGCACGATTGGATTCTCAATATTCCAAAATCGCAGCTGGTTCCGACGACTCGTCTTCTGTTCCTAGGGATGATCCTGGACACAGTCCAGAAAAAGGTGTTTCTCCCGGAGGAGAAAGCCAGGGAGTTATCCGAGCTAGTCAGGAACCTCCTAAAACAGAGCCAAGTCTCAGTGCATCAATGCACAAGGGTTCTGGGTAAAATGGTGGCTTCCTACGAAGCAATCCCATTTGGCAGATTCCACGCAAGAACTTTCCAGTGGGACCTGCTGGACAAATGGTCCGGGTCGCATCTTCAGATGCATCAGCGGATAACCCTGTCACCAAGAACAAGGGTGTCCCTCCTGTGTTGGTTGCAGAGTGCTCATCTTCTAGAGGGCCGCAGATTCGGCATTCAGGACTGGGTCCTGGTGACCACGGATGCCAGCCTGCGAGGCTGGGGAGCAGTCACACAGGAAAGGAATTTCCAGGGCTTATGGTCAAGCCTGGAGACATCACTTCACATAAATATCCTGAAGCTAAGGGCCATTTACAATGCTCTAAGCTTAGCAAGACCTCTGCTTCAAGGTCAGCCGGTGTTGATCCAGTCGGACAACATCACGGCAGTCACCCACGTAAACAGACAGGGTGGCACAAGAAGCAGGAGGGCAATGGCAGAAGCTGCAAGGATTCTTCGCTGGGCGGAAAATCATGTGATAGCACTGTCAGCAATTCCGGGAGTGGACAACTGGGAAGCAGACTTCCTCAGCAGACACGACCTCCACCCGGGAGAGTGGGGACTTCACCCAGAAGTCTTCCACATGATTATAAACCGTTGGGAAAAACTCGACAGGTATTGCGCCAGGTCAAGGGACCCTCAGGCAATAGCTGTAGACGCTCTGGTAACACCGTGGGTGTACCAGTCAGTGTATGTGTTCCCTCATCTGCCTCTCATACCCAAGGTACTGAGATTGATAAGATGGAGAGGAGTAAGCACTATATTCGTGGCTCCGGATTGGCCAAGAATGACTTGGTAACCGGAACTTCAAGAGATGCTCACGGAGGATCCGTGGCCTCTACCTCTAAGAAGGGACCTGCTCCAGCAAGGACCCTGTCTGTTCCAAGACTTACCGCGGCTGCGTTTGACGGCATGGCGGTTGAACGCCGGAACCTGAAGGAAAAAAGGCATTCCGGATGAAGTCATCCCTATCCTGATCAAAGCCAGGAAGGATGTAACCGCAAAACATTATCAACGCATTTGGCGAAAATATGTTGCGTGGTGCGAGGCCAGTAAGGCCCGACGGAGGAAATTCAACTGGGTCGATTCCTACATTTCCTGCAAACAGGAGTGTCTATGGGCCTGAAATTGGGGTCCATTAAGGTTCAAATTTCGGCCCTGTCAATTTTCTTCCAAAAAGAACTAGCTTCAGTCCCTGAAGTTCAGACGTTGTAAAAGGGGTACTGCATATACAGCCTCCTTTTGTGCCTCCAGTGGCACCTTGAGATCTCAATGTAGTTTTTGGGTTCCAAAAGTCACATTGGTTTGAACCACTTAAATCTGTGGAGTTAAAATATCTCACATGGAAAGTGGTCATGCTGTTGGCCCTGGCCTGGGCCAGACGCGTGTCAGAATTGGCGGCTTTATCCTGTAAAAGCCCTTATCTGATTTTCCATTCGGACAGGGCGGAATTGAGGACTCGTCCTCAGTTTCTCCCTAAGGTGGTTTCAGCGTTTCACCTGAACCAACCTATTGTGGTGCCTGCGGCTACTAGGGACTTGGAGGACTCCAAGTTGCTAGACGTTATCAGGGCCCTGAAAATATATGTTTCCAGGACGGCTGGAGTCAGAAAATCTGACTCGCTGTTTATCCTGTATGCACCCAACAAGCTGGGTGCTCCTGCTTCTAAGCAGACTATTGCTCGTTGGATTTGTAGTAGAATTCAGCTTGCACATTCTGTGGCAGGCCTGCCACAGCCAAAAATCTGTAAATGCCCACTCCACAAGGAAGATGGGCTCATCTTGGGCGGCTGCCTGAGGGGTCTCGGCTTTACAACTTTGCCGAGCAGCTACTTGGTCAGGAGCAAATACGTTTGTAAAATTCTACAAAATTGATACCCTGGCTGAGGAGGACCTGGAGTTCTCTCATTTGGTGCTGCAGAGTCATCCGCACTCTCCCGCCCGTTTGGGAGCTTTGGTATAATCCCCATGGTCCTTACGGAGTCCCCAGCATACACTTAGGACGTTAGAGAAAATAAGAATTTACTTACCGATAATTCTATTTCTCGTAGTCCGTAGTGGATGCTGGGCGCCCATCCCAAGTGCGGATTGTCTGCAATACTGGTACATAGTTATTGTTACCAAAAAAATCTGGTTATTGCTGTAGTGAGCCATCTTTTCTAGAGGCTCCTCTGTTATCATGCTGTTAACTGGGTTTAGATCACGAGTTGTACGGTGTGATTGGTGTGGCTGGTATGAGTCTTACCCGGGATTCAAAATCCTTCCTTATTGTGTACGCTCGTCCGGGCACAGTATCCTAACTGAGGCTTGGAGGAGGGTCATAGGGGGAGGAGCCAGTGCACACCAGGTAGTTCTAAAGCTTTACTTTTGTGCCCAGTCTCCTGCGGAGCCGCTATTCCCCATGGTCCTTACGGAGTCCCCAGCATCCACTACGGACTACGAGAAATAGAATTATCGGTAAGTAAATTCTTATTTTTTCCTGAATCAGATGAATTAAATGAGGTGTGTGATGATGCGTGGGTTTCCCCCGATAAAAAACTGCTAATTTCTAAAAAATTATTGGCATTATACCCTTTCCCGCCAGAGGTTAGGGCGCGTTGGGAAACACCCCCTAGGGTAGATAAGGCGCTCACACGCTTATCAAAACAAGTGGCGTTACCGTCTCCTGATACGGCCGCCCTCAAAGAGCTAGTTGATAGGAAGCTGGAAAATATCCTAAAAAGTATATACACACATACTGGTGTTATACTGCGACCAGCAATCGCCTCAGCCTGGATGTGCAGTGCGGGGCTGGCTTGGTCGGATTCCCTGACTGAAAATATTGATACCCTGGACAGGGACAGTATATTATTGACTATAGAGCATTTAAAGGATGCATTTCTATATATGCGAGATGCACAGAGGGATATTTGCACTCTGGCATCAAGAGTAAGTGCGCTGTCCATTTCTGCCAGAAGAGGGTTATGGACGCGACAGTGGTCAGGTGATGCGGATTCCAAACGGCATATGGAAGTATTGCCGTATAAAGGGGAGGAGTTATTTGGGGTCGGTCTATCGGACCTGGTGGCCACGGCAACGGCTGGGAAATCCACCTTTTTACCCCAGGTCACCTCTCAGCAGAAAAAGACACCGTCTTTTCAGGCTCAGTCCTTTCGTCCCCATAAGGGCAAGCGGGCAAAAGGCCACTCATATCTGCCCCGGGGCAGAGGAAGGGGAAAAAGACTGCAGCAGGCAGCCTCTTCCCAGGAACAGAAGCCCTCCCCCGCTTCTGCCAAGTCCTCAGCATGACGCTGGGGCCTTACAAGCGGACTCAGGTACGGTGGGGGGTCGTCTCAAGAATTTCAGCGCGCAGTGGGCTCACTCGCAAGTGGACCCCTGGATCTTGCAGGTAGTATCTCAGGGGTACAAATTGGATTTCGAGACGTCTCCCCCTCGCCGGTTCCTGAAGTCTGCTTTACCAACGTCTCCCTCCGAAAGGGAGGCGGTATTGGAAGCCATTCACAAGCTGTATTCCCAGCAGGTGATAATCAAGGTACCCCTCCTACAACAGGGAAAGGGGTATTATTCCACGCTTTTTGTGGTACCGAAGCCGGACGGCTCGGTGAGACCTATTTTAAATCTGAAATCATTGAACACTTACATACAAAGGTTCAAATTCAAGATGGAGTCACTCAGAGCAGTGATAGCGAACCTGGAAGAAGGGGACTATATGGTGTCTCTGGACATCAAGATGCTTACCTCCATGTCCAAATTTGCCCTTCTCACCAAGGGTACCTCAGGTTTGTGGTACAGAACTGTCACTATCAGTTTCAGACGCTGCCGTTTGGATTGTCCACGGCACCCCGGGTCTTTACCAAGGTAATGGCCGAAATGATGATTCTTCTTCGAAGAAAAGGCGTCTTAATTATCCCTTACTTGGACGATCTCCTGATAAGGGCAAGGTCCAGGGAACAGTTAGAGGTCGGAGTAGCACTATCTCAAGTAGTACTACGACAGCACGGGTGGATTCTAAATATTCCAAAATCGCAGCTGATTCCGACGACACGTCTGCTGTTCCTAGGGATGATTCTGGACACAGTCCAGAAAAAGGTGTTTCTCCCGGAGGAGAAAGCCAGGGAGTTATCCGAGCTAGTCAGGAACCTCCTAAAACCAGGCCAAGTGTCAGTGCATCAATGCACAAGGGTCCTGGGAAAAATGGTGGCTTCTTACGAAGCGATTCCATTCGGCAGATTCCACGCAAGAACTTTTCAGTGGGATCTGCTGGACAAATGGTCCGGATCGCATCTTCAGATGCATCAGCGGATAACCCTGTCTCCAAGGACAAGGGTGTCTCTCCTGTGGTGGTTGCAGAGTGCTCATCTTCTAGAGGGCCGCAGATTCGGCATTCAGGACTGGGTCCTGGTGACCACGGATGCCAGCCTGAGAGGCTGGGGAGCAGTCACACAGGGAAAAAATTTCCAGGGCTTGTGGTCAAGCATGGAAACGTCATTTCACATAAATATCCTGGAACTAAGGTCCATTTACAATGCCCTAAGTCAAGCAAGGCCTCTGCTTCAGGGTCAGCCGGTGTTGATCCAGTCGGACAACATCACGGCAGTCGCCCACGTAAACAGACAGGGCGGCACAAGAAGCAGGAGGGCAATGGCAGAAGTTGCAAGGATTCTTCGCTGGGCGGAAAATCATGTGATAGCACTGTCAGCAGTGTTCATTCCGGGAGTGGACAACTGGGAAGCAGACTTCCTCAGCAGACACGACCTCCACCCGGGGGAGTGGGGACTTCACCCAGAAGTCTTCCACATGATTGTGAACCGTTGGGAAAAACCAAAGGTGGACATGATGGCGTCCCGCCTCAACAAAAAACTAGACAGATATTGCGCCAGGTCAAGGGACCCTCAGGCAATAGCTGTGGACGCTCTGGTAACACCGTGGGTGTACCAGTCAGTGTATGTGTTCCCTCCTCTGCCTCTCATACCCAAGGTACTGAGAATCATAAGAAGGAGAGGAGTAAGGACTATACTCGTGGCTCCGGATTGGCCAAGAAGGACTTGGTACCCGGAACTTCAAGAGATGCTCACGGAGGACCCGTGGCCTCTACCTCTAAGAAAGGACCTGCTCCAGCAGGGACCCTGTCTGTTCCAAGACTTACCGCGGCTGCGTTTGACGGCATGGCGGTTGAACGCCGGATCCTGAAGGAAAAAGGCATTCCGGATGAAGTCATCCCTACCCTGATCAAAGCCAGGAAGGATGTAACCGTGCAACATTATCACCGTATTTGGCATAAATATGTTGCGTGGTGTGAGGCCAGGAAGGCCCCTACAGAGGAATTTCAACTGGGTCGTTTCCTGCATTTCCTGCAAACAGGACTGTCTATGGGCCTAAAATTAGGGTCCATTAAGGTTCAAATTTCGGCCCTGTCAATTTTCTTCCAGAAAGAACTGGCTTCAGTTCCTGAAGTTCAGACGTTTGTCAAGGGGGTACTGCATATACAGCCTCCTTTTGTGCCTCCAGTGGCACCTTGGGATCTCAATGTAGTTTTGGGGTTCCTAAAATCACATTGGTTTGAACCACTCACCACTGTGGACTTAAAATATCTCACATGGAAAGTGGTAATGCTGTTAGCCCTGGCGTCAGCCAGGCGTGTCTCAGAATTGGCGGCTTTATCCTATAAAAGCCCTTACCTAATTTTTCATACGGACAGGGCAGAATTGAGGACTCGTCCTCAATTTCTCCCTAAGGTGGTTTCAGCGTTTCACTTGAACCAGCCTATTGTGGTACCTACGGCTACTAGGGACTTGGAGGACTCCAAGTTGCTGGACGTAGTCAGGGCCCTGAAAATATATGTTTCCAGGACGGCTGGAGTCAGAAAATCTGACTCGCTGTTTATCCTGTATGCACCCAACAAGCTGGGTGCTCCTGCTTCTAAGCAGACTATTGCTCGTTGGATTTGTAGTACAATTCAGCTTGCACATTCTGTGGCAGGCCTGCCACAGCCAAAATCTGTAAAAGCCCATTCCACAAGGAAAGTGGGCTCATCTTGGGCGGCTGCCCGAGGGGTCTCGGCTTTCCAACTTTGCCGAGCAGCTACTTGGTCAGGGGCAAACACGTTTGCTAAATTCTACAAATTTGATACCCTGGCTGAGGAGGACCTGGAGTTCTCTCATTCGGTGCTGCAGAGTCATCCGCACTCTCCCGCCCGTTTGGGAGCTTTGGTATAATCCCCATGGTCCTTACGGAGTTCCCAGCATCCACTAGGACGTCAGAGAAAATAAGAATTTACTTATCGATAATTCTATTTCTCATAGTCCGTAGTGGATGCTGGGCGCCCATCCCAAGTGCGGATTGTCTGCAATACTTGTACATAGTTATTGTTACAAAAATCGGGTTATTATTGTTGTGAGCCATCTTTTCAGAGGCTCCTCTGTTATCATGCTGTTAACTGGGTTCAGATCACAGGTTGTACGGTGTGATTGGTGTGGCTGGTATGAGTCTTACCTGGGATTCAAAATCCTTCCTTATTGTGTACGCTCGTCCGGGCACAGTATCCTAACTGAGGCTTGGAGGAGGGTCATAGGGGGAGGAGCCAGTGCACACCAGGTAGTCCTAAAGCTTTTACTTTTGTGCCCAGTCTCCTGCGGAGCCGCTATTCCCCATGGTCCTTACGGAGTTCCCAGCATCCACTACGGACTATGAGAAATAGAATTATCGGTAAGTAAATTCTTATTTTTCTTATTCTGTCTCTGTTCTGTCTTCTCTCATCTGATGTCTCCAGTGCAGTAATGAAAGCAGTACAGGGAGACCAGCCTAGGGGAGTATGGAGGTGGTGAGGTATAGCAGCAGGTGTTGTTAGGCAGAAGGGAGAAGAAATGTGATGGCAGTACTGTACCAGCAGCAATGCATGGTTACTGCCAGCAGGGAGGAGTGAGGCAATAAGGAGATGAGTAAAGGTGGGTACACACTAGTAGATATATCTGCAGATCAATTGATCTGCAGATATATCTATGGATGGATCGGGCAGTGTCTTCAGCATACACACGCCCGCCCAGTTCAGCTGTCAATCACCGGCGGCCGCCGCAGCGTGTGTACGGGCGGTCGGCGACGCGCCAATATATCGGTAGATATATTGGCCGTCGGCTGTGCTGCGCGGCTGACGCGATACGTCTGTGAACGACGGAGTTCACAGACGTATCGGCCGTACACACTGGCCGACGGTCCCGCGATATATCGGCCGTTCAAGAGAACGGCCGATATATCGACCAGTATGTACGGGCCTTAAGGCAGATGGGTTGCCTAGCAGCCCAGAGAGGGGTTGTGGCAGGAGGAGGAGTCTGGTAGCATAGTTGCTTGTGGCATGCGTGTAGCTACAATGGGTGCAGGGGACCAGAGGCTTAGGGGCCCCAGACCCAGGTCATATAATAGTCTATGAAATTCCTGAAAATGCCTGCTAATACCCCTTTCACACCAATATACCGTGTCCAACCTAGGGTTTGGAACACGGTTCCAGCCTCAATCAAAACCAGGACAGACCAGTTTGTACAGCAGCACTCACATGGATGATTTCGAGGTTGGCCCTGTTGACACTGCACATGAGTGCAGTGTTTATTTTCTGCCAGCACTTGGAGAGAACATCATATCTGACATTAGGACTGTCCCAGAAAGAAACAGTGTGCTGACATTCTCAACTCAAATTTCATTTATTAGTACGTATCCCCATACAGGTAGGAGCTGGTAGGACCACACTCACCTCCCATGTCTTTACACTCACTGTAACCTGAAATATTCCCAGCACTGGAGACCCTGGAGATGTCAGGCTGCCAAAATTCCAAGGCTGCCTATAGAGATTGATCAGTAGATAATGATGTTCCATTTTCAGTGAGTGGTGTGTATAGTGAATGTTCTAATGTTAAGTGGAATACATGTGCCCTCATACATCTTGCTTCAATACGGCACACAGCAGGAGATGCCTGGTGTGAGTGAGCTGACAGGTCCTGTGCAACTCTGTTCGCATCTGGCATCTTTTTTTTTGTTGTTGCCAAAAATGCATCTTATTTGCATCTTACAGAATGTGTGACTGTGGCTGTATCTGCTCATTAGCTAACAAATTTGCTGCTGTGATCAGATCTGAATTAGGCCCATTGTGTGGTATAATATGTACTATGACACTACTATGGGGCACTACTGTGGTGCATTTTATGAATAACTGCTGCAGAGAGAGGTGTCTGTCTAGAAGCATAAAGAGGAGGCCCTTCAAAATGTTGCTATGGGGCCAACAAAGTTCTAGCTACGCCCCTGGCTGGTGAGGTGCCTGATGGTGGCAAATGTGACAGGTAGGATATCTGGCAGCAGGTAGGGTGAGTGTGACAAGGGGGATATCTGGTAGCAGGGAAAGCAAGTGATACAGGTGGGGTATATGGCAGCAGTGAGATTAATTAAGGGTGGTAAGTGGGGTGTTCAGAGTTGGGCTGGCCCACAGGGGTACAGGGGAAACCACCGGTGGGCCCTACTGCCTGGGGGCCCACCCCGTCCTCTAGGTATCAGATTCCAGACTGTGCTGTTACTAATCTAGTACATTATCTTGCATGCACTACAGTATTTACTGTATATATTTATCTAGGGGACCAACACTTGCAAAATGGTTAGGCAAACCAATGTGGTGGCTGGGCACACCCCCTCTGGAGACTGGCCACACCCCTAAACATGGGCCCCTACAACTGTATTCCCCCAGTGGGCCCTACATGCCCCAGTCCGACACTGGGGGTGTTTATCTTTTGAAGGGTGAGTGTAAATATATACTGATATATATGCAGAGTCCTGGGTAGATTCAGTGGTTATTTGTATGCAGTCCTGATTCTTTCCAGTCCTGATTTCTTATGAGTGTCAGCTACCTGTATGTTATTATATGTACATATTTATCTACATCACTAAAACTGCCCATGCAATTTCTTTTATTACCTCACTTATGGACTTGCTTCTATTTCTTTGCTGGCTGCTGGCTCCTACATGCTGTTTTTTTTTCTGGTTGCATGCTGCAGGCTCCTCTCAGCTGGATGCTGTTGACACCTCATGGCTTCATGCTGCAGGCTTCTTTTGGCTTCAGTCTGCAGACAGCTCTAGGTTCCATGGTGCAGGCACCTCTCAGCTCCATGCTCCTCTCGGCTCCATGCTGCAGGCCCCTCTCGGCTCCATGCGGCAGGCTCCTCTTGACTCCATTCTGCAGGCTCCTCTTGGTTCCATGCTGCAGGCTCTTCTCGGCTCCATTCTACAGGCTCCTCTTGGCTCCATGCTGCAGGCTTGTCTCTGCTGCATGCTGCAGGCTCTTCTTGGCTCTATTCTGCAGGCTCCTCTTGGTTTCATGATTCAGGCTACTCTTGGCTCCATTCTGCAGGCTCCTCTTGGTTCCATGATTCAGGCTACTCTTGGCTCCATTCTGCAGGCTCCTCTCTGTTCCATACTGCAGGCCCCTCTCGGTTCCATGCTGCAGCCCCTCTCGGTTCCATACTGCAGGCTCCTCTCGGCGTCACACTGCAGGCTCCTCTCGGCGTCACACTGCAGGCTCCTCTCGGCGTCACACTGCAGGCTCCTCTCGGCTTCAAGCTGCAGGCTCCTCTCGGCTTCATGCTGCAGGCTCATTTTGGATCATTTCTGCATGCTTCTCTTGGTTCCATGCTGCAACCTCCTTTTGGCTTCATTCTGCAGGCTCCTCTTGGTTCCATGCTGCAGGCTCCTCTCGGCTCCATTCTACAGGCTCCTCTTGGCTCCATGCTGCAGGCTCCTCTCTGCTGCATGCTGCAAGCTCTTCTTGGCTCCATTCTGCAGGCTCCTCTTGGTTCCATGATTCAGGCTACTCTTGACTCCATTCTGAAGGCTACTCTCTGTTCCATGCTGCAGGCTACTCTCTGTTCCATGCTGCAGGCCCCTCTCGGTTCCATGCTGCAGCCCCTCTCAGTTCCATGCTTCAGGCTCCTCTCAGCTTCAAGCTGCAGGCTCCTCTTGGCTTCATGCTGCAGGCTCATTTTGGCTCCGTTGTGCATGCTCCTCTTGGTTCCATGCTGCACGCTTCTCTTGGCTCCATGCTGCAACCTTCTTTTGGCTCCATTTTGCAGGCTCCTCTGGGTTGAATGCTGCAGGCTCCTTTTGGCTCCATTCTGTAGGCTTCTCTTGGTTCCATGCTGCAAACTCCTCTTGGCTCCATGCTGCAAGCTCCTTTTGGTTCCATTCTGCAGGCTCCTCTTGGTTCCATGATGAAGGCTCCTCTCGGCTCCAAGTTGCAGGATCCTTTTCGTTCCATTCTGCAGGCTCCTCTCGGCTCAATGCTGCAGGATCCTTTTGGCTCCATTCTGCAGGCTCCTCTCAGCTCCATGCTGCAGGATCCTTTTGGCTCCATGCTGCAGGCTCCTCTCTGCTGCATGCTGAAGACTTTTCCTAGTTACTGTCTGCTCACCATTGTAACATTACAGCATTACACCCTGCATTAGGACCTGCCCTTATACAAGAAAAATGGACCACACAGGTGGAGGGGCCCACTAGGAACATCCCCAGTTCCTTGCTGGGACAATCTGACACTGCTGCTTTCTTTAAAGAACATGTTATTTAACATTTTTTTGTGGCTATGTTACTGATCACTTGGCCATAGTAGCCAATATAAGCCATTATATACATAAAATGTTCATACTCCAGGGGGTTGCTTACAGCTCATGCTTATCTCACCTGTATCTAGTATTAGGGACACAGTGTGATGCAGTATTATTGACAATTTATTTGTTTGCCTCCAGGCTAGTGCTGGTCACATATGCTGTGCCATATAATATCCTGCGAATGTGTATATATTGTCCGAAAAAGTGCATCTCTGGGCTTATAGCAACATTTTGGTAAATGTGTGGAAATTATGCTTTTACTTTCTTGGCTTTTCTGAGCATGTTCTGTACCTACACATGCTTTGAAGAGACCTCCGTTCTGCAAAGTCGTAAAACACCTAGGAAAGCAGCAGACACACCTAGAAAGCACTGGGGTGCATATATATATATATATACACTGCTCAAAAAAATAAAGGGAACACTAAAATAACACATCCTAGATCTGAATGAATGAAATATTCTTATTAAATACTTTGTTCTTTACATAGTTGAATGTGCTGACAACAAAATCACACAAAAATTATCAATGGAAATCAAATTTATTAACCCATGGAGGTCTGGATTTGGAGTCACCCTCAAAATTAAAGTGGAAAAACACACTACAGGCTGATCCAACTTTGATGTAATGTCCTTAAAACAAGTCAAAATGAGGCTCCGTAGGGTCTGTGGCCTCCTCGTGCCTGAATGACCTCCCTACAACGTCTGGGCATGCTTTTGATGAGGTGGCGGATGGTCTCCTGAGGGATCTCCTCCCAGACCTGGACTAAAGCATCCGCCAACTACTGGACAGTCTGTGGTGCAACGTGGCATTGGTGGATGGAGCGAGACATGATGTCCCAGATGTGCTCTATTGGATTCAGGTCTGGGGAATGGGCGGGCCAGTCCATAGCATCAATGCCTTCGTCTTGCAGGTACTGCTGACACACTCCAGCCACATGAGGTCTAGCATTGTCTTGCATTAGGAGGAACCCAGGGCCAACCGCACCAGCATATGGTCTCACAAGGGGTCTGAGGATCTCATCTCGGTACCTAACGGCAGTCGGGCTACCTCTGGCGAGCACATGGAGGGCTGTGCGGCCCCCCAAAGAAATGCCACCCCACACCATTACTGACCCACTGCCAAACAGGTCATGCTGGAGGATGTTGCAGGCAGCAGAACATTCTCCTTGGCGTCTCCAGACTCTGTCACGTCTGTCACATGTGCTCAGTGAGAACCTGCTTTCATCTGTGAAGAGCACAGAGCGCCAGTGGCGAATTTGCCAATCTTGGTGTTCTCTGGCAAATGCCAAACGTCCTGCACGGTGTTGGGCTGTAAGCACAACCCCCACCTGTGGGCGTCGGGCCCTCATACCACCCTCATGGAGTCTGTTTCTGATCGTTTGAGTAGACACATGCACATTTGTGGCTTGCTGGAGGTCATTTTGCAGGGCTCTGGCAGTGCTCCTCCTGTTCCTCCTTGCACAAAGGCGGAGGTAGCGGTCCTGCTGCTGGGTTGTTGCCCTCCTACGGCCTCCTCCACGTCTCCTGATGTACTGGCCTGTCTCCTGGTAGTGCCTCCATGCTCTGGACACTACGTTGAGAGACACAGCAAACCTTCTTGCCACAGCTCGCATTGATGTGCCATCCTGGATGAGCTGCACTACCTGAGCCACTTGTGTGGGTTGTAGGGAGGTCATACAGGCACGTGGAGGCCACACACACTACTGAGCCATCATGTCTCGCTCCATCCACCAATGCCACGTTGCACCACAGACTGTCCAGTAGTTGGCGGATGCTTTAGTCCAGGTCTGGGAGGAGATCCCTCAGGAGACCATCCGCCACCTCATCAAAAGCATGCCCAGACGTTGTAGGGAGGTCATTCAGGCACGAGGAGGCCACAGACCCTACTGAGCCTCATTTTTACTTGTTTTAAGGACATTACATCAAAGTTGGATCAGCCTATAGTGTGTTTTTCCACTTTAATTTTGAGGGTGACTCCAAATCCAGACCTCCATGGGTTAATAAATTTGATTTCCATTGATAATTTCTCTAACGTCCTAAGTGGATGCTGGGACTCCATAAGGACCATGGGGAATAGCGGCTCCGCAGGAGACTGGGCACAACTATAAAGAAAGCTTTAGACTACTGGTGTGCACTGGCTCCTCCCACTATGACCCTCCTCCAGACTTCAGTTAGAATCTTGTGCCCGGCTGAGCTGGATGCACACTAGGGGCTCTCCTGAGCTCCTAGAAAGAAAGTATATTTAGGTTTTTTTATTTTACAGTGAGATCTGCTGGCAACAGACTCACTGCAGCGAGGGACTAAGGGGAGAAGAAGCGAACCTACCTAACAGGTGGTAGTTTGGGCTTCTTAGGCTACTGGACACCATTAGCTCCAGAGGGATCGACCGCAGGACCCGACCTTGGTGTTCGTTCCCGAAGCCGCGCCGCCGTCCCCCTTACAGAGCCAGAAGCATGAAGAGGTCCGGAAAATCGGCGGCAGAAGACTTCGGTCTTCACCAAGGTAGCGCACAGCACTGCAGCTGTGTGCCATTGCTCCTCATGTACACCTCACACTCCGGCACTGATGGGTGCAGGGCGCTGGGGGGGGGGCGCCCTGAGGGCAATATAAGACACCTTGGCTGGCAAATCTACATCATATATAGTCCTAGAGTCTATATAGATGTAAAAATACCCCTGCCAGTATTCCAGAAAAAGCGGGGGTAGTCCGCCGGAAAAGGGGCAGGGCCATCTCCCTCAGCACACTGGCGCCATTTTTCCCTCACAGCTCCGCTGGAAGGAAGCTCCCTGGCTCTCCCCTGCAGTCTGCAAGCTACAGAAGGGTAAAAAAGAGAGGGGGGGCACTAAATTTAGGCGCAGGATATATATATATATATATATATATATATAAGCAGCTATAAGGGAAAACACTCATTTATAGTGGGATCCCTGTGTTATATAGCGCTCTGGTGTGTGCTGGCATACTCTCTCTCTGTCTCCCCAAAGGGCTTTGTGGGGTCCTGTCCTCTGTCAGAGCATTCCCTGTGTGTTTGCGGTGTGTCGGTACGGCTGTGTCGACATGTTTGATGAGGAGGCTTATGTGGAGGCAGAGCAGATGCCTGTAAATGTGATGACACCTGAGTGGATGGTGCTGTGGAAGGAATTACGCGACAGTGTCGACTCCTTGCATAAAAGGTTTGACGACATACCAAATGTGGGACAGCCGGCTTCTCAGCCTGTGCCTGCCCAGGCGTCTCAAAAGCCATCAGGGGCTCTAAAACGCCCGCTACCTCAGATGGCAGACACAGATGTCGACACGGATACTGACTCCAGTGTCGACGACGATGAGACTAATGTAACTTCCAGTAGGGCCACACGTTACATGATTGAGGCAATGAAAAATGTGTTGCACATTTCTGATGTTACCCCCGGTACCACAAAAAAGGGTATTATGTTTGGAGAGAAAAAACTACCAGTAGCTTTTCCTCCATCTGAGGAGTTAAATGAAGTGTGTGAAGAAGCGTGGGCTTCCCCCGATAAGAAGCTGGTAATTTCTAAGAGGTTACTAATGGCGTACCCTTTCCCGCCAGAGGATAGGTCACGTTGGGAAACATCCCCTAGAGTGGATAAAGCGCTCACACGCTTGTCAAAGAAGGTGGCACTACCGTCTCCGGATACGGCCGCCCTGAAGGAATCTGCTGATAGAAAGCAGAAGGCTATCCTGAAATCTATATATATATACATACACAGGTGTTATACTGAGACCAGCTATTGCTTCAGCATGGATGTGCAGTGCTGCAGCTGCATGGTCAGATTCCCTGTCAGAAAATATTGATACCCTAGACAGGGACACTATATTGCTAACCGTAGAGCATATAAAAGACGCACTTTTATACATGAGGGATGCACAGAGGGATATTTGCCGGCTGGCATCCAAAATTAGTGCAATGTCCATGTCTGCCAGGAGAGGGTTATGGACTCGGCAGTGGACAGGAGATGCAGATTCCAAAAGACACATGGAAGTTCTGCCTTATAAGGGTGAGGAGTTGTTCGGGGATTGTCTCTCGGACCTCGTTTCCACAGCAACAGCTGGGAAGTCTACATTTTTACCCCATGTTCCCTCACAGCCAAAGAAAGCACCGTATTATCAGGTACAGTCCTTTCGGCCCAAAAGGGGCAAGCGGGTTAAAGGCGCGTCCTTTCTGCCCAGAGGCAGAGGTAGGGGAAAAAAGCTGCAGCATACAGCCAGTTCCCAGGAGCAAAAGTCCTCCCCCGCTTCCTCTAAGTCCGCAGCATGACGCTGGGGCTCCACAGGCGGAGCCAGGTACGGTGGGGGCCCGTCTCAAATATTTCAGCAATCAGTGGGCTCGCTCACGGGTGGATCCCTGGATTTTTCAGATAGTATCTCAGGGGTACAAGCCGGAATTCGAGACGTCTCCCCCCCGCCGTTTCCTCAAATCTGCCTTGCCAACCACTCCCTCAGGCAGGGAGGCAGTGTTACAGGCAATTCACAAGCTGTATTCACAACAAGTGATAGTAAAGGTACCCCTACTTCAACAAGGATGGGGTTACTATTCCACAATGTTTGTGGTACCGAAACCGGACGGTTCGGTGAGACCCATTTTAAATTTGAAATCCTTGAACACATACATATATAAAAAAATTCAAGTTCAAGATGGAATCGCTCAGGGCGGTTATTGCAAGCCTGGACGAGGGGGATTACATGGTATCACTGGACATCAAGGATGCTTACCTGCATGTCCCCATTTACCATCCTCACCAGGAGTACCTCAGATTTGTGGTACAGGATTGTCATTACCAATTCCAGACGTTGCCGTTCGGTCTATCCACGGCTCCGAGGGTCTTTACCAAGGTAATGGCCGAAATGATGATACTCCTTCGAAAGAAGGGAGTTTTAATTATCCCGTACTTGGACGATCTCCTGATAAAGGCGAGGTCCAGAGAGCAGTTGTTGGTCGGGGTAGCACTATCTCAGGAGGTGCTACAACAGCACGGCTGGATTCTAAACATTCCAAAGTCACAGCTGGTCCCTACGACACGTCTACTGTTCCTGGGGATGGTTCTGGACACAGAACAGAAAAAAGTGTTTCTCCCGGAGGAGAAGGCCAAGGAGCTGTCATCTCTAGTCAGAGGCCTCCTAAAACCAAAACAGGTGTCCGTGCATCACTGCACGCGGATCCTGGGAAAGATGGTAGCTTCCTACGAAGCGATTCCATTCGGCTGGTTTCATGCAAGAACCTTTCAGTGGGACCTGTTGGACAAGTGGTCCGGATCGCATCTTCAGATGCATCGGCTGATAACCCTGTCTCCAAGGACAAGGGTGTCTCTGCTGTGGTGGCTGCAGAGTGCTCATCTTCAAGAGGGCCGCAGATTCGGCATACAGGACTGGGTCCTGGTGACCACGGATGCCAGCCTTCGAGGCTGGGGGGCAGTCACACAGGGAAGAAACTTCCAAGGACTATGGTCAAGTCAGGAGACTTCCCTGCACATAAATATTCTGGAATTAAGGGCCATTTACAATGCCCTAAGTCAGGTAAAACCCCTGCTTCAAAACCAGCCGGTACTGATCCAGTCAGACAACATCACGGCGGTCGCCCATGTAAACCGACAGGGCGGCACGAGAAGCAGGACGGCGATGGCAGAAGCCACAAGGATTCTCCGATGGGCGGAAAATCACGTGTTAGCACTGTCAGCAGTGTTCATTCCGGGAGTGGACAACTGGGAAGCAGACTTCCTCAGCAGGCACGACCTCCACCCGGGAGAGTGGGGACTTCATCCAGAAGTCTTTCAAATGATTGTAAACCGTTGGGAAAGGCCACAGGTGGACATGATGGCGTCCCGCCTAAACAAAAAGCTAGAAAAGTATTGCGCCAGGTCAAGAGACCCGCAGGCGATAGCTGTGGACGCTCTAGTGACACCGTGGGTGTACCGGTCGGTTTATGTGTTCCCTCCTCTTCCTCTCATACCAAAGGTACTGAGGATAATAAGGAGAAGAGGAGTAAGAACTGTACTCATTGTTCCGGATTGGCCAAGAAGAGCTTGGTACCCGGAACTTCAAGAAATGATCTCAGAGGACCCATGGCCTCTACCGCTCAGACAAGACCTGCTGCAGCAGGGGCCCTGTCTGTTCCAAGACTTACCGCGGCTGCGTTTGACGGCATGGCGGTTGAACACCGGATCCTGAAGGAAAAGGGCATTCCGGAGGAAGGCATTCCTACGCTGATTAAAGCTAGGAAAGAAGTAACCGCAAACCATTATCACCGCATATGGCGAAAATATGTTGCGTGGTGTGAGGCCAGGAAGGCCCCAACGGAGGAATTTCAGCTGGGCCGTTTCCTGCACTTTCTACAGTCAGGGGTGACTATGGGCCTTAAATTGGGTTCCATTAAGGTCCAGATTTCGGCTCTATCGATTTTCTTCCAGAGAGAACTGGCTTCACTACCTGAAGTTCAGACTTTTGTTAAGGGAGTGCTGCATATTCAGCCCCCTTTTGTGCCTCCAGTGGCACCTTGGGATCTCAACGTGGTGTTGGATTTCCTAAAGTCACATTGGTTTGAGCCACTGAAAACCGTGGATTTAAAATATCTCACGTGGAAAGTGGTCATGTTGTTGGCCTTAGCTTCGGCCAGGCGTGTATCAGAATTGGCGGCTTTGTCATGTAAAAGCCCTTATCTGATTTTCCATATGGATAGGGCAGAATTGAGGACTCGTCCCCAGTTTCTCCCCAAAGTGGTATCAGCTTTTCATCTGAACCTACCTATCGTGGTGCCTGCGGCTACAAAAGACTTGGAGGCTTCCAAGTTGTTGGACGTAGTCAGGGCCCTGAAAATCTATGTTTCCAGGACAGCTGGAGTCAGAAAGACTGACTCGCTCTTTATCCTGTATGCGCCCAACAAGTTGGGTGCACCTGCTTCAAAGCAGACTATTGCTCGCTGGATCTGTAGTACGATTCAGCTTGCACATTCTGCGGCTGGACTGCCGCATCCTAAATCAGTGAAAGCCCATTCCACGAGGAAGGTGGGCTCTTCTTGGGCGGCTGCCCGAGGGGTCTCGGCTCTTCAACTTTGCCGAGCAGCTACTTGGTCGGGGTCAAACACGTTTGCTAAATTTTACAAGTTTGACACCCTGGCTGAGGAGGACCTAGAGTTTGCCCATTCGGTGCTGCAGAGTCATCCGCACTCTCCCGCCCGTTTGGGAGCTTTGGTATAATCCCCATGGTCCTTACGGAGTCCCAGCATCCACTTAGGACGTCAGAGAAAATAAGAATTTACTCACCGGTAATTCTATTTCTCGTAGTCCGTAGTGGATGCTGGGCGCCCATCCCAAGTGCGGATTGTCTGCAATACTTGTATATAGTTATTGCTTAACTAAAGGGTTATTGTTGAGCCATCTGTTGAGAGGCTCAGTTGTTATCATACTGTTAACTGGGTATTGTATCACGAGTTATACGGTGTGATTGGTGTGGCTGGTATGAGTCTTACCCGGGATTCTAAATCCTTCCTTATTGTGTCAGCTCTTCCGGGCACAGTATCCTAACTGAAGTCTGGAGGAGGGTCATAGTGGGAGGAGCCAGTGCACACCAGTAGTCTAAAGCTTTCTTTATAGTTGTGCCCAGTCTCCTGCGGAGCCGCTATTCCCCATGGTCCTTACGGAGTCCCAGCATCCACTACGGACTACGAGAAATAGAATTACCGGTGAGTAAATTCTTATTTTTTGTGTGATTTTGTTGTCAGCACATTCAACTATGTAAAGAACAAAGTATTTAATAAGAATATTTCATTCATTCAGATCTAGGATGTGTTGTTTAAGTGTTCCCTTTATTTTTTTGAGCAGTGTATATATGAAATATGGATTTAAATGGCGCCCTCTAAGTGTATGTTTTTTAGTGAGACAAAAAAGTAAAGTAACAACAACACCCATCAGATGTTCAAATACTGTACCATGTGTGCGTATACAAAGTGTCTTATATTAACTTTTATTTTCTTCCGGTACCAATGGAATACTTATTCGGTTGACAGACCAAAGTGTTAAATAGCCATATGATGAATCATTTATGTATAGAAATCCACTCCCATCTATTAAATGGCATTATCTATCGTGCAGAAGATTAATGCATACGGGCACATCGCAGCCCCATAGAATTTTATGGGGACTGTTGTACCATGGGTCCACAATGCATATTTCTAATATCTGCTGTTGACCCTTTTTAATACATATGGCGAGCTTTTTGTATTGTGGTGAAGCCTCATAAAAAACATCAAGCGAAGAGAGGAGAGGACCAATGTGCAGGCTCTGTGTCGGCCCCCATCTTTGGCAGCACTGTATACTCTGGCTTTGTGCTAGAGTCTACTGCGCATGTGCTGGTCTCATGGTGCCCATGCCCTGTTTCTGGGGGACATCTCTATTGTGCATGCGCAAAACACCAGGGAAATGGTGGCAGTACCATTTTCTTGGTGATTTCAATCTGCAGTGCCAGATGCTGCGGAACTACAGAGGGGTAAGTATAATTTTATGGGTGTGCGGGGGAGGGGGGGGGTGGCAATATGCTGGCGACATAAGCACCCTTGACCAGCTTGTAAAACTCCCCCAAACATCCTCCCTTACCTTGTAATAGTACCCCATTTAATTTTGCAGTATATTGGCCCCCATTTATCAAGCCTTGGAGAGTGATAAATAGCACTGTACCAACCAACCACACACACCACACACACACACACACACACACACACACACACACACACACACACACACACACACACACACACACACACACACACTACAATGATTTAAAAACAAAAATACAGGTGCTGACAGAGAGATAAAGGGAAATATCACTACATAATGGTAAATATATATATAAATATATACATGGCAAAGAAGAGTCATATAAAAAGAATAAAAAAACAAACAACATAGTGAAATTGATGGAGAAAAGAGGCGTCAAGCTGCAAAAAATAAATAAATTATAAAATAAAATAATTACATTCAGCCTGACCAGTGAAAACAAACTGTACAGAGAGAGAGAGAGAGAGAGAGAGAGAGAGACTCAGGGAGAAGATGTATCTAACCTTTAAGTTTTAAGAGTTGCACAAAGCAACCAATCAGCTTTTAACTATCATTATCTAGTATATTTTTATAAATAAACAGAAGCTGGTTGAAATGGGGAACTAGTATACTTTTCCTCATTAGAATACACCTCCTTTTAAACATACAAAGGAAATAAAGAAGAAAAGAGGGGGAGAGGCTAATTAAAAATGGTGTAAAGAGAAAAAGATGGGAAGAGAGAAAAGGGAAAGTAAATAAAGGAGAGAGAGAAAAGAGGAAGAGAGAAAGAAAGGAGGTAGTTGTGGAAAAGAGGGGTATACAGTAAACAGAAGGAGAGAGAGAAAAATAAATGGAGAGCAGTGAGTTGCCCTGCTCTCTGAGGAGGACACACCTACGCTATCTACTGGAATTACTTTTTCCTCCTTGAGACTATGCTACATACCCTAAAGTAAAGACACTATTGGTCTGCTGTCTAAACCTCCAAGAGACAGTGGTGGTTTTCTCAGGATAGGACACCTATCTGTGATCCATCTGTGTCTAAGCCGTTATTGGGACGGAGACTTTTAGAACAAAATACCCTGTGGTGGTTATTAGTACATCCAAGATACATTTTGTTTCCAGATAGGCCATCCCAAGCCATTGAATTTATGTATGAATAATCACTGGCACCTGATTGCTTAACCCCTGAAGAAGTCCTTGGTGATGAAATGCATTGGGTTTTTCTGGCTTACACAACATCTGCATCTTATTAAGATCAAACTCCACTAAAGGAACTCAGTGTATTTAATGTGGATGAATTCGCTTTCACTGCTGTGAATCACCTATTATGTACTGTATACAGTATGTGGATTTGAACTGATGCCATTATTTTTTATACATTTTTTTGTGAATAAATCTTGTATGTAAAAGTGAAGTCTATAGTGACTTAAAGGAATATTGTGTTGAATACTGTACTATTTATATCGGGAAGAGTCACACTCAGCGCCCTCAGATTTTGTATTTATTCTGTTTGGGAACCTCTCTAATAGGAGGTTCATCTAGAGGTGCAGCTCCCGTAACAGCGCAATAGGGGAGCTCTTTTGAATATATATATATATATATATATATATAATTTTTCCTTCAATTAATATTCACGTGATTTGCTAAAATGTCTATTTCCCTGCCCCCTACGGCTTGTTCGCAAAGGTGTTGAAAAACGGTGCTAATGAAAAACTTAGACAAAACCATCACTTGTGCATTAGAAAGTGTCCCTTAACAAGATGTCAAGATTTCCCTGCAGAATAGTGTTCTGTGTACTCTATAAGTGTCTGCTTAGGCCTCAATTGTATGTAACTCTGCATTAATTTGTAGAAACATAAAATTTTACATGTTAACAGAACATAGAATTTTTTTTTGTTAATTATTTTTGTATTTATTTTAATAGATTTTGACATTACATGCTAAATGCTTATAATTAATTCCCATTTGTACACAAGTTAAAAACAATATATCATTTTAGTAGTAAAAGTAGCTGTTATCTGCAGCAAAATGTAAGAACCTCCAAGTACAATATTTTTTGCTAAAGCGATACATGTCAGCTAAAATGTCCTCCTCACATGTAGACAGGTTAGACACACAGTCAGGATTTATTCACAAAATGATTGACAGGGACCATGTAGGGGCGGTTACGGGTAGTAGCAGTAAAAAAACGCAGGCTCGTCTCAACTGTTTTTGGGGTGTATCTCTGCCTGCATCTGTGATCCTGTACAGAGTAACAGTGGCTTTAGTGTCTTGCTTCCTGAGGCCATGCTGCAAGAACACAGGACTACTTAGAAGTTTGACCAGCTATATATTTACCACCGATTAGGACCTCTTTCTCCCCCATCAGGTCCGATTATCGATAATTCATTGAAGTTTCCAAAGCATTGGGGTTTTTGTTTTTTTTAGGAAACAAATTTGTGGTTTACATTTTTTTTTCTCTTGCCAATGATGGCAGCCCCGATGTCAAGGGAATATAAATGGCACATGTGTAGAACTCAACCATCGATGACTAAACCTTCAATGGATCATCGATGGTACAGCTACAGTAAAAAATAAATTGTTTTAATAAAAACATGTAGTTTAGGGTTTAAATAGGTGTTATTGACTTAATTCAATCATAAAAAAGCTGACAATTTATGAGTGGCTTATGGAAAAAATATTTGCCATGGGGCAAATGCAGGATTTCTGATTTTAGAGCGATTGCCACGAGCCCATGAAGGATGCATAATTAGCATGTAGCAAACTATAGCCTGCCCCAAACAAAGTGCAGTTTATGTAATACAGTACATAAGAAATATGCAAGCCCAATGATCATGGTAAGCCCCTTACCAGATTGTGTTTCTGGTGCGATGACTCAGATCCACAGACACACACAGCTGACTTGGTAGGAAAATCTGCTGCCACTGGGCATGTGCAGCAGCTCCATTCCGCCCTTTATACTGTATGTAGTGGTCACTGACCAGGCTGTGGGGAAGGGTTGTTTCTGGGCCACTAGAACCCCCCCCCCCCTGTGTATGCCTATTTAGCCAGTCAAGTGGTTTCTGAATTTTAAAACTAAAATTAAAACAATAAAACATATTTAATTGAGTTTTCAGCATTTTGAGATTAAGATTGAACAGGGGAGTTCCACTGTAGAATATTCTCGGAAAACAAACTAGCAGGGAAGGTGATTTTGTTGATATGCTCTATAATTTCTCAAGGTCATCATTTTAATTGCATTGATAACATTACTCAAAGTAATTTTCATTATCACATTCTGCCATTTGACTACTGCTGGCAATTGTCGTATTACATATCAGCTTTTATTCTCATTTTGTTTGCTTCCGAGGATAGTAAATTTCTTAGATCATTCATGCTGCTGTCTGCAACATATATCTTGTTAATAGTGGACCATTTGTTAGAATAACACCACAAAGTCCTCAAATCCCTTGTAAATTGGTTTCACACATTTTCTTCAATCAAATTAGTCCAAAAGCTACCTGAATATCGAGCCCAATACACATCATTTAAATTTTCTTCCATAGCACCAAGGACCTGTTTTAAGCATCTGAACTCTCAATTACTCCCCCCAGGACACATCACGTTTTGAATAATGAAGTAATTTATTCTGCATAATATATTATAGGATATGTAATGGAGCTTGTCTCAAACTAAAGTATTCCTTTAATATATGGCAATAATGTTTCCCATTGCCCAGAAGAATATTAATACTTCATTTTTTGATTAGACAGAAGGGTTAGGGCAAATATCTGATCAATATGCATTGCAGATGCTGACAAACATCCAACGTTAAGCATTAGTGTAGATGTGATTGTTTAATGTTGGCAGTAAGATGAATTCGGCTTCTAGCATGCAGTCAAGCAATCACAGGCAGAAATTGAACTGGCATCTGTTTGTTTTTAAAAAAAACCAACCCCTAATAATCAGAGTTGCTGAAATATCACTTAAAATGTCACACTGGTTAACAAAACCTGCGATCGTGTGATTGGTGGAGAAATAAGTACAATAACTCTTAGACTGGCAGATTGTACTTAGAAATCTGTAGGTGACAAGTGCAAGGAGCAATGCTCGCAATGGTTCAATTGTTCCTGCAGTATATATTTGAACTTTTACACTTTATCGTCTCTCAAGATCTAAAGTGAAAAATGAGAATGGCTTGATATCTTCTTATACAAGAACACGTAAAGTGAAATGTAATATGACTAGCCTTGGGGTACGTGGAGATAAATATTGCAAAATGAAGAAAAATAATAATAATATTCTAAGGCTCATCTAACACTAAAATGTTTTACAATGTTTATACCGCTACAATTAAAACGACAATTAGGTTTAAGGCAAATTGGTTTTGTCTCGATAAGATTCCTTATCCATGTATGATCCAACATCTGCAGTTTGCACAGAGCATTTGTTACCTAGGACACTTGCAAGTCTATCAGATATGTATATTGTAATGTAATAATCAGGGCCGTAACTACGTGTGTGCCAAGTGGGCCTGGCACACAGCGCAGTTGCACTGAGGGCACATGGCCAGCGGCATGTAATGAGTCAAATTGACTCATTACATGCTGCCTCTGAAGTCTGCGCCGTGCGCCGCCGCCGCACTGGGGAGGAGAGCTGCAGCGCCGGGTAGCGGAGGAGGAGGGAGGGGGACTGGAGCCGCAGCAGCGCTATTTCATTGGTAGTAAGCGCCGCTGTAGCAGCCCCCTCTCCTTCAGTATTGGCTGCCCAGCGCTGCTGTGGATGCTGGGATGCGGTTTCTCCATCCCAGCATCCACAGCAGCGCCGGGCAGCCAATACGGAAGGAGAGGGGACAGCTGCAGCGGCGCTTACTACCAATGAAATAGTGCTGCTGCGGCTCCAGTCCCCCTCCCTCCTCCTCCTTCTCACCTGCCTGCACCGAGGGAGCTGCACGAGGAGCCTGACTGCCAGCGGGGAGATGGTAAGTATCTCTCTCTCTCTCTCTCTCGGGGACACCGTCTGCCGCAATGTGTAAAAAGGGGGCCTGGCTGCCGCAATGTGTAAAAAGGGGGACTGGCTGCCATAATGTGTAAAAAGGGGGCATGGCTGCCGCAATGTATAAAGAGGGGGCCTGGCTGCCGCAATGTGTAGAAAGGGGGACTGGCTGCCGTAATGTGTAAAAAGGGGGCCTGGCTGACGCAATGTGTAAAAAGGGGGACTGGCTGACGCAATGTGTAAAAAGGGGGACTGGCTGACGCAATGTGTAAAAAGGGGGACTGGCTGACGCAATGTGTAAAAAAGGGGACTGCCTGCCGCAATGTGTAAAAAGGGGGACTGCCTGCCGCAATGTGTAAAAAGGGGGACTGCCTGCCGCAATGTGTAAAAAGGGGGACTGCCTGTCGCAATGTGTAAATAGGGGGACTGGCTGCCGTAATGTGTAAAAAGGGGGCATGGCTGCCGCAATGTGTAAAAAGGGGTACTGGCTGCTGTAATGTGTAAAAAGGGGGACGCTGTCTGCTGCAATGTATAAAAGGGGCTCTACCTGGTGTAGTGGCGCTACTGTGCAGCGTAATTTGAATAATGGAGACTAACTGTGCACCGTAGTATGAATTGCTATTATTTTGTGGCCACGCCCCTTCCCCATGAAGCCATGCCCCTATATATTTTTTGTGCGCCTACGACGTGCACTGCCCCTATCTTACATGAGGGGGGGGGGGCGCCAATGTCATTTCTTGCACACAGCGCTAAAATGCCTAGTTACGGCACTGGTAATAATCCAGCATTCGAAAATAGCACATGCATGTCTGCAGAGTTTTCCATTTACAGAGACTTCCTAAAGTTGTCAATTTGTTTAGTTCAATATTTCTTGCAAAATGCATCTTAAGAACACACGGCTGTAACTGATAAATGTAACATGTACAGTATTTACAATGCAGACCCTTGATGGTTAACAAAAAATTTAAATTTGAATTAGATTAGAATTATCACAATTGATATAAACAGACATATATAATCACTAATTCTGAGTTCCAAGTGACACAAAGGCCTATTTATCAAGCTTTTCATCCTTTTTAATCAGCTTCTGCATGATTTATGCTTCATTCCTATTTATATGTTCAGTGTAGGAGATATCTGTGTTAACTCTTACATTCTTGTCAAAATCACCTCATAGCGCTATTACCATCCAATGTATAGGGATGTTGCAATTGAGCAATTTATCAACCTTCAAACACTAAGGAGGTATTCAGTTAGCCGTGGGGTTTCCTGGCTAAAATCCCTGCGGCGCAGGAAAAGGTTTTTCAAATACTATAAATAGCCTTTTTCCCACACCTAAAAATCGGGATATCAGGCATGAAAACCTGTTTATTCTGCATAAACTGTTTTTTTTTTTGCACACGAACCCCCAATTTTGCCATTTTTGTGCAGACTTTTCCTCACAGTTCATGGAGCTGCAAGGTTCTGTCCGACATCAGGCATTCACATGCAGGGCAATGCAGGCTAATTGGATTGTTCCGGTATAGAAAGGATTACCAGCGCTATGAGTTGTATTAACAATTCAATAAACCTCTTGGATCAGTTAGATAAAAATTTATTTTTTATTCATATAAAAAGCCGCATAGGTCTAAATATTCAGTCAGTACATATACACAACAAAATTTAAAATAAATTGAATTGAAAACATTGGCTCTGAGATAATAGTATTTCAATTTGCTGATAGGAACCAAATTGGATTGTTCCGGAGTGGAAATTAGCCACAGGGTAAACCCTGCTGCTAATTGATTACCCCCCTAAGGAGTAAATGTACTAACCATCACATCAGATCGGAGAGTGACCTGGCCCAAAGAGAACATAAACCCTTTAATTGGCGAACAAGGGCGGTGTGGGAGTGTTTTTATTTAATAAAAGACTTGACCATTTGGTGTCCGTGTCCTGACTGTTATAAGGGAACTCACTCGCATTACATCAAGGCCTCCTCTGATGCGAACACTATGCAAGTGTGGAAGTAGAAATATTTTCTTAGCGGTACAGAGTGACGAAAACTGGCCGCGGTCATGTGTTGTTAGGGGGCGTGGCCACATGACACTTGGGGGAGTGGCCACATGGCACTAGCAGCTTTGCCACATGACACAGCCCCTTTTCTTTGCCCTCCAGAGGCAAGGTTAGAAATATTGTTAAGTTCATATTTCTAGTTGCGCTAAAACAAGATGTCCGCTACGGACGCAAAGTTAAACAATGGCCGCATCGGCCACACGCTACGTCTTAGCCGGCACAAAGGATACCATGTGTGGTTCAGTATGCTAAAACGCAATAGAAAGTGAATGCAACACCAATTGTAGTTATTAATGTTGTGGTCCAACACATCAACAGTTTGTTTACTAATTCAAGCAAAGGTAAAACAATACAATGAAAGCTTCAGCCAATACATACATACGCAAACGCTCCTGGATCCAGGCCTCAGTCGTATAGCAAGATGACCTCTGAGAAAGGGTACTGAAACCTGGGCCAGGTGCGTGTCCTTTCATACAGTGTTCCAAAAACAGTACAATGGGGAATGTAAGATCTTCTTCCATTGGTCCAGGGGCGGGACATATTCAGTACACCGTGGGTCATTAGTCAGTTCGAACACTGGGCGATGCCTAATCTTGGGATGTGATTCCAGTTGTTTACCTCTGGGCTCCCGCCTAAAGACCAGTTCAAACCGACCTTATGAATATACATGAATCTGGTATCGCTAATAACTTGTTGCCGCAATATGTGACAATATCCTCACAACCACTGGATTACTACTTATGTGACCCTGAACAATTTGATCCCACACATGGTGTCCTTATGCAGTCCCATCCCTGTACTACACGTATGGCTGGATATCTAATGAAACAATACCTTTATATTTATATATATATATATATATATATACACAGTTGACCAGCTGTGTAAAGACTATGTGTAACTCATTGTGTAGGAGACAGGTCAGTACTGTGTAAGCCACAAAGCCAGAATACATAATACATTTGACATATCACTATTAATTCAAATATCAATGTCTGGTCTGTATTATATTGAATACAACTTTTGGTCGCCTGCATAAAGATGCACACAATATTCTGGTATGTGCAAGGGTGTGTTAAAAATGCGCAGTTAGAACACACATTCAGCAATCTGCATATCATTAGCAATTGTATGGTATCTGGCTTCTTGTTTGTTATGCTGCAGTCCAGAGACAATGACAGCACAGGATCAACTGAATCACCACCAAGCCCCATTTGTTCATGCTAACAATTGAGGCAAACAACAGTATTTACACATCCAATCAAAGGTCTATCTTCCATAAATAAAGGAATACCACATTTTATGGCACAATGGCCCTCATTCCGAGTTGTTCACTCGCTAGCAGCTTTTAGCAGCATTGCACACGCTAGGCCACCGCCCTCTGGGAGTGTATCTTAGCTTAGCAGAATAGCGAATGAAAGATTAGCAGAACTGTTACTAAATAATTCTTTGCAGTTTGAGTAGCTATTAAGGTTTGGAGAGAAAAAAGAAACAGAGGAATCTGTAATATTGACGCACTAACTAGAACTATTGTTAAAATATAACCTTTATTAGATATACATTAAATAGAAATTGTATTATGAATAATTGGTCCAGACTACAGTGAAACGTAGAGTTAAAAAATTGACAATGACTAACATATATGTGAATAAAGAGATGAAAGAATGTGAATAAAGATTTTTTTAAAAATGTGTCCACGTGTGTGTTAGTATAAGATCTTATTTGGTAGCTGTATGGGCATATGTATTGCCAAAATCTATGATCTTTATTGTCCCAAATGATCTATCCCCACTGAGTCCGTATTCCTAGATCATAAGTCACTGGACTGCCATTTAAGAGTATATTAATTCTATTTTTACATACATATATATAATAGTAAATGATAATTAGGATCCTAGGATTGAAGTGATATTTCTTCACTTTGAGCTGATGGGAATATGGCAGTTCCCGTTTTCAAGTCTCACAGCAGCATAATGGAATATTAGCCAAGTACAGATATAATTGTGAGCTGTGAGACTTGAAAACGGGAACTGCCATATTCCCATCAGCTCAAAGTGAAGAAATATCACTTCAATCCTAGGATCCTAATTATCATTTACTATTATATATATGTATGTAAAAATAGAATTAATATACTCTTAAATGGCAGTCCAGTGACTTATGATCTAGGAATATGGACTCAGTGGGGATAGATCATTTGGGACAATAAAGATCATAGATTTTGGCAATACATATGCCCATACAGCTACCAAATAAGATCTTATACTAACACACACGTGGACACATTTTTAAAAAAATCTTTATTCACATTCTTTCATCTCTTTATTCACATATATGTTAGTCATTGTCAATTTTTTAACTCTACGTTTCACTGTAGTCTGGACCAATTATTCATAATACAATTTCTATTTAATGTATATCTAATAAAGGTTATATTTTAACAATAGTTCTAGTTAGTGCGTCAATATTACAGATTCCTCTGTTTCTTTTTTCTCTCCAAACCTTAATGAATGTACACTGTAGTTGACAGCACCCCCTGTAAATATAGGATATTACTCATTATTTTTAAAAGAGGGGCTTCCTCCTAATGGATGTGTGGTGATGAATCTCACACATCTATGAAATCTTGATACTGTATTGAGTGTGCAGATACCAAATCCATCAGTTTGAGTAGCTCCAGACCTACTCACATATTGCGATCAGCTCAGTCCGTTTAGTTCCTGGTTTGACGTCACAAACATGCCTGCGTTCGTCCAGCCACTCCCCCCGTTTCTCCAGACACTCCAGCATTTTTCCCTGACACACCTGCGTTTTTTTGCAAACGCCAGGAAAACGCTGAGTTACCACCCAGAAACGCCCCTTTCCTGTCAATCATTTACCGAACAGCAGTGCGACTGAAAAGTGCCGCAGAATCCTCAGCAAATCTGCTAAGTTTCTAGTTAAATAACTAAGCGCATGTGCCCTGCTTGCCTTGCGCATGCGCAGTTTGCAACAAATCGCAGCATAGCAAAAATCGGCAACGAGCGAACAACTCGGAATGACCCCCAATGCCTGTTTGGACAGAACAATCTGATATGTTTTAGGACACTATAAAATTTGTATTTCTGGTTGCCGGATCATAATTTGAACACATTTGAGTGTATTTTATCTGTAAGTAAGAAATATTTGCTATGTATTACAGTATGATATTTATTAACAAATGCATCTTTTAACGTAATGTGCACAGTAACTTGCCATTACGGTCATTCGCGCCCTACCATATTACCTATAGCATGCGTATTTGACGCATGCATCGTAGACGCGTCCATTAGTAAATGCCATAGTGTATTCTAAATATCGAAATATACAATTAGACTTTGACAATATATAGTACTGCCTCCAGTATAATAGAATATATTGATAACCCCAGTATAATAGAAATATATTGTAATGTCCCCAGTATTATAAATATATATAGTAATGCCCCCAATTTAATAACAGTATATAGTAATTTCTCCATTATAACAGGACTTTATACTGTAGTAGTGCCCCTGGTATAATAGAAATAGATAGTATTGCTCGTGTGATGAAGCATCACACGAGCTGAGTGAAGTGAAACAGCTGCACTGTTGCACCCAGCAAGGGACGCTGCGGGAAAGTGTAATCAGGCTCCTCTCTTCGTGCCAGCCACGGCCACCAGAGGAAGAAGGATGATGTGATGTCATGATGTCACCGTCGTGCTCCCAGTAACCCTGACAAAGTGGGAGGCTCTGTCATGCTGCCAAGCACCATGGTCTTGTTGCTCAGTGATGCATTATAATTGTGGTAAAGGCGGTCATGGATGCAAAGTATGTGGCGGGTGGTACTGCATACCTGCTGTTAAATTCTTAAGGGTATGCCGTTCCCGAGCGTACCCGCATACTTGCACCACTACATGCAGAGCCGGCCATAGGCAAACTAGGCAATTGCCTAGGGCATTTGATATGCCTAGGGGCATCAGCAGCTTCTGCTGATTAAAATGATATGCGGCATGCCTATATTCTGTGTGTAGCATTTCATATGCAGATACAGCCACAGTCTCACACAGTATATAGGCATGCTGCATATAATTTTAATCAGCAGAAGCTGCTTGTGCACCCTAGCCACATAGCAAATTAGATGCGTTTTCATAAAAAAAAGGTGCCCGACGTTAGCATTGAGGCAAGATTTATGAGGACACATCTGTATCCAAGCAGAGGCAAAGGTCACAGTGTTAGTGGCAGTGTGAGTGCTGTGTGAATGTGAGTGGGTTGGTTGTGCAGTAGTGTTCGGAATATATGTAAGGAGCATTATTTGTGACATGTAAAAATGCATTAATAATGTGCAACATATGTGTAAGGGGCACTATGTGTGTCATTATGTGTATAAGGGCATTAATAATGTGCGGCATATGTGTAACAGGGTACTACTGTATGTGTGTCATTATGTGTATAGGGGCACTAATAATGTGCAGCAAATGTGTAGGGGGCACTATGTGTGTCATTATGTGTATAAGGGCATTAATAATGTGCTGCATATGTGTAAGGGACATTATGTGTAAAAGGGCATTATTAAAGGTTGTCATAATGTGTAAGGTGCATTATGTTTATAAGGACATTAATAACGTGTCGCATATGTGTAAGGGGGATTACTGTGTGGAATTATGTGTATAAATGCATTACTAATGTGTGGCATTATGTGTATAAGGTGCTCTACTATGTGGCGTTGCGTATAGAAAGGGCACTACTGTGTCGTCTAATGTGAATAAAGAGCAATAGGGTGTGGTGTAATGTGAATAAGGAGCAATTCAGTGTGATGCAATGTGAATAAGGGGCTCTACTGTGAGGAGTAATGTTTAAGGTAAAGTGATACTACTGTGGGATGTAATATGAATTATCGACACTATCGCATGATCAAAAGTGAATAACGTTGCAGTACTGTGTGGCGTAATTGGAATTGGGGTTACTATTGTGTGGCCATGCCCCTTGCCAGCAAAAACACACCCCTTTTTGGGCTGTGCGCCAAATGTGTGAACTGTACCTATGTAAAATATAGGGGGTACAAACACCAAAATAAGGACTGCTATGGGTGAGGCGTGATGGTGCTGGGAAAGAGGTGCAAGGTCAGAGGCGGAACCAGTGGTTGTGCTAGGGGGCACCAGCCAAAATCTTGCCTAGGGCATCATATTGGTTAGGGCCGGCTCTGACTACATGTAATGCATCTTGGACTCTTCATCCTCAATACAGTTTACCTGAAGGCCAACCTCTGTATAGAGCTACACAATTATGGTTGGTTGTGTATACTGTCACTTAAAAACAGCCAACCAGGATGTATAGCTTTTCCTCCAGCTGGATTTTCTCAAATGGTCAAATAACACACTATTAACCCTTGCTGACTATTCCAGGAGAAGTCCCTCTTTAGGAAGTTTCTGCAAATAAAACAACTTATTCCATTCCCACCTGATTTTTCTTCTTGCATGCAAGGATAGTTCAGGCGAATTCTGTTTTAATAGTGAAATGCATGTCTAGGCTGATGAATAAAAAAGAATAAGACAATTCACAACATTTGCAAATATTTGTTGGTATTGTACTATTGTATTTTACATTACTATTATATTTTGCCAATACCTTTATGATTCAGTCCGCACCGGAATGACAAAACTCATAAAATTCCTCTGTGAATACTCTACATACCCTCTCTGTGGAAGTCAAGGACAAACATTGAGAAAGTTACCATGTGCAAACTGTCTGACAATAACACAAGTAAGCATGAAGCTACTTTTGAAATCTAATAGGCATGAAAACTTTTTAGCAGAGTTCATAGATGTTACTAGGCAACAATAGGGAATCCTTCCACTCGCGCTGATTTTAGATCCAATTGTATGCATGAATTAGTCATTTTTGCCCTGAAAAGCAGAAAGTGAATTAGAGAATGAACATGCGGCGAGTCGCACATTTCCCTTCCATGCCAGCCTGTCTTCTTAACATCTATTTTTTATGTCAAAGATTTTATGCAGTGATGAGGTTTATATTGAAAGCGTGGTGACATATTGCAGCCATCACGGGAGTCTTCTTTGATATTAAAATATGAATAAACTTTCATTTGAAGCTGTCTTCATCCTTCAATACAGAAGGGCCACCAAACCTCAGGATTGATTGCAGTGTTAAAGGATTAGATCAGTGGAATTAGATTTCCCTATCAGAACCATTGAATTCATCCCGAGTGTCTCATTGATATTATAGCTTCAGGAAGAGAAGCAGACGTCCTGCTCTGAATGACTTTAAGCAATCAATGTCACTTTATGTGACTTGTTGCAGGTGTGTGTTCTATTTTAGACACTTGTGGGGAAAAACAATTGATACTTTTGTGGCTGCAGAAGCAGAGATTATTATAGAAAGTATTTATAAATGCAAATGTAGCTGTTGATTTTTTGCAGTAATGTTTCAAAAATATGTAACTGTGGGGGTAATTCAGACCTCATTGCTGCTATGCATTTTCGCACAGTGTGCGATCAGATCTGAACTGCGCATGCAAATGCACCGCAATGCGCAGGTGCGATGGACCGCTGCTACGGGGATCATGCCATGCGACGGGATGGTGAGAAAAATCCGATCGCACGGGCGTTCGCAAGGTGATTGACAGGAAGAGGCCATTTGTGGGTGGCAACTGACCGGTTTACAGGAGTGTCCGGAAAAACGCAGGTGGGATCAGGCTTTTCAGGGAGGGTGTCTGACGCCAGCTCCGGCCCCGATTAGCAGGAAACAATAGCAGCGGCTGAGTAAGTCCTGGGCTGAGCAGAGACTGCACAAAATCACATCCGAACGCACACTTGCACAGCGAATTCACCCTCCCCCTGTAAGCGGCGACTATCTGATCGCAGGGCAGCAGAAATTGCTACCTAGCGATCAGATCTGAATTGCCCCCAGTGATTGTTATAGCTCTGGGATAGTTTGCTTTATTGGTAGCAAATAGCATGCAGGAGGTTTCAGTCGGATATTTCAAGTTAGATGTGTATGATATTTGGAGGCCCCCAGGGTGATCATAAGCCTAGGTGGAGTTCCCAGCCACAATTGCAGATGTGTATCTGGGCCGAGACTTGTTATTTGATTCTGTGTTACCCATCCACAGAGGCATATGATGATGCCTAGATTTAGGGGTGCTTTTAACGTGCGCATAATATTAGACAGTGTTGCAGAGTGTTACTGCAAAAAAAAGTATTGGTTTTCAAGCACAATAAATTCATGTATACATATTAACAGGTAACAGATACACCATATACATTTGTTACCCATATACATTAGCTACGTTTTATAGAAACAAACCGTCGGAGAAATAGCAGGAGCTCTCCAACTACAGTCCGGATGTGGGAGTTCTGCAAAACTATTTTACAGAATATGATAAATGTATGGAAACTGCCAGTCATACTGTATACAGAACAGACATTGAGGAGTCTTTAAAGAGCAACCAAGGGACAGATAGCTTCCATTGTCCTTGATATGAGGCTATATTTGATGGCAGCATGACAGGACCTCAAAACATACTTCGTTTTCCCAGGTGCAGCACAGCCATTAAAAGAACTTAGAGAAGCAATAGCGACATTGATTTACCAATAAGTTATATACTAATGTAAATGCATCTTGTCAGCATAGAATCTATGTAGTTATTGCAGGAATGATCTGTGTAATGGCCATTTGCGTGTAGAGTACCAGCTGTTATACAGTATCTATAGTGCTAATTGTGGGTGTAGATATTAGTTGAGTTTTTGAGTCACAATACTGTTTATGGGCAGGGCCAGGAGTCCTCACATTTCTGCTTTTCTCCTCGCACATGATAAACCCAGGGCCGAAACTAGGGGGGGCTAGGGGGTCACGTGCCCCGGGTGCTGGGCTGTAGGGGGCGCTAATGAGCCCAGTTCTTCTGTAGGAATAGCTTCCGCTAGCTCCCCGACAGCAACTGTCCTGCTGTAGGGAGCCAGCAGCACTAGACGCGGCTCCCTGTGCTTCCGGGATGCGGACGCCGGCACATCGTGCGTGTGACGTCATGACGTCGCACGTGCGTGCCTTGCCCCGGGTGACAGAAATCCAATTTCGGCCCTGATAAACCATTAGTGTTTTCCAGATCCTTTTAACACATTGGATTATCTTGACTGTACTTTGGGGGTAATTCCAAGTTGATCGCAGCAGGATTTTTTTTAGCAGTTGGGCAAAACCATGGGGGTCATTCCGAGTTGTTCGCTCGGTAAATTTTATCGCATCGCAGCGATTTTCCGCTTAGTGCGCATGCGCAATGTTCGCACTGCGACTGCGCCAAGTAAATTTGCTATGAAGTTAGGTATTTTACTCACGGCTTTTTCTTCGATCGTAATGTGATTGACAGGGAGTGGGTGTTTCTGGGCGGAAACAGGCCGTTTTATGGGCGTGTGGGAAAAAACGCTACCGTTTCTGGGAAAAACGCGGGAGTGGCTGGAGAAACGGAGGAGTGGCTGGGCGAACGCTGGGTGTGTTTGTGACGTCAAACCAGGAACGACAAGCTCTGAACTGATCGCAGATGCTGAGTAAGTCTGGAGCTACTCAGAAACTGCACAGAGATGTCTTTTCGCAATATTGCGAAACTTTTGTTCGCAATTTTAAGAAGCTAAGATTCACTCCCAGTAGGCGTAGGCTTAGCGTGTGCAAAGCTGCTAAAAACGGCTTGCGAACGAACAACTCGGAATGACCCCCAATGTGCACTGCAGGGGAGGCAGATTTAACATGTGCAGAGAGAGTTAGATTTGGGTGTGGTGTGTTCAATCTGCAATCTAAATTGCAGTGTAAAAATAAAGCAGCCAGTATTTACCCTGCACAGAAATAAAATAACCCACCCAAATCTAACTCTTTCTGCACATGTTATATCTGCCTCCCCTGCAGTGCACATGGTTTTGCCCAACTGCTAATAAAAATCCTGCTGCGATCAACTTGGAATTACCCCCTTTGCTTATAATGCTGTTTATCTCTTCTGACCAAGGTCTGCATGCTCACTAGGGGTTGTTCAGAGATGGATGCAGATCGTTGCTTCATCTGTGTCCATCTCCTCACATACTATGGGCCGCCCAGCACAGGGCAATGCCACCCAGCATGTGTGGCGATGCCTCATGAGGCTGCAGACGCATCGATTAGAGGTTGACCCTTGCCATCGTAGTCCGCCACCTTTTTTTTTTTTGACAGAGTGGCTACGTTTCATATCATGCAGCCACCCCAAAAACGATCTCGACACACCCCTGTTTTGGCCGCAACACCGAAACGCCTCCCCCGAACGCCTGCCGCTATCAATCACTTTGCTACCCCATACCACAAGGAGAAGGGTTACACATGCGCACTGCGGCTGCTGTGCGTCTGCAGACCAGATGGATGCAGCCTCTGCTTCCAGATGCTTTGCTGTGCCCATGTCTGAATCGTCCCCATATTGCTGATCTGCAGCAGGCACTCCTATCCTCGATCGCCAAGGCACAATAACAGTGCAGGTTTTAGTGATATCCAGGCTTCAGAACACATGGTTACTAATTAAGGGGCCAATTTATCACCATCCTCAGATGAAGATGGGATGTGATCAAATCGGCCAAACTTACAATTTGATTACTGTATACATCGCATGGATGTACTGTATCAATAATCTCATGCAGGGACAGAGCTTGTGAGCAAGCTCTGTCCCTGCGAATGCCCTCCGCAGCATTATCAGGGTATTTTTCAGAAAAAATACCCTGAGTTCCTGCTGCACATGTGCTGCCATTGCTACCACTGCCACCGGGTACCCCTCCCCGTCGTGACTACCTGCCTCCTCCCCAGTGTCGCTATCCCTCCACCGGTAAACATACTTACCAGTCCTAGGAGCCAGTGATCGGTGCTCCTGCAGCGCTGTTGGGCATCGGATCCTGTGTGCTGCTGTGACCCCCGATGCGTTAAAGTGAGCTGCCATTTTGCAGCATCACTTTACTGCACCGGGGGTCACAGCAGGGTTGGTTCTAAATCGGAGTGGGATAAGGGACCTTCTGACGTCACTAGGGGAGGAGACACGCCACCAGGGGGAGGAGCTACGGGCGAACAGGGTACCCGAAAAGTACCCTCGCGGGCTCGCTTCGCTCGCCATGCTTTGGGCTCGGTGGCTCGCTTCGCTCGTCACCTGATTACTAATGGTAATAGTTGGTGGCGTGGATAGTAGAGGAACTATCCTGCTGGCCTAGCTCCTCCCCCTTGTGTTGTGGCTCCTCCCCGGAGGTAAAGGTCCCTTAGGCCACTTGACTCTAGCATCTACCGTCACAGCAGGGCACAGGAGGTCCCGATGACTGTCACCCCGCACTGGAGCTCCGATCACCGGCTCCTGTGACTGGTACCTGTAAGTATGTTTTATATTTTTTTAGACTTTTATTTTTTTCAACTGTGATCAGCCTGTGTGTCCATCGGAAACACATAACTGATCACTGGAGCCCTGTCCCCGCACAATTGTTTTTTGTAAGTTTGCATAGATCACATTTCCCACTATAAGTGTGGGAAATGCGATCTGATTACTAAAAGAAAAGTAAATTACAGGGTTTGGAGCAGTTTTTTTTTTTTTTATGAAAACTGCTCTAAAAGCCCTTTAATACATTTAAGTGATACTAAAATAATGTAAAAAGGGTGTGAATTTTTTTAAAATAAAAATAATGTTAATAAATATGCCCCTAAGTCACCTGCGCTGAAGCCTGGATATCACTATATCCTAGACTGTTAGTGTGGAAATGCCTGATCTACGGTATGTCCTTATCTGAAACTGCAAGTATATGTGACTACTGTAATAGACAGTGTATACTGTCATATATTGTACATTTGTATTCCTACAGGACATTGGCATAACAATCTTTCTGGAATGCAAGAAAAAAATGTGACCACAAAATGTAATTATAAACAACAGGCTTTAATCCACAGCATTTGCACAGCGTCTATTCAGTGGAGACAAAGGGAGAGGAGGCATGCCAGCAGCTCACAGAGCGCTGGGCATGTCCCCTCAGTGATGAAAATGGGGGGCATGGCTCGCGATCGCGGCTCTCCCACAAAGCCACGTCCCTTTTACATAGGCCATGCCCCCTTTTCAGAATCAGTCGTGGCTGCGCCGCACAAGTGTCCCTCATCCCCTCTACTAAATGTTGGGAGGTATGCTGTACCTGAGATATGTGACCACATCATCTTTTCCATTTGTAAGCCAATTCTGGTTAGCTAATTCCCCAGGTGCCCAAGGTGATAAAGGCAGCAGCCAATCAGATCCTGGTAATTTACATATTGGAGCTGATGTGCTGGTGCCTTTACCACCTTGCACATATCACTGGTTTATCACTTCCTTATGCCTTCTCCATTTTAATACATCTGCCCCATTTGATATGCTTAGAGGAGGCCCTGTCTCTCTATGGGGCAGATGTATTAACCTGGAGAAGGCATAAGGAAGTGATAAACCAGTGATAAGTGCAGAGCCGGCCCTAACCAATATAATGCCTTAGGCAAGATTTTGGCTGGTGCCCCCTAGCACCACTGCTGGTTCCGCCTCTGACCTTGCACCTCTTTCCCAGCACCCTCACCCATAGCAGTCCTTATTTTGGTGTTTGTACCCCCTATATTTTAAATAGGAACAGTTTGCACATTTGGCGCACAGCCCAAAAAGGGGTGTGTTTTGCTGGCAAGGGGCATGGCCACACAATAGTAACCCCAATTCCAATTACGCCACACAGTACTGCAACTTTATTCACATTTGATCATACGATAGTGTCCATAATTCATATTACATCCCACAGCAGTATCACTTTACCTTATACACGTTACTCCTCACAGTAGAGCCCTTATTCACATTACATCACACTAAATTGCTACTTATTCACATTAGACCACACAGTAGTGCCCTTTCTATGTGCAACGCCACATAGTAGAGCACCTTATACACATAATGCCACACATAGTAATGCATTTATACACATAATACCACACAGTAATGCCCCTTACACATATGACACACATTATTAATGTCCTTATAAACAAAATGCACCTTACACATTATGCCAACCTTTATTAATGCCCTTTTACACATAATGTCCCTTACACATATGCCGCACATTATTAATGCCCTTATACACATAATGACACACATAGTGCCCCCTACACATTTGCTGCACATTATTAGTGCCCCTATACACATAATAATACACGTACAGTAGTACCCTGTTACACATATGCCGCACATTAATAATGCCCTTATACACATAATGATACACATAATGCCCCTTACACATATGTTGCACATTATTAATGCATTTTTACATGACACACATAATGCTCCTTACACATATTCCGAACACTACTGCACAACCAACCCACTCACATGCACACAGCACTCACACTGCCACTAACACTGTGACCTCTGCCTCTGCTTGGATACAGATGTGTCCTCATAAAGCTTGCCTCAATGCATTGGCGTATCTATAATGGGTGCAGTGTGTGCAAGGCACATGGGCCCCCAGAGTCCTGGGGGGCCCACCCCGCACACACTGCACCCATTTGTTTAATACTTACCTCTCTGGAGTCCCCCGTCGGAGCCATCCCTTCTCAGCAGCGTAATAGAGTTTGAACACTAGGGGGAACAAACTCTATTGCGCTTGCTGAAAACTCTGGAAAGATGGCACGGCGGCCATTTTTCCGGAGTTTCGCGCATGCGCATTAGCAAAATCTTCGGGCAAATGGCTGCCGCGCCGTGTTCCCGGAGGTTTGCGCATGCGCAATAGAGTCTGTTCTCAGACTCTATTGTGCTGCGGAGAGGGATGGCACCGCCGGGGGACCCAGGAGAGGTAAGCATTAAAATACCTGTTCATCAGTCAGAGAGGAGGGGGCCCCTGAAGCAGAAGGCTGCACACGGGCCTCCTCCTCTCTTAAAACGCCCCTGCCTCAATGCTAATGTCGGGCACCTTTTTTTAATGAAAATGCTTCTTATTTGCATTGCTATGTGGCTAGGATGCACAAGCAGCTTCTGTTGATTAAAATGATATGCAGCATGCCTATATACTGTGTGAGACTGTGGCTATATCTGCATATGAAATGCTACACACAGAATATAGGCATGCCGCATATAATTTTTATCAGCAGAAGCTGCTGATGCCCCTAAGCATATCAAATGCCCTAGGCAATTGCCTAGTTTGCCTATGGACGGCTCTGGATAAGTGCAAGGTGATACATGCACCAGCCAGTCAGCTCCAATATGTAAATTAACAGTTAGGAGCTGATTGGCTGGTGCGTGTATCACCTTGCATTTATCACTGGTTTATCACTTCCTTATGCCTCCTCCAGGTTAATACTAGGGAGGCCAATCCTGGGGCATTTTTTCAATCCCGGGATTCGGGATTGAAAAATGCTCAATCCCGGGATCCCGGGATTGCAGTAGGGATCAGTGTAGGGAGCAGTGTAAGGAGCAGGGAAAGTATATGTGGAGGGCAGCAAGGCAGGGTGGATGTAGGGAGCAAAGGAGGGTGGGTGTAGGGAGCATATAAGGAACTGGAAGGGAGGGTGGGTGTAGGGAGCAGCGGGAGAGTGAGAGTAGGGAGCAGCGGGAGAGTGGGAGTATGGAGCAGCGGGAGAGTGGGAGTATGGAGCAGCGGGAGAGTGGGAGTATGGAGCAGCGGGAGAGTGCGAGTATGGAGCAGTGGGAGTAGGGAGCAGCGGGAGAGTGGGTGTAGCGAGCAGAGGGAGGATGTCAGGACCAGAGAGTGTGGGTGTAGGTAGTGATAGTACTTACTACTTGCGGGCACCAGCTAAGGACACACGTACTACTACTGACCGCGCTGGCAGCATTTCAAACGTAGCGCCGTCCGCCAGCCAGTCAGAACTGGCAGTCCGGCAGCCAATCAGGGGCCGCGGCTGCTGCCGCTTCCCTGATTGGCTGCCGGTGTCTGCCAGCTCTGATTGGCTGGCGGCCGGCGCTACGTTTGAAATGCCGCCAGCGCGGTCAGTACGTGTGTCCTTAGCTGGTGCCCGCAAGTAGTAAGTACTATCACTACCTTAGCTGACAGCCGGGCAGCACTGAGCTATAGTGCTCAGCGCTGTCCGGCAAAACTGCGCATGCGCACTGTAATCCCGTGAATCCCGGGATTGGAGGCTCCAATCCCGGGATTCAAATCCCGGCATTTTTGGGCCCAAATCCCGGGATCCCGCCGATCCCGATCCCGGGATTGGCCTCCCTAGTTAATACATCTGCCCCTATGAGCTTACAGACCTCAACCCATGAAAAAAGCAGTTTGTATATAAAATCTGTATGATACCTGGAAGCAATGGATAGAGAGCAGTGTTTTTGTGAGTCAGTACAGGGACTGACCAGTGGGAAAGACTTCCAGCTCAACAAATGATTACAATATTTTGGAACAAACATATCCTGACAGTTTAGAAGAGTGTAATTACATACCTCCCAACTTTTCATCCTGCTGGGTCGGGACACACCACGCGCATCCCAAAAAAGGGGCGTGACCTTGGGTTGGAGGGGCATGGTCATGACCGAGTGGGCGTGGCCACACGCCGAGGAACCGTTTTCCATCATTTTGGGGGCGTGCCCAGCACTTCCTGAGCAGCTGGGCATCCCCCGGTTCACTTTGCACTGTATATATATAGAAAGGAGAGGGGAATATTCCTGCACAACCAATTGTTAGAATTGAATCAATGGTATCACACTAAGTACTTTGAACCAGCAATAAAGGAAATAGTTAGTATAGATAATCGTAATTTAATCAATCTGCTGGTGGTGCTCCCCGAGGTAAATGACAAATAAATCACAAAAACAAGTTGTTCCTTGAAAGAGATCAGGGAACAGAGAAGTAAACCTCTTTGTGGGGGCACTCTTTTAGTTGTAAATATAATAATTGTTAAAACATAACAACTTTTATTTGTTTTCAAGTAAAATATAATATTTGTCTTTTCTTTAGCATGGTTTTTAATGTAATTTTTTGGATATTGTTATGTATTTTTATTTTTTAACAAATGATGAAGAAAATAATTCAAAAAGCAAAAAGGTGAGTATAAATACTATATACTATACTCACCTTTTTGCTTTTTGAATTATTTTCTTCATCATTTGTTAAAAAATAAAAATACATAAAAAAAAAGAGTGCCCCCACAAAGAGGTTTACTTCTCTGTTCCCTGATCTCTTTCAAGGAACAACTTGTTTTTGTACTGTATATATATATATATATATATACACTGTGTATATATATATATATATATATGTATGAACAAACAGTATGAGCGCAAATGACAAGGTAAAAGTTTTTTAAGTCCCGTGGAACTACAAGTCCAAGGCTGGACAAGAAACAATGTTCCTCAAATTCGCTGACAGCCAAAATTATTTGGTAGTAGAAATTTGTCAGTACGCACTTCTGGGACTTCCAGCTGTCGCTTCCCCAGTGTTACCCGATCCCGAACGGGTGATAATCCTGCCAAGAAATTGAAGAAGCAGGGAGCGCCAATAGTGCATTAAAAGAGTAAAGTAATTTTAATTTAAGAATCCAAATCAGTGACAAGTAAGAACTCGTACCATAAAAGGCGGTCAAACCACCGCTCGTATAACCAGCATAAAATTTACCCCACTGTGTAAAACAGCATTCTCAATTCGAGATCCAAACGTCAGACCACGCCCATACGCGTTTCGTCATGCACTATTGGCGCTCCCTGCTTCTTCAATATATATATGTATATATATATATATATATATAATATTTATGTACACTGATATACATATCCTGAAGATAATGTTATATTACTAAAAAATACAACAAATATATAAAAGTTTGCCGGTTCTGGGATGCTAGACACAACACACACACACACACACACACACACACACACACACACACACACACACACACACACACACACACACACACGCACACACACACACACACACGCGTCAAATGAATGGCATAAATTGTCTGTACAGCACTGTGTAAATCTGTGGTGGTATACACATAGGTGTGTGTGTATATATATATACATACTGTATAAATATATATATATATATATATATATACACCCACCACTTTTATAAGTCCTGCACCTACACCCCTTAATGCCATCACTAAACTATCTGCTAGATGAATCTACACCAGCGCTGCAGGGTAGGGGGTGCTGTTTGCGACACCTTGTCAATTTTCTCTTGGCATCCCGACTGTCGGTATATCATACTGAACCCGTTTTTTACACAATACGGCAGACAGCGTCCCCTTTTTTACACATTACGGCAGACAGTCCCCCTTTTTACACATTACGGCAGACAGCGTCCCCTTTTTACACATTACGGCAGACAGAGTCCCCTTTTTTACACATAACAACAGACACTGTCCCCTATTTACACATAATGGTAGACAGCGTCACCTTTTTACACATTACGGCAGACAGCTCCCCTTTTTTACACATTATGGCAGACAGCGCCCCCCTTTTTACACATTACGGCAGAGTCCCCTTTTTTACACATTACGGTAGACAGCGTCCCCTTTTTACACATTACGGCAGACAGCGTCCCCTTTTTACACATTAAGGCAGACAGACAGAATATATAGATAGATAGATAGATAGATAGATAGATAGATAGATGGACAGAAAGAATAGATTATACTTACTGCCTCCGCTGGCAGTCAGGCTCCTCGGTGCAGCAGCTTCTGGCAGATCCCGGGCCGAGGAGAAAAAGGAGGAGGGAGGGGTACTCGGGAGCCGCATCAGCGCAGTGTAATTGGCTGTCTTTCGCCGCTGTGATGAGGGTAGCGCATCCTAGCATTCAGAGCGGTGGCCTGCCTATGTGGAAGGAGAGGGACAGCTGCAGCAGAGCCTCCACCAATTACACTGCACTGCTGCGGTTCCCTCCTCCACCTCCCTCCTCCTCCTTTCCCCCTGTGTCCGCTGCATCCCTGTGCTCTTCTCGGCGGCGGCGGCCCGCAGCACAGAGCGGCAGGTGGCATATAATGAGTCAGTTTGACTCATTACATGCCGCGCTGGCTTTGGGCCACTTGACAGTGGCGGGCCCCAGTGCAAGGCACCGCTTGCACTGGTGGTTGTTCCGCCACTGGCTCTGTGGGATGTGACCAAGAGGGAGGATGCGGAAGCACGGTCTGAGGAGGAGGGGCAAGGTTCCTTCCTCATCTCTCGCTGACTCATCCCTAGCTGCCAAGGATCTATTCTGACCTTACGATCTCATGAATGTGTGAAAAATCAGGGCTGATGGGAGGTGCCACTCTGCCCCTGCCTGCCAGTAATCTAATAGCCAATCAGAAAGTAACTACCTATTATGGAAGTGCAGTTTTGCTTGTCTTCAGAAAATATTTGTCTGTTATATCTTTTCTTTTTTTTGGGGGTGGGGGGGTGTAATGACAATACCAGTAATGTAAGTATGATGAATTTTATATAAGGATGAATAATCTAATCTTCAGATGTATTTGCATTATTGTACCAATGCCGTTCTTCCTTTCCCTCAATTATTTCTGTATTCACAGATCTAGTCCAAGAATGAAGGGCATTTATTGTCATCACTTGTGTGTCATGTTGTAGAACATCCATTCAGAAAATGTGATTGGGTGATGCCTGCAGCCTGGAGATTACATACATTACTAACATCTCACTATATTGTACATACCTTTACAAATAATCTTGGTAAATGATGATACAGATATATCAGATGTCCCTTTATAATTCTTGATTACTAATTTGTCACTCTGAAAAATTAATCAATGGACTACAAAATCATGTGACGTAGCAATTAGATATATTTTTACTTACTAGTAGAATATATATTAAATGCAAGCTTCCAAGAGCAGTGTTTTTGCTGTAGTTTCTCAGGCTCTTATTATCTGAACATTCCTTTTGAGGTTCTGAATTGTGAAATAATTATAAAATGATCTGCATTTCAAAAATAACATCCAACTGCTGTATTTTATATTATAAGCTTAGCAGTACTACTGGAATCAACTCCCTTAAAGTACAGAGGGAAAGGCCATGTGATTTTTTTTTTTATGCCTAATGCTAAATGGAAACTATATTGAAAACTACTGATACACTATTTGGTGTTCAACTGCAAGTTATAACCTGCTCTATGCCCCATCTAAGGGTCAATTCTCTATAATAATTCTCCAAGACCTCTTGGCAGCTTTTGACACCTTTGACCACCCATTCCTCCTACAAGTCCTCCATTCCATTTGCCTCCATCACATACATCACCTTTGTGGTTCACCTACTATTTGTCCAACCTCTTCTCTGCCTCTACACCTGCCTTCTTATTTCCTCCTCTACCACTTCCCGTCAATGTTCCCCAAGGTCCTGTCCTTGGTCCCTCCTCTTCTCCATCTATACCTCTTCCCTCAGTGAGCTTACTGGCACTGTTGGTATTCAATACCATGTGTATGCTAGCGACACTCAAATTTACTGTTCCTCCCTTGTCCTCATCCGTCCGTCCACTCTCACGTCACCAGCTTAAACCTAGCATCTCTAAAATGAAAGCCATCATCTTTATCCGCCCATATTACTTCTTTACTCTCCCTTCCTTCCCCTGTGCCTCAAGTCCACTGTCTGGTTGTCATTCTTCATTTTGTACTCTTCCAGTACCCACATTCTGTACCTTTCCTAATACTGCCATTTTCATATCTGTACTATTTCCAGGATCAAGCCTTTTCTCACTCTGGAAGCTCATTCACTCCCTTATCATCTTCCGCCCAGATTGCGGCAACTTTCTCCTCACTGACCTACAGATCTCCTGCCTTTCTCTTCTTCAGACTGTCCTTAACACTTCTGTCAGCCTAATTTTCCTCTTTTGTCACTTCATCTCTGCTGCCCTCCTTTGCCAGTCACTCCACTGTAATGGTGCAAGTAGAATTTTTTTTTTAGTGGTACTGATAGTTAAAATGGGTGTGGTCATGTGTCATGAGGGGGTGGGGTCACACAAAACTAGGGAAGTTGCTACATGACAATAGGGGCATAGCCACATTTTGCCACACACCGTAATGCCTCTTACACATTATGCCACACACCATAATGCTTATTACACATTATGCACACACCATAATGCTTTTTATACATTATGTCACACACTGTAATGCCCATTACACATTATGCCACACAACGTAATGCCTTACATATTATACCACACACCGTAATGCCTATTACCAATTCTGCCACACACAGTTATGACACTGACACTATTTTATGTACCACACACAAAATGCCCCTTCTAATTATGCCCCAGTGGAGGGCTGATGGTACTATGTACCACCACCAAATTTCAGCACTGCTCCACTGCTTCCCTGACCTATTCATAATCAAGTTCAATCAACTGTCCCTCACCTACAAACCCCCCAATTGTGCTCACTTCTACTCCATACATCACTACCTCATTTGCAGACACACTCCCTCTGCCCATGGCCCCCTCACCTTCTTCCAGATCACCCCTTTCAACTTCTGCCTTCAGGATTTCTTCTGTGTTGCTCCCAACCACTAGAGAGCCCTTCCATGTCCAATTATCAATGACCAGCTCCAAATCTGTATACGCACCCTAAAAACCTCATCTCTTCATTCAGTCCCTCCTCTTAACTATCCAGCCTCTGCATTCCCTAACTCTTCTCCCTTTTTGTTTCTGCCCATATCACCTGAAGAATGTTGGCTCTGCGAGAAGGGCCCTCTCACCTTTTGTTTTCTATATGTAATTACTGCTTTGTCTACATACACCTATCAACTCATGCCCAAAAGCCCCATTTAGAGCGCCACAGACTTTATGACTTTGTTTTAAAATGTGCCTTAATCTCTGACTTTCTATCAATTGTTTGCAACAAAAATACTAATCCTAGGAATCTAGTACACTATACTGTAAGTGAGCTAAGACAGAGGGGTAAATTTACTAAGGTGGTAGGTTTTTTTTTTAGAACTGGTGATGTTGCTCACAGCAACCAATCAGATTCTCCTTAAAATGTATCTAGCTGCTTCTAGAAGATAATAGATAGAATCTGATTGGTTGCTATGGGAAATATCACCAGTTCTAAAAAAAACTTCCACCTTTGTAAATTTACCCCAGATAATTCAGGAAAAGCACAGAATCCTGCCATCATTAAGCTTAATCTGTGATTTATACAAATTTATTTGTGAGAAACTAAGCATCTAGGGCACTATAAGTGAAATTATATATGACTAAGATGCAAAATTCAGGAAAATTATGCAAGCTTGAGAATCACCACCATGACAGAGTATCTAGGTCATGCCAGGCATCTTGTGCCATATGAAGCAAAAAAGATGGGTGCATGAAGGCACATATGTATACTCTCTCTATATAATGTAATTTGGAGTTGTAATCGTGATTAATATTGCCTACAAGTTGGTAGGCACGTAGCAGATGTGAGCAATGAGGTTAGTCCACACATTGACTCTAAACCAGAGTAGGTTTAATTGAAGATAATAAGACACAATGTGACAGAAGATAAATAGCAGACAATATGACAAGGTATCAATCTTTCCTTTGCCAAGTACTGTACAGCACTGTGACACTCCAATAACATATTGATAAGCTTGGGCATATGCAGACCTTTTTATAGAGCCAAGTAAACAACATGCCTAGACAGTCTGACCTGTTAAGTTTGGTGAATAATATTCACTCAGACATGTGATGTTATTGAGATTAATTTGTCATGAGCAATAACACAGGCATGTGGTGTTATTGTGTCTGATGACTGATGTACAATAACACTAAGGAGGCAGCTTGCAGGATTTAACCATTTAACCAGTGACGTGTAGTGAGGTGAGGCAGAGCCTTTCCTGTCATAATAACGTATATGCCAGAGTTATGACTATATAAAGTATATTAAAAATACAAAGAATACATTAAAAATAGCTTCTTTGTATTATTCTAAACATTGGCCCTCATTCCGAGTCGTTCGCTCGGTATTTTTCATCGCATCGCAATGAAAATCCGCTTAGTACGCATGCGCAATATTCGCACTGCGACTGCGCCAAGTAATTTAACAATGAAGATAGTATTTTTACTCACGGCTTTTTCATCGCTCCGGCGATCGTAATGTGATTGACGGGAAATGGGTGTTACTGGGCGGAAACACGGCGTTTTATGGGCGTGTGGATGAAAACGCTACCGTTTCCGGAAAAAACGCAGGAGTGGCTGGAGAAACGGAGGAGTGTCTGGGCGAACGCTGGGTGTGTTTGTGACGTCAAACCAGGAACGACAAGCACTGAACTGATCGCACAGGCAGAGTAAGGTTGAAGTTACTCAGAAACTGCAAAGTAGTTTGTAATCGCAATATTGCGAATACATCGGTCGCAATTTTAAGAAGCTAAGATACACTCCCAGTAGGCGTAGGCTTAGCGTGTGTAACTCTGCTAAATTCGCCTTGCGACCGATCAACTCGGAATGAGGGCCCTTGTTCTAGTCAAAACTCTGGAGTAAAAAGCCTATCATAGGTAAGGCAGTGCCTCCCCTGCCTATCTTTTTCACACATCTCTGATCAAAACTCCCCAAATTTTCAGCAGTATATATTTTGCACCTGTGTATAATGCCCACATGTACCCTTTGGCTCATATATTGTGTATATATCTGGCTTTGGTACTAGCCAGTGCCTACTGAGCCATTTACCTCACCACATGTCCCTGCATTTAACTACATGTCTACACCCCTCCTCACTTAGAGATGTGTCTTTTTCTCTAGCATCCATAAGGGATATTGGAGAATCTAGTACGATGGGGTATAGACGGGGTCCAAAGGAGCAAGTGCACTTTAAATTTCTTCAGTTGGGTGTGCTGGCTCCTCCCCTCTATGCCCCCTCCCACAGGCAGTTTAGAAAAAAGTGCCCTCAGGAGAGGATGCACATCTCTGAGCTCCAGAGAGTTTTCTACAATTTCTTTTTTATGTTTGTTATTTTCGGTATGCTGTTTGGGCAACAGCATACCTGCACCATTGGAGTTAGGAGGGGGGGGACGGGGACGGTCACCGGCCTTATGAGGTGCAGAGCCGCTTCCCCGCTGCAGGACCACAGTCTTGAGGGGTTGTTGTTCAGCGGGGCACTGCGCCTTGGCTGTCACAGCCCTAGCACGCCGCACACCCCTAACGCTGCCTGAAGGTGACATCGGTGGTGAGTATACACCAAGGGCCTCGCTAGGGGGGTCCCCCGGTTCAAAGTGCAGCTGACCATGGGCGCAGCTTATGGGACCCTCCTGGGGGGGTCCCGCTAAGATCCCCCATGTAGACTGGCACAAAAACGCTTTCACTAGCACTTGTTGTGATGTTTTTAAGCTATATGGAGACTTTGCCAGTATAATATATCAGTGTAACTCCAGCGCCATTGGAGGGGGCGGAGCTACATCATGGCTGGACCTGAGGCGTTTTGGCCATTCTCAATACACACAGCGCTTTCTGATTCCTCAGTATATCTGGTACAGGGTGTAGCAAAGGGGGAGAGCCGCTTGTGTACACTACTTGGGTCCTCTTGAGGACAGTAATTATTAGTGTTTACTGTAATATAGTGTGCTGACAGTCTCACTGGGGCTGTACAGCTACGGATGAGCTGGTGTCCTTCTCTCTCTGTGTCTCCTCTCACATACAGTAGGGCAGGCTTGCACTATAACTGTCGTGTGTATGTGTATGTTATTGTGCTTACTGTGAAATCAGTGTATGCCACACCAGATTCTCTCCATTATCTACTGATTCTGTTTCATGTGAACAATGCAGCCAATATTCACAAATCAGTGAAGGGGCTGGGGGAGAGGATTCAGAGCCCCACTGGCTAGGGTCTCTAAAAACTATGATGTCTGGTATGTCATTCCAGCTCACCGCTAATGTACAGAAGACTCAGCTACTACAAGCTGTTGCAGATTTAGCTGCTAGGGCAGATGCAGCGCAGCCCCCCTCTCTTATGCAGGTCCACAGAAGTGTGGGTTACCTGCTCTACTCTCTGATACAGATGAGGATATACAGTAGGATGGGGAGGACTTGGAACCTGTTAGTGGGGATCCCGATTCTGTTACGTGTGTAGAACCCCTAATTTCTGGCTTTATGGGATGTGTTAAAGCTCCCTCTAGAGGACGCTGCGTCACAGCAGTCATTTCTCTATCGTCCTAAGTGGATGCTGGGGTTCCTGAAAGGACCATGGGGAATAGCGGCTCCGCAGGAGACAGGGCACAAAAAAGTAAAGCTTTACTAGGTCAGGTGGTGTGCACTGGCTCCTCCCCCTATGACCCTCCTCCAGACTCCAGTTAGATTTTGTGCCCGAACGAGAAGGGTGCAATCTAGGTGGCTCTCCTAAAGAGCTGCTTAGAGAAAGTTTAGTTTAGGTTTTTTTTCTTTACAGTGAGTCCTGCTGGCAACAGGATCACTGCAACGTGGGACTTAGGGGGAAAGTAGTAAACTCACCTGCATGCAGAGTGGATTTGCTGCTTGGCTACTGGACACCATTAGCTCCAGAGGGATCGAACACAGGCCCAGCCGTGGAGTCCGGTCCCGGAGCCGCGCCGCCGACCCCCTTGCAGATGCTGAAGCGTGAAGAGGTCCGGAAACCGGCGGCTGAAGACTCCTCAGTCTTCATAAGGTAGCGCACAGCACTGCAGCTGTGCGCCATTTTCCTCTCAGCACACTTCACTGGGCAGTCACTGAGGGTGCAGAGCGCTGGGGGGGGGCGCTCTGAGAGGCAAATATAAACCTTATACAAGGCTAAAAATACCTCACATATAGCCCATAGGGGCTATATGGAGATATTTAACCCCTGCCTGACTGGAAAAATAGCGGGAGAAGAACCCGCCGAAAAAGGGGCGGGGCCTATCTCCTCAGCACACGGCGCCATTTTCTGTCACAGCTCCGCTGGTCAGAACGGCTCCCAGGTCTCTCCCCTGCAACAGAAACAGGGTAAAACAGAGAGGGGGGGCACATTAATGGCTATATATATATATATTAAAGCAGCTATAAGGGAGCACTTAATATAAGGATATCCCTTGTATATATAGCGCTTTGTGGTGTGTGCTGGCAGACTCTCCCTCTGTCTCCCCAAAAGGGCTAGTGGGTCCTGTCTTCATTAGAGCATTCCCTGTGAGTTTGCGGTGTGTGTCGGTACGTGGTGTCGACATGTATGAGGACGATATTGGTGTGGAGGCGGAGCAATTGCCAAATATGCAGATGTCACCCCCCAGGGGGTCGACACCAGAATGGATGCCTTTATTTGTGGAATTACGTGATGGTTTATCTTCCCTTAAACAGTCAGTTGAGGACATGAGGCGGCCGGACAATCAATTAATGCCTGTCCAGGCGCCTCAAACACCGTCAGGGGCTGTAAAACGCCCTTTGCCTCAGTCGGTCGACACAGACCCAGACACGGGCACTGATTCCAGTGACGACGGTAGAAATTCAAACGTATTTTCCAGTAGGGCCACACGTTATATGATTTTGGCAATGAAGGAGACGTTACATTTAGCTGATACTACAGATACCGTAAAACAGGGTATTATGTATGGTGTGAAAAAACTACAAACAGTTTTTCCTGAATCAGAAGAATTAAATGACGTGTGTGATGAAGCGTGGGTTGCTCCTGATAAAAAGTTGATAATTTCAAAAAAGTTATTGGCATTATACCCTTTCCCGCCAGAGGTTAGGGCGCGCTGGGAAACACCCCCTAAGGTGGACAAGGCGCTCACACGCTTATCCAAACAAGTGGCGTTACCCTCTCCTGAGACGGCCGCACTTAAGGATCCATCAGATAGAAAGATGGAAGTTATTCAAAAGAATATATACACACATGCAGGTGTTATACTACGACCAGCTATAGCAACTGCCTGGATGTGCAGTGCTGGAGTAGTTTGGTCAGAATCCCTGATTGAAAATATTGATACCCTAGATAGGGACAATGTTTTACTGTCGTTAGAACAAATAAAGGATGCATTTATCTATATGCGTGATGCACAGAGGGATATTTGCACACTGGCATCTCGGGTGAGTGCTATGTCCATTTCAGCCAGAAGAGCCTTATGGACACGACAGTGGACAGGCGATGCGGATTCAAAACGTCACATGGAGGTTTTGCCGTATAAAGGGGAGGAGTTATTTGGAGTTGGTCTATCAGACTTGGTGGCCACGGCTACTGCCGGGAAATCCACTTTTTTACCTCAAGTCACTCCCCAACAGAGAAAGGCACCGACCTTTCAACCGCAGCCTTTTCGCTCCTACAAAAATAAGAGAGCAAAGGGCTTGTCGTACCTGCCACGAGGCAGAGGAAGAGGGAAGAGACACCAACAGGCAGCTCCTTCCCAGGAACAGAAGCCCTCCCCGGCTCCTGCAAAAACCTCAGCATGACGCTGGGGCCTCTCAAGCGGACTCGGGGACAGTGGGGGGCCGTCTCAAAAATTACAGCGCGCAGTGGGCTCACTCGCAGGTAGACCCCTGGATCCTGCAGATAATATCTCAGGGGTACAGGTTGGAATTAGAGATGGATCCTCCTCATCGTTTCCTGAAGTCTGCCTTACCAACCGTCTCTTCCGAAAGGGAGAGGGTGTTGGAAGCCATTCACAAGCTGTACGCTCAGCAGGTGATAGTCAAAGTACCCCTATTACAACAAGGAAAGGGGTATTATTCCACTCTATTTGTGGTACCGAAGCCGGATGGCTCGGTAAGGCCTATTCTAAATCTGAAGTCCTTGAACCTCTACATAAAAAAGTTCAAGTTCAAGATGGAGTCACTCAGAGCAGTGATAGCGAACCTGGAAGAAGGGGACTTTATGGTATCCTTGGACATCAAGGATGCGTATCTACACGTTCCGATTTACCCCGCACACCAGGGGTACCTCAGGTTCATTGTTCAAAACTGTCACTATCAGTTTCAGACGCTGCCGTTCGGATTGTCCACGGCGCCTCGGGTCTTTACCAAGGTAATGGCCGAGATGATGATTCTTCTTCGAAGAAAAGGCGTATTAGTTATCCCATACTTGGACGATCTCCTAATAAGGGCAAGGTCCAGAGAACAGCTGGAGACAGCTTTAGCACTATCTCAAGAGGTGCTAAGACAACACGGGTGGATTCTGAATATTCCAAAATCCCATTTAATCCCGACAACTCGTCTGCTGTTCCTAGGAATGATTCTGGACACGGTTCAGAAAAAGGTTTTCCTTCCAGAGGAAAAAGCCAAGGAGTTATCCGATCTGGTCAGGAACCTCCTAAAACCAGGAAAAGTGTCAGTACATCAATGCACAAGAGTCCTGGGAAAAATGGTGGCTTCTTACGAAGCAATTCCATTCGGCAGATTCCATGCAAGAATATTCCAAAGGGATCTGTTGGACAAATGGTCAGGGTCGCATCTGCAGATGCACCTGCGAATAACCCTGTCACCAAAGACAAGGGTGTCACTTCTGTGGTGGTTGCAGAAGGCTCACCTATTAGAAGGCCGCAGATTCGGCATTCAGGATTGGATCCTGGTGACCACGGACGCCAGCCTGAGAGGCTGGGGAGCAGTCACACAAGGAAGAAACTTCCAGGGAGTATGGACGAGTCTGGAAAAGTCTCTTCACATAAACATTCTGGAACTAAGAGCAATCTACAATGCTCTAAGCCAGGCGGAACTTCTCCTGCAAGGAAAGCCGGTGTTGATTCAGTCGGACAACATCACGGCGGTCGCCCATGTAAACAGGCAGGGCGGCACAAGAAGCAGGAGTGCAATGGCAGAAGCTGCCAAGATTCTTCGCTGGGCGGAGAATCACGTGATAGCACTGTCAGCAGTGTTCATCCCGGGCGTGGACAACTGGGAAGCAGACTTCCTCAGCAGACACGATCTTCATCCGGGAGAGTGGGGTCTACATCCAGAAGTCTTCAACATGTTAATAGACCGTTGGGAAAGACCAATTGTAGACATGATGGCGTCTCGCCTCAACAAGAAACTGGACAAATATTGCGCCAGGTCAAGAGATCCACAGGCAATAGCTGTGGACGCACTGGTAACTCCTTGGGTGTACCAGTCAGTGTATGTGTTTCCTCCTCTGCCGCTCATACCAAAGGTATTGAAGATCATACGGCAAGGAAGAGTAAGAACAATACTAGTGGTTCCGGATTGGCCGAGAAGGACTTGGTATCCGGAACTTCAAGAGATGCTCACGGACGAACCGTGGCCTCTACCTCTGAGAAGGGACCTGCTACAGCAGGGTCCCTGTCTTTTTCAAGACTTACCGCGGCTGCGTTTGACGGCATGGCGGTTGAACGCCAGATCCTAAAAGGGAAAGGCATTCCAGAAGAAGTCATTCCTACCTTGATTAAGGCACGGAAGGAAGTCACCGTGAAACATTATCACCGCATTTGGCGAAAATATGTAGCGTGGTGCGAGGATCGGAGGGTTCCGACGGAGGAATTCCAACTGGGTCGTTTCCTACATTTCCTGCAATCAGGATTATCTATGGGTCTCAAATTGGGATCCATTAAGGTTCAAATTTCGGCCCTGTCAATATTCTTCCAAAAAGAATTGGCCTCTGTCCCTGAGGTCCAGACTTTTGTCAAGGGAGTACTGCATATACAGCCTCCTGTGGTGCCTCCGGTGGCACCGTGGGATCTAAATGTAGTTTTAGATTTCCTCAAATCCCATTGGTTTGAACCATTGAAAAAGGTGGATTTGAAATATCTCACATTGAAAGTGACTATGTTACTAGCCCTGGCCTCTGCCAGGAGAGTATCTGAATTGGCGGCTTTATCTTATAAAAGTCCTTATCTAATCTTCCATTCGGATAGGGCAGAACTGCGGACTCGTCCGCATTTTCTCCCTAAAGTGGTATCAGCATTTCATCTGAACCAACCTATTGTGGTGCCTGCGGCCACTAGCGACTTGGAGGACTCCAAGTTGTTGGACGTTGTCAGAGCCTTAAAAATATACATTGCAAGGACGGCTGGAGTCAGAAAATCTGACTCGCTGTTTATATTGTATGCACCCAACAAGTTGGGCGCACCTGCTTCTAAGCAGTCGATTGCTCGTTGGATTTGTAACACAATTCAACTTGCACATTCTGTGGCAGGCCTGCCACAGCCTAAAACTGTAAAAGCCCACTCCACAAGGAAGGTGGGCTCATCTTGGGCGGCTGCCCGAGGGGTCTCGGCATTACAACTCTGCCGAGCAGCTACGTGGTCGGGGGAGAACACGTTTGTAAAATTTTACAAATTTGATACCCTGGCAAAGGAGGACCTGGAGTTCTCTCATTCGGTGCTGCAGAGTCATCCGCACTCTCCCGCCCGTTTGGGAGCTTTGGTATAATCCCCATGGTCCTTTCAGGAACCCCAGCATCCACTTAGGACGATAGAGAAAATAAGAATTTACTTACCGATAATTCTATTTCTCGGAGTCCGTAGTGGATGCTGGGCGCCCATCCCAAGTGCGGATTATCTGCAATACTTGTACATAGTTATTGTTAACTAATTCGGGTTATTGTTAAGGGGCCATCTTTAAGAGGCCCTTTCTGTTGTCATACTGTTAACTGGGTTTAGATCACAAGTTGTACGGTGTGATTGGTGTGGCTGGTATGAGTCTTACCCGGGATTCAAAATGCCTCCCTTATTGTGTATGCTCGTCCGGGCACAGTACCTAACTGGAGTCTGGAGGAGGGTCATAGGGGGAGGAGCCAGTGCACACCACCTGACCTAGTAAAGCTTTACTTTTTTGTGCCCTGTCTCCTGCGGAGCCGCTATTCCCCATGGTCCTTTCAGGAACCCCAGCATCCACTACGGACTCCGAGAAATAGAATTATCGGTAAGTAAATTCTTATTTTTTCTTTATACAAAACAAGCTTAATGTCACTTTGCCTGACTCTACAGAGTTAGATGACCTATTCAAGCTGGCCTGGAAAAATCCAGAAAAAATATTCCAAGTGTCCAAAAAATGTTTGCACACTTTCCCATTTGCTCCTGAAGGTAGGAAATTTTGGAAAGGAACCCACAGGGGTTGATGTATCAGTCTCTCACCTGTCCATGAAGGATCTTGGAGATAGGAAAATAGAGATTACACTCAAATCTATCTACATGGCAGCAGGTGTATCACAAAGGCTGGTCATTGCGAGTTGCTGGATGACCCATGCCATTCATTCCTGGGCCACTTAAATTCAGGGGGGCCTCTCGGGGATATGCCTTTGGTCACTATGGTGACCCTCCTAAAACACATTCAGGACACTACACGTGTCCTCTGTGATTCGCTCAAAGAGATGGGGAACGTTAATGCTAGGACTTCTGCCATGGCAGTGTTGGCGCGCAGGGCCTTGCGGTTTCGTCAGTGGATTGTGGACGCAGAATCCAAATGTAGTGTGGAATCCCTCCACTTTTCTGGTGAATGGCTCTTTGGGGTTGAATTGGATACCTGGATTTCCAAAGTTACGGCTGGGAAATCCACGTTTCTCCCCTCTGGGGCCCCGCCGGCGAGACGCTCCTACCCGGGGCCGTCTGTCCAGTCCTTTTGGTCTCACAGATTTCGATCTAAGGCCAAACGTGCCTCCAATGCGTCTAGAGGCACCAGAGGTAAATCCAGAAAGCCTGCAAGCACCAGCTCTCAGGAAAGATCCACCAGTTCTGCTTCCGCTAAGGCCTCAGCATGACGGTGCCCACCCACCTTAAGGGGATCTCGAGGTGGAAGCTCGACTGCATCACTTCAGCCGCGTCTGGGAGACCTCCTGCCAGGATACCTGGGTCAAGGTTACAAGCTGGAGTTCAACAGTACTCCTCCCCAACGATTTTTCAAATCAAGCTTACCAGCTTTGGAGGATATGCAAGTTACGTTGCAACAGGCCATAAAAAAGTTGGTACAGTCCCATGTCATTGTTCCAGTACCGAGGGGTTTTACTCCAACCTATTCGTGGTACCGAAACTGGACGGTTCGGTAAGACCCATTTTGAATCTAAAATATTTGAATCCTTATTTGAAGGTGTTCAAGTTCAAAATGGAATCCCTGCGAGCAGTGATTGCGGACCTGGAAGAACAGGAATTCATGGTCTCCTTGGATATCAAAGACGCCTACCTCCATATTCCGATTTGGTCGCCTCATCAGGCGTACCTGCGGTTTGCCCTGCTGGACAATCACTTCCAATTCCAGGCACTGCCCTTCAACCTGTCCACAGCCCCGAGGGTATTCACGAAGGTGATGGCGGAAATGATGTTCCAACTCCGGGCCCAGGGGGTCAATATTGTCCCTTACCTGGATGATCTTCTGATAAAAGCAAGATCCAGGGAGCTTTTATTGCTCCATATCGACCGCACTATCCACTTTCGGTCACACCATGGGTGGATCCTCAACTTATAAAAGTCCCACCTGGAGCCAACTCAGAGGCTCCTGTTCCTGGGTATGTTGCTGGATACTGCTGTTGCTGGCCCAGAAGGTGTTCCTACCAGAGGACAAGGCGAGAACACTTCAGGAGATGGTCCGCATGGTGCTCCGACCTACTCGAGTGTCCATCTATCTTTGCATAAGATTATTGGGAAAGATGATCGCCTCATATGAGACAATCCAGTATGGAAGGTTCCATGCCAGGACATTTCAGTTGGATTTCCTGAGCAAGTGGTCCGGATCACATCTACATATGCACTGGATGATTCGGCTGTCACATCAGGCCAGGATTTCCCCCCTGTGGTGGCTACAGTCCTCTAAACTTCTGGAAGGCCGGAGTTTTGGGATTCAGGATTGGACCCTCCTCATGATGGATGCGAGTCTAAGGGGATGGGGAGCTGTCACCCAAGGGGCTCAGTACCAGGGCAGGTGGTCAGCCCAAGAAAGCCTCCTTCCGATCAACATTCTGGAACTTCGGGCGATCTACTATGCTCTGCTTCAGGCCCCTCCTCTGCTCAGGGATCACACGATCCAGGTACAGTCGGACAATGCCACGGCGGTGGCATATATCAATCGTCAAGGAGGGACAAAAAGCAGAGCCTGCATGCGAGAGGTGTCAAAGATACTCCTCTGGGTGGAAAGAAGTGCAAGAGCTCTGTCAGCAATCTTCATACCGGGTGTGGACAACTGGGAAGCGGACTTCCTGAGTCGTCACGATCTCCACCCGGGAAAGTGGGTCTTCACTAGCAGGTGTTCCAGCAGGTCATCAGCTGGTGGGGCTGCCTGCAGATAGACATGATGGCTTCTCGTCTCAACAAGAAACGTCCCTGGTATTGCTCGCAAACCAGGGACCCCTGGGCAAGGGCAGTGGATGCACTGGCGTTGCCTTGGCCTTACCAGCTGGTCTATCTGATTCCTATGATTCAATTGCTCCCAAGGGTGCTAAAGCGAATCAGGAATCAAAGAGTCCAGGCACTTCTGATTGCCCCGGATTGGCCTCAGAGAGCGTGGTACATGGATCTTCTGGACATGTACGTCGAAGAACCTTGGTCTCTACCACTAAAAAGCGATCTTCTTCAACAATGACCGTTCGTCTACCTGGACTTACGGCGACTTCGTTTGACGGCATGGAGGTTGAGTGGAACGTCCTAGCTCACAAGGGCCTTTCCAAAAAGGTTATTGATACCATGGTTCAGGCAAGAAAACCAGTGACATCAAAACACTATCATCATATCTGGAGGAGATATGTCTCTTGGTGGGAGGAGTGCACATATCCGCCTGCTGAGTTTCACTTGGAAAGATGGATTCTTTGTTCGCACTCTATGATGCACAGAAAAAGGGTTGTCCTGCTTCAAAACAGTCCATTGCTCATTGGATTAGGCTTATTATTCAACAGGCCTATGTGTCGGCAACCTTACCTGTTCCTAAGTCTCTGAAGGCCCACTCTACAAGATCAGTGGGTTCTTCCTGGGTGGCTGCCCGTGGAGTCTCGGCCTTACAACTATGCAGAGCTGCTACCTGGTTGGGGAAGAACACTTTTGTTAAGTTCTGCAAGTTTTATGCCATGGCCAAAGAGGATACCCAGTTTGGGCAGACGGTTCTGCAGCAGTCTCCACACGTTCCCGCCCATTCTGGAAGCTTTGGGACGTCCCCATCGTACTAGATTCCCCAATATCCCTTATGGATGTTAGAGAAAATAGGATTTTAATTACCTACCGGTAAATCCTTTTCTCGTAGTCCTTAAGGGATTTTGGGAGCCCGCCTCAGTGCGTTGACTTTTCTGCAGGTTCTTGTTCTGTGTTACCTGTTCAGCTGTTGCTGTTGTTGTTACCAGGCATTGCTGGTTGTTATATGTTAGTGGTGTTCTGGTATGTAAATCTCACCATTTTTTGTTATCATATTCCTACTCTCATATATGTACTTTCTCCTTCGGGCACGTTTTTACCTATAACTGCCTGTGGGAGGGGCATAGAGGGGAGGAGCCAGCACAGCCAGTTGTAGAAATTTAAGTGCACTGACTCCTTTGGACCCCATCTATACCCCATCATACTAGATTCCCCAATATCCCTTATGGAGAAAAGGATTTACCAGTAGGTAATTAAAATCCTGTTTTTTACGAGTTCTAAATATTTCAAACTTTCTCAAAACCTTCCTATAACAAAACATAATAAAAGCATCAAGCAAAAACATTAGCAAATATATTAATCATTACATTTCAGTCCACATTTTTCATGAAATGTAATCAGTGCTTGTGATGTAAGTCCTTTAATGAGTATTAATATTTTATTCTCTCATGATATAATTCACTGTAATTAACTCATTCTCAAGTTCTCTAATGAAACAATGTTTGATAAAGATGTGCTTTGATCTGCCATGGTACTTTGTACAAGCAGACAAGTCTATAGAACCTTTGTTGTTGCATAGTATGTCAAGATTTTCTTTAGGGTTTAAAACTTTCAGTTCAGTTAAAGTAATTTTAATCCAAAATGCCTCTTGCTGCTCAGTCAAACCCATTTATTCTGCTTCTGTTGAAGATAAAGCAACTGTTGGTTGTTTCGTACTTGACCAGTTTATTGCTGCGCATACTAATTCAACTAGAAAGCCAGTATAAGAACGTCTGTTGTCTTCAACTGCTCCCCAGTTTGCATTGCAAAATATTTCAAGTTTTAAAGTTTTAGTTTTCGAAATCACTAATTTTAATGGGCTAGTACCTTTTAGGTATCTCAAGAACCTCTTAACCGCTAACCAATGCTGTTTTCCAGGATTCAGTGAAAACAGGCTAACGCAGCTCACTGCATGTGTAATGTGCGGGCGACTTTCAATACCTGCATACATTAGTCTCCCAACTGCATATTAGTATGGGATGGCTCTCATATCCTCTATTACAGATTCTGTAGTTGATTCTAGTTAGTTTTATACTTTTGTTGACAGGAGTATGCACTGGTTTTACACCTGACATACCATATTTCAATAGTACAGTTTCATTAGCATAGTACTCTGATGACTTCATAACGATTTCTTCAGTTACAGTAGTTCACCATTAAGATATGCCAAATCAAAATGTAGTTGGTATAATAGCAAGTCATATAGTGCAGATATAGCAATTATGAAATATAGGGTACTGTAACTTGCTACAGGGGGGTGCACTGTAGTTAATTCCAGTCCTTTGAGTAAATCCCTTTGCAGCAAGGTGAGGCATATAACAGGCAATTGATTTGTCTACACTACTGTATATTTAGCTTTGTACAGAAAATCCATGTTTTTTTATTGTTTTCCAGTTGTTGACCTGTTCACAAGAGTCCAATTTTCATTTAAAGGTGTAATTTCTGTATCTACAGCAGACTTTCATATGGACCACTCATTGCTTGACATTGCCTCATGGAGTGTTTGGGGATAACAGCTGTTGAGGTTTGCATATTCTTTATCATACCTTTTTGGAGGTATGCCCATAATCACTCTTCAAAGAACACTTGTTTCCTGACTGGTCATTTCCACTTGTTGTTTTAGCTTCTTGCACACTTCCAGTTTTAGGTTTGTCTGGCACCACTACTCCTGTGTTGTTACTATATTGTGATTGTGTTCAGCTGGAGTAGACTCGAGAAACACAGGCCCCTTTGGGCGATTTGTTTGTTTTAACTCTCCATTCCAGTTCTTCACTGACTGGATTTACGAGTACACAGTTTTTGGTGTCAAGGATGTACTGATGCTGGGACAGGGTTGGTGCAGCAATTTCAGTCTCTCTTTGGTTGTACACAACACGCTGACCCCTTGCAAAATGGTCTCTGTATTCTCTTGTCAAGATCATTTATAGCAATTTGGCTAGTCCCTAGCTCAGGCACAAACATGTTATGAATGGAGAGGTGTACCTGAATGGAATCTTACAGAGAACTAGTTAGGAAGATGAGAATCTTGACACGACAGACGAAGAAGAACTTGACACGCAGTCAATCTTCTGATAGCCCTGGATGCCTGGGTGTAAGACTCGTAGAGTAACAAACTGCAGGTCTTCTTGACTATAAGAGCCACTATTCCCTTAAGACTTTATACGTCTACCGTTACTGGGATGCATACCAGGACTTACGCCACTGGCAACAGTACAAGCTTACCCCCAAGACGACCAGAGCTATCAGTCGTAAAGGAACCAAATAGATATGTGGAACTAATCTAATGTTGGTGTAGTGAACTGGCAAAAGAGCAGTAAGAATGTTCGGAGGGTTGGCAGTGGAAATGAGGGAGTGTGGCGGAAGGTAAATGAGGTGATATGACAGCTGTAGAGTATTAGCAAAAGAAAGAACTAATGGTAGCAAGAAATATTCTAAGTTCCTGAAAAGACAATGACTAAAGTTTGTGGGGGAAATCCACACAGCACCTGGGGCAGACAGGTACAGGACAGGATTGAATCAGGCTGAGTTTTTTGAGAACAGGAGCTCACAGGTCCGGCAGTTTCTCCAAGAAGCAGGAACTATAACCAGCAATTTGGGAGTGACAAGGAAGTGAATATAAATGGTGCTTGCAACAATCAGGAAACCTGCTAGTAATTAAAATATTCAATGCAGCTGCCCTGCTGCACGTAACAAATTAATTTCAAAGCAACAGGGAACGCCGTCTGCCTCCGGCATTCCCATTGCTTGGTACCCCGGCAGCCCCCATTGTGCCTTGTGCCTGGAGTCAGCCTGTTGCTAGGCGCCAGGTGGGGGCCAGAGACCATTACGGCCCGGCAACAGCCTGTTGCTAGGCGCCGAGTGGGGATCAGCAGCCCTAGCGGCCGGGAAAGACGCTGCGTCCCTGTCACCAGGCATCCGCCGAGACCCGCGTCTCCCTGCGGCCGTTGAGACGCTGCTAACAAAACAGAACATTTTCCATGTCAGTGACAACTTCCTTGCTTGTCACTTTTAAGCATAGTGTAGTTGTCCTAACTTTAGATTATTTTAGGACTTTGTCCCCAATTTCTCTGACTATGGGGGAAATTTACTAAGCTCCCGATTTTGACCGAGATGCCGTTTTTTCATCAAAGTGTCATCTCGGTAATTTACTAAGCACTAATCACGGCAGTGATTAGGGCATTCGTAATTTTTTGCAAGTTCAGGTAAAAAATTACGAATGAATACACCATCGGTCAAAACGCGGCTGTTTAAGTATGAATCTCGGTCATTTACTAAGAAGTGCAAAGCAAAAAACAAACAAACACTGCCGTGAAAAATTACAACTCGTAAAAAAGTGCTAAAAAAAAACAGACCTTTTTTTTTTATTCGTGATTGGATAGGCATGCACGGATCCATGAGATCCGTGCATGTATATCAGTGGGAAGGGGTGGGAAAGTGCTTATTTGTTCAAAAAAAATTGCGTGGGGTCCCCCCTCCTAAGTATAACCAGCCTCGGGCTCTTTGAGCCGATCCTGGTTGCAAAAATATGGGGAAAAAAATGACAGGGGTTCCCCCATATTTAAGCAACCAGCATCGGGCTCTGCGCCTGGTCCTGGTCCCAAAAATACGGGGGACAAAAAGAGTAGGGGTCCCCCGTATTTTTAAAACCAGCACCGGGCTCCACTAGCTGGACAGATAATGCCACAGCCGGGGGTCACTTTTATATAGTGCCCTGCGGCCGTGGCATCAAAAATCCAACTAGTCACTCCTGGCCGGGGTACCCTGGGGGAGTGGGGACCCCTTCAATCAAGGGGTCCCCCCCCCCCAGCCACCCAAGGGCCAGGGGTGAAGCCCGAGGCTGTCCCCCCCCATCCAATGGGCTGCGGATGGGGAGGCTGATAGCCTTTGTTGTAAAAGAAAAGATATTGTTTTTAGTAGCAGTACTACAAGGCCCAGCAAGCCTCCCCCGCATGCTGGTACTTGGAGAACCACAAGTACCAGCATGCGACGGAAAAACGGGCCCGCTGGTACCTGTAGTACTACTACTAAAAAAATACCCAAAAAAAGACAAGACACACACACCGTGAAAGTATAATTTTATTACATACATACACACATACATACATACTTACCTTAAGTTCCCACGCAGGTCGGTCCTCTTCTCCAGTAGAATCCAAGGGGTACCTGTTGAAGAAATTATACTCACGAGATCCAGGGGTCCAGGCTCCTCGGGAAATCCAGGGGTAATCCACGTACTTGACAAAAAAAACAAAACGGTGTCCCGACCACGAACTGAAAGGGGACCCATGTTTGCACATGGGTCACCTTTCCACGAATGCCAGAAACCCACTTTGACTTCTGTCTAAGTGGGTTTCTTCAGCCAATCAGGGAGCGCCACGTTGTAGCACTCTCCTGATCAGCTGTGTGGTCCTGTCCTCACTGACAGGCAGCACATGGCAGTGTTACAATGTAGCGCCTATGCGCTACATTGTAACCAATGATGGGAACTTTCTGCCCTGCGGTTGACCTAAAGTGACGTCACCGCTGAGCAGAAAGTTCCCATCATTGGTTACAATGTAGCGCATAGGCGCTACATTGTAACACTGCCGTGTGCTGCCTGTCAGTGAGGACAGGACCACACAGCTGATCAGGAGAGTGCTACAACGTGGCGCTCCCTGATTGGCTGAAGAAACCCACTTAGACAGAAGTCAAAGTGGGTTTCTGGCATTCGTGGAAAGGTGACCCATGTGCAAACATGGGTCCCCTTTCAGTTCGTGGTCGGGACACCGTTTTGTTTTTTTTGTCAAGTACGTGGATTACCCCTGGATTTCCCGAGGAGCCTGGACCCCTGGATCTCGTGAGTATAATTTCTTCAACAGGTACCCCTTGGATTCTACTGGAGAAGAGGACCGACCTGCGTGGGAACTTAAGGTAAGTATGTATGTATGTGTGTATGTATGTAATAAAATTATACTTTCACGGTGTGTGTGTCTTGTCTTTTTTTGGGTATTTTTTTAGTAGTAGTACTACAGGTACCAGCGGGCCCGTTTTTCCGTCGCATGCTGGTACTTGTGGTTCTCCAAGTACCAGCATGCGGGGGAGGCTTGCTGGGCCTTGTAGTACTGCTACTAAAAACAATATCTTTTCTTTTACAACAAAGGCTATCAGCCTCCCCATCCGCAGCCCATTGGATGGGGGGGGGACAGCCTCGGACTTCACCCCTGGCCCTTGGGTGGCTGGGGGGGGGGGAACCCTTGATTGAAGGGGTCCCCACTCCCCCAGGGTACCCCGGCCAGGAGTGACTAGTTGGATTTTTGATGCCACGGCCGCAGGGCACTATATAAAAGTGACCCCCGGCTGTGGCATTATCTGTCCAGCTAGTGGAGCCCGGTGCTGGTTTTAAAAATACGGGGGACCCCTACTCTTTTTGTCCCCCGTATTTTTGGGACCAGGACCAGGCGCAGAGCCCGATGCTGGTTGCTTAAATATGGGGGAACCCCTGTCATTTCCCCCCCCATATTTTTGCAACCAGGATCGGCTCAAAGAGCCCGAGGCTGGTTATGCTTAGGAGGGGGGACCCCACGCATTTTTTTTAATTATTTTACAGTGTTTAATTAAAAAAATAAAAAAAATAAACCCCAGCACGGATCACACAGATCCGGCCGAGATTGATTGTAAAAAAAGTCGGCAGTGTTTTGCTAATCACTGCCGTAAAAATAGGTAAAAAACCACGAATGACATCGACATCGGAACAAAAGAAAAACCCGAATACGACAGCTTAGTAAATCCATCGTAATCAATTCAAAAAGTTGCAATTTTACACTGTCGATGTCATTCGTGATTGAACTTGGACATGAATTTGGAAAATACGAATCTTAGTAAATGTACCCCTATGATGGGTTCACATCCACTCAATGAATTGTTCATTGCAACTAAAATGTTTAGTGGTACTCGAGACTGCATTGGTATAGGGATCCCAGTGGTTGGGATGCTGGCTGTCAAAATACTGACAGCAGCATTCTGAAGTTTCAAATATCGACACTGGTGAACTAAGGTAGCTAACCCTAATCCCTAACTTCCCTAACCATAGCCCATCTTTCTCACAGCCTAAACCTAACCCTCCTCCCACCTGCAGCCGAACCCTCCCTGGTGGTGCCTAACCCTCCCTACCCACAGCTTAAACCTAACCCTCCCTGTCCTGCAGCCTAACCCTCACCAGGGGTGCCAAACCCTAACCCTCCCTCCCCGCAGCCTAACCCTAACCTTCCCCCTCCCCCACAGCCTAACCCTAACCCTGCAGCCTAACCCTAACCTATCCCCCATGGCTTACCTCTCCAGTGGCCAGCAAGCATCGTTCGCGACCCCGACGGTCAGGATGCTGACGCCGGGATTGTGATAAATGTCGGGATTCCGGTGCCAGCATTCAGAGTATTGTTGGGATTCCGGCGTCCTGACCAGATACCCTCAAGTCCATATACCAGCAATCGCTCCTATGACTGTCTGCTATATTCAAAGCTAACTCACTTTTGTTATAATGCTTTTTCTATGTGCCATCTTTTAATCTGCAATCTGAAGCCTTTTGCCTTACTTTGTGGCAAATAAAGCATTTGAAGTTTCATCTTTTAAACTTAGTATCCATAGTACAGGTCCATCTGATTTATTTTCCCATGAGACCATGAAACTCATACTTGCGCTTGGGGCATACATTTTAACCTTTAATATGAAGTAATCAGGTTTAACATGTCCTTCACAGCTGCAGCTCTGGGCACATAAGTTATTGGCAGATGCCTACAAGTTAGTAGTTGACTAGTTGATATAAGCAGGGAGGTTAGCACTGTGATGCTCCAATAACACAGTGACAGGCTTGGGTATATGCAGACCCCTTATAAGGCCATGTAAACAAGACAGCTTAAAGCATTAAACCACTTAACTACATGCCTACAATTATACATATATATAAAAATGTGTGAATTTGTCTGTAACTGTTAAATTTGGTCACCTTTTCCTTAGTAATCACTTTGTATGTTATATTTCTTATGTACGGTGCTTCAGAAACTGTGTGACGCCATATAAAATAGGATAAACAAGAAAGGATAAAACAAGAAAAGTGGACAATTTATTTAATTTATGCAATTCAACCTAAATGGCAAATCTCACTCCCGATTTAAAACCTTTGCAGATATGTCTGCCTTACTTGTTTTCCAAGTACTGTATGAGCAGCACTAATTAAAGAGCAAGATTCAGTCTAATTATACTCAGGATGGCATTTGCCAGGGGTGCCAGGCAAGGAGAGGGCGCTACCCGGTGGTGCCACCCATGGCCAGGGGGTAGAATAAAATAGTATTGTCAGTACTGTACCTGGTGAGTTACGTTACTACCAGCACCGGTGTCTGACAACACCGCACTAGTGATCAGACTTAAAATAAACTACAGCTCCCAGCAGCCCTTGTGAGTTGTAGATTATTTTAAGTCTGATCACTAATGTGATGCTCTGGTGTTGGACACTGTACCTGATGAATCTCTTTTACTGCCAGCGCCAGTCTGATCTGAATTGGACTGCACTGCACGGCTGTGAGCTGTATTAGGATAGTGGAGTGAAATCAGTGGGGTAGGGCTACATGGCACTCATTCAGTGCAAGACAGCCCAGAAGCATGGAGAGGAGAGGAGGACACGATGACTAGGAGCTACTACATGCAGTGAATGTACCCTGTGTGTGATGAGAGGGAGAGCTCTATGTAGTCTGTAAGTATGTGTGTCTGTGACTGCATTTGTGTATGTGTGTGACTATGTATGTATGTTTGTGTGTATAAGTATCTGACTGTATTTCTTTGTGTATTTCTGTGTGACTGTATGTATGTGAATAAGTGTGTAACTATGTATGTACAGTATGTACCTATATAAATGTATGTGTGCATGTGTGTAACTGACTGTGTATTATATGTATGTGTTTTGTGTGTGCAGTATGTATGTAAGTGTATATGTGTGTGCCTATGGGTGGGATCAGATGTACCAACTGTAAAATGAGGTTTGACTACATTCCCCATATAAAAATAGAATTATGTTTAATAGAACTGGTCCACATTTCGATTTTCTATTCGCATTCCCCATATGCCTTGTATAGATGGTGTTTCCTATAGGGTTACTACTGTGTGGCGTAACATGAGTAAGAGATACTACTGTAAAATGTAATGTAAGTAATGGACACTACTATGTGGTGTAATGTGAGTAATGGACACTACTATGTGGTGTAATGTGAGTAATGGACACTATTATGTGGTGTAATGTGAATAAGAGACACTACTGTGCGGTGTAATGTGAGTAATGGACACTACTATGTGGTGTAATGTGAATAAGAGACACTACTGTGCGGTGTAATGTGAGTAATGGACACAACTATGTGGTGTAATGTGAATAAGAGACACTACTGTGCGTTGTAATGTGAGTAATGGACACTACTATGTGGTGTAATGTGAGTAATGGACACTATTATGTGGTGTAATGTGAATAAGAGTCACTACTGTGCGGTGTAATGTGAGTAATGGACACTACTATGTGGTGTAATGTGAATAAGAGACACTACTGTGCGGTGTAATGTGAGTAATGGACACTACTATGTGGTGTAATGTGAATAAGAGACACTACTGTGCGTTGTAATGTGAGTAATGGACACTACTATGTGGTGTAATGTGAGTAATGGAACCACTATGTGGTGTAATGTGAATAAGAGACACTACTGTGCGGTGTAATGTGAGTAATGGACACTACTATGTGGTGTAATGTAAATAAGGCATAATTTGAATTGGTGGTACTATTGTGTGGCCACGTCACCTTCGTCACTTCTCTTTTTTTTTTACACTCACGCCTTGTTTCAGATATGTATTTGTGTGTGTGGGCGGGGGTGGTGGTAGGGGGGGACGACACACACACGCCAGCCCCTTACTTTGCTAGGAGAGCTCTGACCCCCATGATACACCCCTAATTATACTAAAAAGTACCACTTCCTACAGTAGATCAGTAGAGCCTTTACATCTTTGTCTGCTGTAGACAGCATATTGGTTGCATGAGAGTACTGTAGCTCATACAGTGTTGAAATGTAGTTATTAAAAAAATGCATAGGCATAGATTGTGTAGATAAGATAGGGTGCTGTGTGTCATAAATGCTCTGTACATTTCCTTTACTGTAAACACAACATTTTAGCATTAACTTCTCAGTAATTGTTGGCCATCCTTTATTTCCTTCATTGGTTCCTTCAGTAATTATCAATCAGAACTTTGAAGAATTTATCTTATGAGTCAATAGCCAATTTTAATGAAAAATAATTATTTGTAACTTTCCCAACCGACTGCTCACAGTTTGCTCCGCATTGTTATTATCTGAATGTCAGGTAAGAAAATGTTATTATGTTTTTTTCCTGAGAATGAATGCTGGCAGTCACTGTTATTGACTTCTGGGAAATTAACATTCAAAGTATTAACAATGTGTCATTACTCTCTAGAGTTATTGTTTAGTGCTTTGAATGCCCGAATCTGAAGCTATGATGAGAGTTTAAGTAACCTGTTACAGCTTGAATCACACAAAAAAAGCACATTTTTACTGTAGTTAATAATTGTAAGTATTAGATACAGTTTTTGTACTAATGGTTCCGATGTTCTTTATTAGACAGAGCTACCACTGGAGTTCGAAGCAGAGACCACTTCAGATTGGGGGAAATGGCATGGCAGTGCTCTTATCCCATGGTCTTATTTTCCGCCTGATGTGAACATGATGAATTCTTATGCTATACATGGCTCTGGCATTGGAAGAGTGTACGAGTCGTTGTATCCCATTCCTCCACAGGAAATAAGTGAAGGACAAGGCCCCAATTTGTAAGTCTGTATAATTTATGTACTTATTAAGCAAATAAGTGTTCTCAATTTCTTTACATCTTACAATACATTAGTATTCAGACTTGGAGTTGACCCTATAATTTTCTCAGAGGTTTATTTGGGGTGTCGTGCGGTATGCCGGCGCTCGGGCTTCCGGCGCCCAGCATACCGGCGCCAGGAGCCCGACCGCCGGCATACCAACAGCGTGGCGAGCGCAAAGGAGCCCCTTGCGGGCTCGCTGCGCTCGCCACGCTGCGGGCACGGTGGCACGCTACGTGCGCCACACTATTTTATTCTCCCTCCAGGGGGGTCGTGGACCACCACGAGGGAGAATAGTTGTCGGTATGCCGGGTGTCGGGATTCCGGCGCCGGTATACTGTGCGCCGAGATCCCGACATTCGGCATACAGAAGACCACCCGTTTATTTGTATAGCTAGAAAAGCTCCTGTCATTTGGACAACTGGGAAAGCTATGTGATACCGAGACTGCTTAGTTGATTAAAGATGTCTCTAAAAGCCTTTTATGTGCCACTCAGGTTATATAATCAGAAGAACTAGTAAAAAGCCCGTCAAAATGAGGGACACCAGGACTGGATTATATTAGGAGGGCGGTCGCTACACACACGAGAGCTGCTGGGTTTCTGGAAGTCTTGCTGCTGGGAGCCAGGGCTCTGTCACGCTGAGTGTGTGTGTGTGTGTGTGTGTGTGTGTGTGTGTGTGTCAGGGACGTGCGGTGAGGTAAATGGCTCTGGAGGCACTGGCTAGTACCAGAGCCAGATTTACATACAATATATGAGCCAAAGGGTTCATGTGGGCATTATACAAAGGGGGTACAGAGGTATAAACTCCTGGAAATTTAGTGAGTATTGATCAGAGATGTGCAGAAAAGATATGCAGGGGAGGCACTGCCTTACGTGTCATAGACTTTTTACTAAAGAGTTTTGACTATAAAAATGATTAGAATAACACAAAGAAGATATTTCTAATATATTCTTTGTATTTTTCATATACTTTATATAGTCAAAACTCTGGCTTATACGTTAGTATGAAAGGAAAGGATCTACCTCACTGCACGTCACTGGTGTGTGTAGCATTAACCTTTTATAAATATACATACTGTATATATGTAACTGGCAGGCTATAACGAGGCTGCACTATTTGCACCAGTACTGGTACGTGTAAGCTCACCAGTCCCTGCACAGCTCCAGGCAGTCTGAATGGAGGGGGGGTAGAGCAGGGCCGGATTATGTCTTGGGAGTGCCCAGGGCACTTCAGACAGGAGTGCCCCGAATGAGTTGGGGGATGTATATTAAATTGTGCATACCTCCCAACATGTCCCATTCCAGGAGGGACAAAATTCTCTCTACCTGGACACCCCACTTAATATATGTGTGTCGAACTATTTAATTGATAAGAAAGGTACTTCAACACAGGTGATTGCATTCATAAATTAAGAAGGAAGTCCAGGTAGAGAGTATTTTGTCCCTCCTGGAATGGGTCATGGTGGGAGGTATAGATTGTTATAGATATATTAAATTTAAACCTATGGTGTATATTAGTTTTAACTAATAGTTTAACAATGCCTGGGTACTGGCTATAGCGCCACCTAATTGAAAGACAACAATTTTAAAAAGACAACTTAACCTTAAAATACACATAGAAAAATAAAATAATTTATCTTGTCACATGCAAGAATAGCAGCAGCCTCTGTACAACTTACACACTGAAAAAGGACTCAGGAGGACTCTCTATGTGTCTTTCTCTGGACCCAAATGGTTTAGTTGCGTAACAGTTTACACAGGACTCAGACACCCAGGCGGGGAGAAGGAGAAGCTGGTATCCCTGAATCTCTCTCCACCCTCCTATCTTTCCTCTGGTCAGAAAGCTCTGTCGGTAGCTCATGAAACATGATATTCCTGTGCCTCTGCCTGCAGTGCATACTGTCCTGCTTGCAATCTGGCTGCTGGTTCTGCTGCTGCTTAAGAGGGAAAGCTAGTGATTTCAGTGTGCTCTGGACCAGGGGGCCCCTTTCTGTTCCTACCCCCCTTCTCTCTCTAGTCCCTATCTGTCCCAAACCTCCTGCCCTAATTCTTTTTCCCCCAGTCCCCACCTGCCCTTATCCCACTCTCCACTGCCAGCCCCCTCTCTCCGTATGCAGCAAGTGTGAAACAGTCAGATCAGTATTATTAATAGCCATGTGGCGGCCTCTAATGGCCGGCAGCGCACATACTGTACTAGCGGTGAGGAGCAGACTTGGCTTTTATAAAATAGGATATACACAGCATAGTAAACACCAAAGACTTTTCTGCTATGATGAAAGTGTAATAATGTGAATAGTGAGACAAAAAAAGTAACAACTGTATTTAAAACATAAATTGCCTAACGTCTAGAACTAGGTCTATTATATATGGCATAACACATAGAAACTGATCATATACAGCCCAATAATATATCATGTGCTATCCCTCATATGGGTGTGGTATGGAAGGTCGACAGTAACTAGGGTCGACTATTGGTCGACAGTACCTAGGTCGACAGGGTCTCTAGGTCGACATGGTCTAGGTCAACAGGTCAAAAGGTCGACATGAGTTTAAAAAAAAAATTGAGTCGTTTTCTCCGTACAGTGACCGGGAACTCCAATTAGTGCATCGTGTCCCCTTGCATGGCTCGTTTAGCTCGCCATGGTTTGGGCAAGGTGCCTCGCTCTGCTACCTCTGCGCTCTGCACAGGTTCCTATTCCCAATCGTAGTCCATGTGGATTGTTAAGTATGGAAAAGTTAAAAAAAAAATTTTGTGAAAAACTCATGTCGACCTTTTGACCTGTCGACCTAGAACATGTCGACCTAGAGACCCTGTCGACCTAGTTACTGATGGCCAATAGTGGTCGACCTAGTTACTGTCGACCTAGAGACCGGATCCCCCCTCATATAGATTCATTAGTAGGGAGGGTCAGCGGTGGGTTAACCATCAATGGTACCAATGGTGGTTAACCTCAATGGTATGAAACTATCAAAAGGGAACAACTGATGGTTTAATCAACCGATGGTCATCCCTGCTCTATTACTCATCAGGCAGCGGTCCAATCATAGGTGGGGATAGGGCTTCCCAAGTTGTATCAGTGGGCAGAGCTAGGTGCCATGTCACAGGACTAAGGAGAAAAAAAACATCAGAGGGATTGCCATCAATGTATAAACCATCTATCATTTCTGGTAAACGATCGATGGACGATAGGCATTCCTAGTTTTGTGCCACTGAACGGCATCTCTGGTTCCCACAATCTGCTCTTCTACTCTCCGGGCATTGCACTGGTTTCACTGTGTTTAATGTTCTACTTGCTCCTGAAGTTAAATTGGTTGGAGTTCAGTAAGAAGCACAACCATAATTTTGGGAAACTAAGTGCAGGGCTACAGGTTCCATAGGGCACTTAGTGGGGAAGGTTCCTGTTTGCTGTTGTAAAAGCATACGCTGCATTATATTTAAAATCAGCCCGCAATTCTCTTTCTGTTTGCTGGAACTGCTGTTAGAGGAAGGTATGATCATCTGACACACTATGCCCCTTGCACCATATTGAATACCCACGGTAATGTCCCTGACACCACATTATGCCCCCACAGTTATGTCCATCACAATATTATACCCCACACAGTATTGCCTCTGTCACCATATAATGCCCCCACAATAATGCCCTTGTCACCAAATTATGCCCACACAGTAATTATTGCAGAACCTGCTCATTGTCAGGGGTTCTGCTCGTTGTCAAGGGGTTATGCTCATTCTCCGGGGTTCTACTAGTTGTCAAGGGGTTCTTCTCATTGTCAGGCCCCCTGAACCTCCTCTGGTATCTTTAATAACTGTCTCCCCTGAGGCGGCGGCCATTTAGGGAGGGACATTTTCAATAGAGCACGGTGGCAGAAGGATGGGGATGGACAGCAGCGGGCAGGCAGCACCATGAGCGGCCCGGGCCCTCCCCTCTTTGTCAGAGAGGCCGGGCCCAAGACAGCTGTGCCCCCAGTACCCTCCTGATGGTGGCTTTGTTGATATGTGTCCTAATTGGTGCCCTGTAAGCTCTCAGTTTCTTTTCTCTAACGTCCTAAGTGGATGCTGGGGACTCCGTCAGGACCATGGGGTTTTGCGGCTCCGCAGGAGACAGGGCACAATAATAAAAGCTTTAGGATCAGGTGGTGTGCACTGGCTCCTCCCCCTATGACCCTCCTCCAAGCCCCAGTTAGATTCTTGTGCCCGGCCGAGAAGGGTGCAATCTAGGTGGCTCTCCTGAGCTGCTTAGAATAAAAGTTTAAGTTAGTTTTTTTATTTTCAGTGAGTCCTGCTGGCAACAGGCTCACTGCTACGAGGGACTTAGGGGAGAGAAGTAAACTCACCTGCGTGCAGGATGGATTTGCTTCTTAGGCTACTGGACACCATTAGCTCCAGAGGGAGTCGGAACACAGGTCTCACCCTGGGGTTCGTCCCGGAGCCGTGCCGCCGACCCCCCTTGCAGATGCCGAAGTTGAAGAGGTCCAGAGGTCCAGAAACAGGCGGCAGAAGACTTTCAGTCTTCATAAGGTAGCGCACAGCACTGCAGCTGTGCGCCATTGTTGTCAGCACACTTCATACCAGCGGTCACTGAGGGTGCAGGGCGCTGGGGGGGGCGCCCTGGGCAGCAATGTATTATACCTTTTTTATGGCTAAAATACATCACATATAGCCCTTGAGGCTATATGGATGTATTTAACCCCTGCCAGATCTCACAAACTCCGGGAGAAGAGCCCGCCGTTTTAGGGGGCGGGGCCTATTCTCCTCAGCACACGGCGCCATTTTCCTGCTCAGCTCTGCTGTGAGGAAGGCTCCCAGGCTCTCCCCTGCACTGCACTACAGAAACAGGGTTAAAACAGAGAGGGGGGGGCACTTATTTGGCGATATGATTACATATGTGAAAATGCTATAAGGGAAAACACTTGTATAAGGGGTTGTTACTGTATAATTATAGCGTTTTTGGTGTGTGCTGGCAAACTCTCCCTCTGTCTCCCCAAAGGGCTAGTGGGGTCCTGTCCTCTATCAGAGCATTCCCTGTGTGTGTGCTGTGTGTCGGTACGTGTGTGTCGACATGTAGGAGGACGATGTTGGTGAGGAGGCGGAGCAAATTGCCTGTATTGGTGATGTCACTCTCTAGGGAGTCGACACCGGAATGGATGGCTTATTTAGGAATTACGTGATAATGTCAACACGATGCAAGGTCGGTTGACGACATGAGACGGCCGGCAAACAAATTAGTACCTGTCCAGGCGTCTCAGACACCGTCAGGGGCTTGTAAAAATGCCCATTTACCTCAGTTGGTCGACACAGACACAGACACGGACACTGACTCCAGTGTCGACGGTGAAGAAACAAACGTATTTTCCTTTAGGGCCACACGTTACATGTTAAGGGCAATGAAGGAGGTGTTACATATTTCTGATACTACAAGTACCACAAATAAGGGTATTATGTAGGGTGGGAATAATCTACTTGTAGTTTTTCCTGAATCAGATAAATTAAAGTGTGTGATGATACGTGGGTTTCCTCCGATAGAAAATTATTGGAGGTATACCTTTTCCCGCCAGAAGTGAGGGCGAGTTGGGAAACACACCTTAGGGTGGATAAGGCGCTCACACGCTTATAAAAACAAGTGGCGTTACCGTCTCCAGATACGGCCGCCCTCAAGGAGCCAGCTGATAGGAAGCTGAAAAATATCCTAAAAAGTATATACACACATACTGGTGTTATACTACGACCAGCAATCGCCTCAGCCTGGATGTGCAGCGCTGGGGGGGCTTGGTCGGATTTCCTGACTGAAAATATTGATACCCTTGACAGGAACAATATTTTATTGACTATAGAGCATTTTAAGGATGCATTTCTATATATGCGAGATGCGCAGAGGGATATTTGCATTCTGGCATCAAGAGTAGATGTGATGTCCATATCTGCCAGACGATGTTTATAGACACGACAGTGGTCAGGTGATGCAGATTCCAGACGGCACATGGAAGTATTGCCGTATAAAGGGGCGGTCCATCGGACCTGGTGGCCATGGCAACAGCTGGAAAATCCACTTTTGTTACCCCAAGTCACATCTCAGCAGAAAAGGACACAGTCTTTTCAGTCTCAGTCCTTTCGTACCCATAAAGGCAGGCGGGCAAAAGGCCAGTCATATCTGCCCAGGGTTAGAGGAAAGGGAAGAAGACTGCAGCAGGCAGCCCATTCCCAGGAACAGAAGTCCTCCACAGCTTCTGCCAAGTCCGCAGCATGACGCTGGGGCCATACAAGCGGACTCAGGTGCGGTGGGGGGTCATCTCAAGAGTTTCAGCACGCAGTGGGCTCACTCGCAAGTGGACTCCTGGATCCTACACGTAGTATCCCAGGTGTACATTGGAAATTCGAGACGTCTTCCCCTCACAAGTTCCTGAAGTCTGCTTTACCAACGTCTCCCTCCGACAGGGAGGCAGTATTGGGAAAAAATTCACAGGCTGTATTCCCAGCAGGTGAAAATCAAAGTACCCCTCCTACAACAAGGGAAGGGGTATTATTCCACACTATATTGTGGTACTGAAGCCAAACGGCTCGGTGAGATCTAAAAGATTTGAACAATTACATACAAGGGTTCAAATCAAGATGGAGTCACTCAGAGCAGTGATAGCGAACCAGGACGATATGGTGTCACTGGATATCAGGGACGCTTACCTACATGTCCAAATTTTGCCCTTCTCACCAAGGGTATCTCAGGTTCGTGGTACAGAACTGTCACTATCAGTTCAGACGCTGCCGTTTGGATTGTCCACGGCACCCCGGGTCTTTACCATGGTAATGGCCGAAATGATGATTCTTCCTAAAAGAAATATGGACGCTTTCCTGATAAGGGCAAGGTCCAGAGAACAGTTGGCGGTCGGAGTAGCACTATCTCAAGTAGTTCTACGACAGCACGAGTGGTTTCTAAATATTCCAAAATCGCAGCTTTTCCGACGACACGTCTAATGTTCCTAGGAATGATTCTGGACACAGTCCAGAAAAGGATGTTTTCTCCCGGAGAAGAAGGCCAGGGAGTTATCCGAGCTAGTCAGGAACCTCCTAAAACCAGGAAAAGTATCAGTGCATCATTGCACAAGGGTCCTGTGAAAAATGGTGGTTTCTTACAAAGCGATCCCATTCGGTAGATTTCACGCAAGAACCTTTCAGTGGAATCTGCTGGGAAAATGGTCCGGATCGCATCTTCAGATGCATCAGCGGATAACCCTGTCTCCAAGGACAAGGGTGTTTTCTTCTGCGGTGGCTGCAGAGTGCTCATCTATGAAAGGGCCGCAGATTCGACATTCAGGACTGGGTCCTGGTGACCACGGATGCCAGCCTGACTGGCTGGGGAGCAGTCACACAAGGAAAAAATTTCCAGGGAGTGTGATCAAGTCTGGAGACTTCTCTCCACATAAATATACTGGAGCTAAGGGCAATTTACAAGGCTCTAAGCTTAGCAAGACCTCTGCTTCAAGGTCAGCCGGTATTGATCCAGTGGGACAACATCACGGCAGTCGCCCACGTAAACAGACAGGGCGGCACATGAAGCAGGAGGGAAATGGGAGAAACTGCAAGGATTCTTCGCTGGGCGAAAAATCATGTGATAACACTCTCAGCAGTGTTAATTCCGGGAGTGGAAAACTGGGAAGCAGACTTCCTCAGCAGGCATAACCTCCACCCGGGAGAGTGGGGACTTCAGCGGGAAGTCTTCCACATGATTGTAAACCGTTGGGAAAAACCAAAGGTGGACATGATGGCGTTCCGCCTGAACAAAAAACTAGACAGATATTGCGCCAGGTCAAGGGACCCTCAGGCAATAGCGGTGGACGCTCTGGTAACACTGTGGGTGTACCAGTCAGGGTATGTGTTCCCTCCTATGCATCTCATACCAAAAGTACTGAGAATCATAAGAAGGAGATGAGTAAGAACGATACTCGTGGTTCCGGATGGGTCAAGAAGGACTTGGTACCCGGAACTTCAAGAGATGCTCACGGAAGAACCGTGGCCTCTACCTTTAAGAGAGGACCTGCTCCAGCAGGGGCCTTGTCTGTTCCAAGACTTACCGCGGCTGCGTTTGACGGCATGGCAGTTGAACGCCGGATCCTGAAAGGGCATTCCAGATGAAGTCATCCCTACCCTGGTCGAAGCCAGGAAGGATGTAATCGCAAAACATTTTCACCGCATTGGGCGAAAATATGTTGCGTGGTGTGAGGCCAAGAAGGTCCCTACAGAGGAATTCCAACTGGGTCGTTTCCTACATTTCCTGAAAACAGGACTGTCTATGGGCCTAAAATTAGGGTCCATTAAGGTTCAAATTTCGACCCTGTCGAATTTCTTCCAGAAAGAACTGGCTTCAGTGCCTGAAGTTCAGACGTTTGTAAAAGGGGTACTGCATTTACAGCCTCTTTTTGTGCCCCCAGTGGCACCTTGGGATCTCAATGTTGTTTGAGTTTCCTAAAGTCACATTGGTTGGATCCACTCACCACTGTGGAATTAAAATATTTCACATGGAAGGTGAAGATTCTATTAGCCCTGGCTTCAGCCAGGCGTGTGTCAGAATGGGCGGCTTTATCATATAAAAGCCCTTACTTAATTTTTTATTCTGACAGGGCAGAATTGAGGACTCGTCCTCAATTTCTCCTTAAGGTGTTTTCTGTTTTTCACATGAACCAACCTATTGTGGTACCTGCGGTTACTAGGGACTTGGAGGACTCCAAGTTACTTGACGTTGTCAGGGCCCTGAAAATATATGTTTCCAGGACGACTGGAGTCAGAAAATCTGACTCGCTGTTTAGCCTGTATGCACCCAACAAGATGGGTGTTCCTGCTTCTAAGCAGACGATTGCTCGCTGGATTTGTAGTACAATTCAGTTTGCACATTCTGTGGCAGGCTTGCCACAGCCAAAATCAGTAAAAGCCCATTCCACAAGGAAGTGGGCTCATCTTGGGCGGCTGCCCGAGGGGTCTCGGCTTTACAACTTTGCCGAGCTGCTACTTGGTCAGGGGCACACCCTGACTGAGGAGGACCTGGAGTTCTCTCATTCGGTGCTGCAGAGTCATCCGCACTCTCCCGCCCGTTTGGGAGCTTTGGTATAATCCCCATGGTCCTGACGGAGTCCCCAGCATCCACTTAGGACGTTAGAGAAAATAAGAATTTACTTACCGATAATTCTATTTCTCGTAGTCCGTAGTGGATGCTGGGCGCCCATCCCAAGTGCGGATTGTCTGCAATACTTGTACATAGTTATTGTTACAAAAATCGGGTTATTCTTGTTGTGAGCCATCTTTTCAGAGGCTCCTTCGTTGTTATCATACTGTTAACTGGGTTCAGATCACAGGTTGTACGGTGTGATTGGTGTGGCTGGTATGAGTCTTACCCGGGATTCAATATCCTTCCTTATTATGCACGCTCGTCCGGGCACAGTATCCTAACTGAGGCTTGGAGGAGGGTCATAGGGGGAGGAGCCAGTGCACACCACCTGATCCTAAAGCTTTTATTATTGTGCCCTGTCTCCTGCGGAGCCGCAAAACCCCATGGTCCTGACGGAGTCCCCAGCATCCACTACGGACTACGAGAAATAGAATTATCGGTAAGTAAATTCTTATTTTTTCACAGCTACAGGTAAGAAATTTCTCCAATGTATGTTTCAACAGGACAGTCTAGTCTGATATGGTTACTTGTATGTAGTGTGTTTGTATTACTGAGTGGTACTGTATATTAGAGTGTCATGTGCGTATGGAGGAGGGCATGGCATTGGCAAGTGGTGGTGTGAGTAATGGTGTGGGTCCCCTCCTCTTTGGCAGTTAGTAGACTCTGGCATAGTGCTACTACGCATGCGCGGGTCTCCGGGAACATGGCGCCCTTGCACCATGGCGCCCGCGGCGGGTCTCCGGGGACATTGCGCTCGTGGACATCTCCTGTGCGCATGTGCAAATCACTCAGAAATGGCAGCCATTTTCCAAGTGATTTGTACCCGCACTGCAGGGCTGCCAATGCGGGACTCTGGAGGGGTAAGTGTACTCTATAGGTGCAGTGTGGGCCCCCCTGGACCCAGGGGCCCGTGTGCATCGCACACACTGCATCCATTATAGAAATGCCTATGCCTCCAACACGACCACTTCCTCCAGTACAAAATGCTCTGCTACTGCACTTCCCATTTAGTTTGTGATTGCAGCCACCTGTGTTGACTAACTAATTAATTGATGAGAAAGATGTTTTAGCACAGGTGACTGCAAACATAATGGGGGTCAATCCGAGTTGATCGTAGCCCTGTAAAATTTTGCAGGGCTACACGATCATGTCCATAGACATGCGGGGGGACGCCCAGCACAGGGCTATCCTGCCCCGCATGTCAGTGCCGCCCCCCCTGCAGAAGTGCAAAAGCATCGCACAGCGGCGATGCTTTTGCACTTTAGGAGTAGCTCCCAGCCAGCGCAGCTTTAGCGTGCTGGCCGGGAGCTACTCATCGCTCCCCGGCCCGCAGCGGCTGCGTGTGACGTCATGCAGCCGCTGCGACCCGCCCCCGCACGGTCCGGCCACGCCTGCATTGGCCGGACTGCGCCCACGAAACGGCGGCCGAATGCCGCCGTTCCGCCCCCCCGTACAGCGACCGCCTCTGCCTGTCAATCAGGCAGAGGCGATCGTAGTGCAGCCCGTAGGGCATGCGCCGGCGCACTGCGGCAGCGGCTCATGCGCAGTTCTGACCCGATCACGCTTCTGCGATAAACTGCAGCGTGCGATCGGGTCAGAATGACCCCCAATATACGTTAGAAGTCCAGGAGCAGAACAGTTTGTGTTGCAGGCTTGGTATTTAGCAATAGCAGCATCTCCTAGTGTTCAGTGCATGGCAGTATCTGCATGTGGTGGGATTATTATCATGCAATAACATAGTGTAATGATGCATTATATACTTTCCAGTGCATGTGGTATTTCAGTAGTGTCTTAATATGCAGGGAGGGTGGTTGGGGGTGATCTAGTAATTCAGCAGTGCTACCCACGCCTACTGGCATATGACCAGATGCACTATGTGTGCCACACTCTTGTGTCCAGGTTCAAACTTTCCCAACATTTCAAGGTATATGTGCCATAAAGCATGCATGGAAACCCCCTTTAGAAGTGCTACGTTTGCTCCTAAGTTATATTTTTGTATTTGTGGATCATATCACTAAGTTTATATTTACTGGTAACCAAAGATCTCGGGGGCAGATGTATTAACCTGGAGAAGGCAGAAGGAAGTGATAAACCAGTGATATGTGCAAGGTGATAAAGGCACGAGCCAATCGGATCCTAACTGTTAATTTACATATAGGAGCTGATTGGCTGGTGCCTTTATCACCTTGCACATATCACTGGTTTATCACTTCCTTATGCCTTCTCCAGGTTAATACATCTGCTCTGTGTGATGAAATGAAGTCATCATGGTCTGAGACACTGTCACACTGTGGAACCAATAAAGTTGTCAGGTCCATTATTAACATGTACACCAGCTTGGTTTCTTATTAGGCCCTAGTGTGAGTTAATCGGTTTCTTATTAGGCCTTAGTGTGAGTTAATTGGTTTCTTATTGGCCCTAGTGTGAGTTAATTGGTTTCTTATTAGGCCCTAGTGTGAGTTAATTGGTTTCTTATTAGGCCCTAGTGTGAGTTAATCGATTTCTTAATAGGTCCTAGTGTGAGTTATTGGGTTTCTTATTAGGCCCTAGTGTGAGCTTGTGCCTTTGATAGGGAAACTAGATTGCACATCACTGGAAATGTGAAAGGATGAATATTCTTTGTAAAGCAGTGTTAACCAAAGATAACAGCAGTAATGAGTAATGTTTTTAAGATCTAAATTAAATTTATTACAAACAGATAAAGTGATATAAACAGAAAGTTACGAGGCTTTCATCTTTTAACCTCAGTTTGTTTAAATTTGTAGTCATCGTCTGGAATATTTCAAAGCATTCGACCTGAAATGGATTATGGGAGAAGAATGGGAGCAGCCCTCGTCTAGCCTCTGGGAATCCGCTCCATAAAAGTTTCTTGTATTATCTTTGTAAAAACAAATAAATAAAAAGTAAAAAAAAGAATCCCTACTGGCGTTTAGTACTTAGCAAGTCTATTATATTCTCTCATTACTGAAAATGATATAATTATGCATATTAATAAAATGAGCTTTTGACTCAATATTATATTTCTATGTTGGATGTTCAAAAAATTTAATTGTTTTACATATTAGTTGTTTCACTTGCCTTTTTATAGTATGTCTGTAAGTAAAAATGTATTATGAGGATTCCGTGGAGATAGAAATCCTCCCATAAGTGAAAACTAGAATAATTATAAATTGTTTAATATGTGTTAACACTTTTCCCCCTGCTATTGAGAACAGCACATGCACTTCCTCAATACCGAACTTAAATAAAGTGCATTTGTTCTTCAGCTCTGTACGTTACTGTTTTTACAAAGTATTGATTCCAAAATAAAAAAAAGTCTCTGAAGTCTCTGGTGGTATAGAGAAAAATCTTTACCAAAGGTAGACAAAACCTCTTGCACAGAATGAATTAAAAATACATCTTGGTATAATTTGCTGAGAACATAGCAAAACAGAAAAGCACATCTGTCCAGTAGTAGAGTACTGCTAGTACATGTTGTGCAGATTCTATTGGGCTTCAGTACACATCTGCTGGCCTCTGCACATGTTCAGAAGAGCAGTCCCTCTCTCAGGGGCAGATTAGGATGTGAAAGTGACCCTTTTGGTTTCATGTGGGTAGTGAGCCCAAACACTAACATAGGATGGTTAGCAAACCATTAGCCCTAGCCCCAATACGGAGAGAATCCAAATAACTAGAAAAAATGGAGAGAGCATCCCAGTTGTCACCGCACAATACACTGAGCATCCAGGAACCACCACGTTGTACACTGAGCATTTAGTGACAGCCATATTACACATTGAGCACCCCAGTGAATACAAAACAGTACATTGAGCATCCCAGTGACAGCCATATAGGACACAGAGCATTTAAGATAGATATGTCTGATAAGAAACAGTTTAGAACCTCAATGATTTGTTTTTCTTACATGTCAGTTATTTGTTTTTCTTACACTTTTATTTGGGATGTGAATGAAAAAAAAAAAATCTGTCTTCTGCACACCGCTTGCTTACGTGGTCTGAGCCTGTACCATGTATCTTCTACCATTCCCATCATGTGGTGTTACTTACAGCACACAGGACAGAGGATGTGAGCCTGGTGTTGTACATTGGGGGTCATTCAGACCAGATCGCTGCAGCGGCAGCATGAAGCCCTTTGGATCGCTGCAGCGGCAGCAATCGCAGCATGAAGCCCTTTGGATCGCTGCAGTGGCAGCAATCGCAGCCTGAAGCACCCCAGGAGGCCCAGTCAGATGCTAAAAGCATCTCAGGGCTGCGATCACCTCTGCCTGATTGACAGGCAGAAGCGGTCGTGGGGTGGGAGGGGGCGTGCCAATGGCATTAAAACGCCTTTGGTGGAGCGTGGTCCAGACAACGCAGGTGTGTCCGGACTGTTGTGGGGGTGGGCCGCGGCAGCTGCGTGACATCACACGCAGCCGCTGGGACCGGGACGTGGTGGGAAGCCGCCTGCCAGAGATACTGCCATATAATTCCAGTGGTACTGGCGTAAAGTCCAGTGATCCTTCCGTATAATTGCAGTGATCCTGCCGTATAATTGCAGTTATCCTGCCGTATAAGTCCAGTGATCCTGCTGTTTAATTTCAGTGACCCTGCCGTATAATTCCAGTGGTACTGGCGTATAAGTCCAGTCCAATAATACTGCCGTATAAGTTCAGTGGTACTGCCGTATAAATCCAGTGGTACTGCCGTATAATTCCAGTGATCCTGCCGTATAATTCCAGTGATCCTGCCATATAATTCCAGTGGTACTGGCGTATAAGTCCAGTCCAGTGATACTACCTTATATGTCCAGTGGTACTGTCGTATAAATCCAGTGATCCTGCCGTATAATTCCAGTAATCCTGCCATATAATTCCAGTGATCCTGTCATATAATTCCAGTGGTACTGGCATATAAATCCAGTGAGCCTGCCGTATAATTCCAGTGGTATTGGCGTATAAATCCAGTCCAGTGATACTACCTTATATGTCCAGTGGTACTGTCGTATAAATCCAGTGATCCTGCCGTATAATTCCAGTGATCCTGCCATATAATTCCAGTGATCCTGACGTATAATTCCAATAGTATTGGCGTATATGTCCAGTGATCCTGCCGTATAAGTCCAGTGATCCTGCCGTATAAATCCTGTGGTACTGGCGTATAAGTCCAGTCCGGTGATACTGCCGTATATGTCCAGTGGTACTGCTGTATAAATCCAGTGGTACTGCCGTATAATTCCAGTGATCCTGCCGTATAATTCCAGTGGTACTGGCGTATAAATCCAGTGATCCTGCTGTAAAATTCCAGTGGTACTGGCGTATAAATCCAGTGATCCTGCTATATAATTCCAGTGGTACTGGCGTATAAATCCAGTGATCCTGCTGTAAAATTCCAGTGGTACTGGCGTATAAATCCAGTGATCCTGCCGTATAATTTCAGTGATACTGCTGTATAATTCCAGTGATCAGTGCCAGATTAAGGTCCTGATGGGCCTGGAGCTGAAATTTATAAAGGGCCTACTGTGCGCCGCCACAGGGAGTGTGACCAGTATGGTGGGGGTGTGACTACTGATATGGGGGGGGGGGGGGGGTCTGTGCCGTGGGGCACAAAAAAAAATTAACTGTGGATTATTAATAAAATAACATTTATGTTATTGAGGTTAGTAATACTCTGGGAACAAAAAAAAGTCCAAATTGCGTGATTTTAGCAGATAAGAACCACTTGGCCCATCGCATCTGCCCACTGCACTACCATCATATGCTAAACATCTTTGGCGGCATTAGATCCACTGGCCAGGGGCAAATTCAGGATTTGTAAGAAAACGTTTCTGTGTTTATATTTTATATAAAATATATATATATATACTGTATATATATATATATATATATATATATATGGAAAAAAAGGGGGGATAGGGGTGTCAGCGACTTACAGTGTCTAATATATTGATATAAATATGAAGAATATTCCAGGATACGGTTTAGAAAAAAAGGGAACAAAATATTTATTTATACAATTTAAAACATAATGATGGGATAAGAATATAGAATATAAAAGCTTGATAATACCAAAAGAATAGATAAAATATATATAATTTAGCTAGAACCCTGAATCACATAAAATCAGTAAAAACAATATTGTACTGATAAAAGATATTTTAGGATAAGAGAATGATGCTTATCTTTAAAAACGGAGAGTCAGTAGAGGTACACCCAATGCGTTTCGTCCATCAGACTTCATCTATTTTTTTATCCCATCATTATGTTTTAAATTGTATAAATAAATATGTTGTTACCTTTTTTTCTAAACCGTATCCTGGAATATTCTTCATATTTATATCAATATATTAGACACTGTAAGTCGCTGATACCCCTATCCCCCCTTTTTTTCCACATTTTAACTCTAAAGGCAGCTTATCCCTGCCGAGTATTTAGGGGTTAGCTGACACCTTATATTATTAAAAGGAGTGTCTTGAACCAAAGTATTATACTATAATAAGCTATCTGCTCACATACACCTGTGGCGCCATACTCCCACTACCCAATCCATATATATATATATATATATATATATATCCAATACGGCAGGCAGCACTCAGTCTTGTACTTAGCTGTAAGTATGCATAAATACCCTGTGGAGTGTGCTTTATTGTGACGTTTCGGGGACTTCTCCCTTTCTTCAGACAAAACAATGTGTCAATCAGTGACCTTAAATAGGCAGTCACAATAAAGAACACCCTACGTGGTATTAATGCATACTTACAGCTAAGTACAAGTCTCTGAGTGCCGCCTGCCGTATTGGATATTCATATTATCGGGGACTGCAGCCCAGAGGAGGGCACCGGAGCCGGTTATTGCATGACTGGAGTGCCGGAAAAATAGCTTATTATATATATATATATATATATACACACACACACATGGGTAATCCGCAGCACACGGTCAGGAATACAAGCAAAGATAGCAGAAGTACTGCAACGTTTCAACATTTATTATATCGTCATCAGGCACATTAACAAACAAACATACAACTGACCTTATATCCCATTTCACCCACATGGCGAGGACCGCGTCCGGAAACAGAGGGACGGCGCCAATGTATGACTTCATCACCACCCATCCATTGCTAGGACCACAAGCCAAACAAAACAATTAAAAGCATGAATAAAAACACAGCTAGGGGGTATATGCAGAAGCAATCTACTGTACATAACATATTATAATATAGATAACATTATACTACAAAGTAGCACCTCAAAGAGTAACATAATAAGATATACAATTCATACATGCAGATATGCCAGAATATTCATTCAAACCCCTCGGTGACAGGGTTTGTAGGCGGTAAATCCACGGAGCCTCACATTTCAATAGTTTAGAAGCACGGTCACCCCTCCTTAAATTAACCGGTATATGATCAATGATCATATACCGTAACGTAGCCAAACTGTGACCCGCCTGCATATAATGACGGGCCATCGGTTGGTCGCTATGATTGGTGGAAATAGCTTGTCTTATTGCATATCTGTGTGTGGCCATACGTTCTCGCAGGGTGCGTTCAGTTTTCCCTACATAACTGAGTACGCAGGGACAAGTAATAAGATACACAATGTAGCATGTAGTACATGACACGCGATGTTTAATATAAAACTTCTTACCACTATATGGATGGCAAAAACTGTCGCCCACAACAACAGAGCGACAGGTAGCGCAATCCAGACAGCGGTAGCAGCCATTTTTACAGTTAAGAAAACTTTTAGCAGTCTGCGGCTGCTGAATGCCTGTGACGTCTGTACGCATAACAATATCTCTGATGTTACAGCCACGAGAATAACAATTCATAACTCTAGTCTCGGAAAGGTTTAAAGCTCCATCAGACTGGACTATGGGCCACAATTTCTTGCTAATGTTCGCTATTGCTAACATTGATAAACAGATTGTTAATTTCTTACAAAGAGGCTATGAATTGTGTCATTTAAATAAAGCTAAAGAGAGGGCATTGCGTATTCCACGTTCTAAATTATTGCAACCTAAAAAGAAGGGACACGTGGATTCTGTCATGCCCTGGGTTAATCATTTTAACCCTTTTAGTGGTACCATCAGTCAGATTAGCAAGAAATTGTGGCCCATAGGGGGTAATTCCAAGTTGATCGCAGCAGGAACTTTGTTAGCAAATGGGCAAAACCATGAGCACTGCAGGGGGGGGGGGGGGGGCAGATGTAACATGTGCAGAGAGAGTTAGATTTGGGTGTGGTGTGTTCAATCTGCAATCTAATTTGCAGTGTAAAAATAAAGCAGCCAGTATTTACCCTGCACAGAAACAAAATAACCCTCCCAAATCTAACTCTTTCTGCACATGTTATATCTGCCTTCCCTGCAGTGCATATGGTTTTGCCCATTTGCTAACAAAAATCCTGCTGCGATCAATTTGGAATTACCCCCATAGTCCAGTCTGATGGAGCTTTAAACCTTTCCGAGACTAGAGTTATGAATTGTTATTCTCGTGGCTGTAACATCAGAGATATTGTTATGCGTACAGACGTCACCGGCATTCAGCAGCCGCAGACTGCTAAAAGTTTTCTTAACCGTAAAAAATAAGAATTTACTTACCGATAATTCTATTTCTCGGAGTCCGTAGTGGATGCTGGGGTTCCTGAAAGGACCATGGGGAATAGCGGCTCCGCAGGAGACAGGGCACAAAAAAGTAAAGCTTTACTAGGTCAGGTGGTGTGCACTGGCTCCTCCCCCCATGACCCTCCTCCAGACTCCAGTTAGGTACTGTGCCCGGACGAGCATACACAATAAGGGAGGCATTTTGAATCCCGGGTAAGACTCATACCAGCCACACCAATCACACCGTACAACTTGTGATCTAAACCCAGTTAACAGTATGACAACAGAAAGGGCCTCTTAAAGATGGCTCCTTAACAATAACCCGAATAAGTTAACAATAACTATGTACAAGTATTGCAGATAATCCGCACTTGGGATGGGCGCCCAGCATCCACTACGGACTCCGAGAAATAGAATTATCGGTAAGTAAATTCTTATTTTCTCTATCGTCCTAAGTGGATGCTGGGGTTCCTGAAAGGACCATGGGGATTATACCAAAGCTCCCAAACGGGCGGGAGAGTGCGGATGACTCTGCAGCACCGAATGAGAGAACTCCAGGTCCTCCTTTGCCAGGGTATCAAATTTGTAAAATTTTACAAACGTGTTCTCCCCCGACCACGTAGCTGCTCGGCAGAGTTGTAATGCCGAGACCCCTCGGGCAGCCGCCCAAGATGAGCCCACCTTCCTTGTGGAGTGGGCTTTTACAGTTTTAGGCTGTGGCAGGCCTGCCACAGAATGTGCAAGTTGAATTGTGTTACAAATCCAACGAGCAATCGACTGCTTAGAAGCAGGTGCGCCCAACTTGTTGGGTGCATACAATATAAACAGCGAGTCAGATTTTCTGACTCCAGCCGTCCTTGCAATGTATATTTTTAAGGCTCTGACAACGTCCAACAACTTGGAGTCCTCCAAGTCGCTAGTGGCCGCAGGCACCACAATAGGTTGGTTCAGATGAAATGCTGATACCACTTTAGGGAGAAAATGCGGACGAGTCCGCAGTTCTGCCCTATCCGAATGGAAGATTAGATAAGGACTTTTATAAGATAAAGCCGCCAATTCAGATACTCTCCTGGCAGAGGCCAGGGCTAGTAACATAGTCACTTTCAATGTGAGATATTTCAAATCCACCTTTTTCAATGGTTCAAACCAATGGGATTTGAGGAAATCTAAAACTACATTTAGATCCCACGGTGCCACCGGAGGCACCACAGGAGGCTGTATATGCAGTACTCCCTTGACAAAAGTCTGGACCTCAGGGACAGAGGCCAATTCTTTTTGGAAGAATATTGACAGGGCCGAAATTTGAACCTTAATGGATCCCAATTTGAGACCCATAGATAATCCTGATTGCAGGAAATGTAGGAAACGACCCAGTTGGAATTCCTCCGTCGGAACCCTCCGATCCTCGCACCACGCTACATATTTTCGCCAAATGCGGTGATAATGTTTCACGGTGACTTCCTTCCGTGCCTTAATCAAGGTAGGAATGACTTCTTCTGGAATGCCTTTCCCTTTTAGGATCTGGCGTTCAACCGCCATGCCGTCAAACGCAGCCGCGGTAAGTCTTGAAAAAGACAGGGACCCTGCTGTAGCAGGTCCCTTCTCAGAGGTAGAGGCCACGGTTCGTCCGTGAGCATCTCTTGAAGTTCCGGATACCAAGTCCTTCTCGGCCAATCCGGAACCACTAGTATTGTTCTTACTCTTCTTTGCCGTATGATCTTCAATACCTTTGGTATGAGCGGCAGAGGAGGAAAGACATACACTGACTGGTACACCCAAGGAGTTACCAGTGCGTCCACAGCTATTGCCTGTGGATCTCTTGACCTGGCGCAATATTTGTCCAGTTTCTTGTTGAGGCGAGACGCCATCATGTCTACAATTGGTCTTTCCCAACGGTCTATTAACATGTTGAAGACTTCTGGATGTAGACCCCACTCTCCCGGATGAAGATCGTGTCTGCTGAGGAAGTCTGCTTCCCAGTTGTCCACGCCCGGGATGAACACTGCTGACAGTGCTATCACGTGATTCTCCGCCCAGCGAAGAATCTTGGCAGCTTCTGCCATTGCACTCCTGCTTCTTGTGCCGCCCTGCCTGTTTACATGGGCGACCGCCGTGATGTTGTCCGACTGAATCAACACCGGCTTTCCTTGCAGGAGAAGTTCCGCCTGGCTTAGAGCATTGTAGATTGCTCTTAGTTCCAGAATGTTTATGTGAAGAGACTTTTCCAGACTCGTCCATACTCCCTGGAAGTTTCTTCCTTGTGTGACTGCTCCCCAGCCTCTCAGGCTGGCGTCCGTGGTCACCAGGATCCAATCCTGAATGCCGAATCTGCGGCCTTCTAATAGGTGAGCCTTCTGCAACCACCACAGAAGTGACACCCTTGTCTTTGGTGACAGGGTTATTCGCAGGTGCATCTGCAGATGCGACCCTGACCATTTGTCCAACAGATCCCTTTGGAATATTCTTGCATGGAATCTGCCGAATGGAATTGCTTCGTAAGAAGCCACCATTTTTCCCAGGACTCTTGTGCATTGATGTACTGACACTTTTCCTGGTTTTAGGAGGTTCCTGACCAGATCGGATAACTCCTTGGCTTTTTCCTCTGGAAGGAAAACCTTTTTCTGAACCGTGTCCAGAATCATTCCTAGGAACAGCAGACGAGTTGTCGGGATTAAATGGGATTTTGGAATATTCAGAATCCACCCGTGTTGTCTTAGCACCTCTTGAGATAGTGCTAAAGCTGTCTCCAGCTGTTCTCTGGACCTTGCCCTTATTAGGAGATCGTCCAAGTATGGGATAACTAATACGCCTTTTCTTCGAAGAAGAATCATCATCTCGGCCATTACCTTGGTAAAGACCCGAGGCGCCGTGGACAATCCGAACGGCAGCGTCTGAAACTGATAGTGACAGTTTTGAACAATGAACCTGAGGTACCCCTGGTGTGCGGGGTAAATCGGAACGTGTAGATACGCATCCTTGATGTCCAAGGATACCATAAAGTCCCCTTCTTCCAGGTTCGCTATCACTGCTCTGAGTGACTCCATCTTGAACTTGAACTTTTTTATGTAGAGGTTCAAGGACTTCAGATTTAGAATAGGCCTTACCGAGCCATCCGGCTTCGGTACCACAAATAGAGTGGAATAATACCCCCTTCCTTGTTGTAATAGGGGTACTTTGACTATCACCTGCTGAGCGTACAGCTTGTGAATGGCTTCCAACACCCTCTCCCTTTCGGAAGAGACGGTTGGTAAGGCAGACTTCAGGAAACGATGAGGAGGATCCGTCTCTAATTCCAACCTGTACCCCTGAGATATTATCTGCAGGATCCAGGGGTCTACCTGCGAGTGAGCCCACTGCGCGCTGTAATTTTTGAGACGGCCCCCCACTGTCCCCGAGTCCGCTTGAGAGGCCCCAGCGTCATGCTGAGGTTTTTGCAGGAGCCGGGGAGGGCTTCTGTTCCTGGGAAGGAGCTGCCTGTTGGTGTCTCTTCCCTCTTCCTCTGCCTCGTGGCAGGTACGACAAGCCCTTTGCTCTCTTATTTTTGTAGGAGCGAAAAGGCTGCGGTTGAAAGGTCGGTGCCTTTCTCTGTTGGGGAGTGACTTGAGGTAAAAAAGTGGATTTCCCGGCAGTAGCCGTGGCCACCAAGTCTGATAGACCAACTCCAAATAACTCCTCCCCTTTATACGGCAAAACCTCCATGTGACGTTTTGAATCCGCATCGCCTGTCCACTGTCGTGTCCATAAGGCTCTTCTGGCTGAAATGGACATAGCACTCACCCGAGATGCCAGTGTGCAAATATCCCTCTGTGCATCACGCATATAGATAAATGCATCCTTTATTTGTTCTAACGACAGTAAAACATTGTCCCTATCTAGGGTATCAATATTTTCAATCAGGGATTCTGACCAAACTACTCCAGCACTGCACATCCAGGCAGTTGCTATAGCTGGTCGTAGTATAACACCTGCATGTGTGTATATATTCTTTTGAATAACTTCCATCTTTCTATCTGATGGATCCTTAAGTGCGGCCGTCTCAGGAGAGGGTAACGCCACTTGTTTGGATAAGCGTGTGAGCGCCTTGTCCACCTTAGGGGGTGTTTCCCAGCGCGCCCTAACCTCTGGCGGGAAAGGGTATAATGCCAATAACTTTTTTGAAATTATCAACTTTTTATCAGGAGCAACCCACGCTTCATCACACACGTCATTTAATTCTTCTGATTCAGGAAAAACTGTTTGTAGTTTTTTCACACCATACATAATACCCTGTTTTACGGTATCTGTAGTATCAGCTAAATGTAACGTCTCCTTCATTGCCAAAATCATATAACGTGTGGCCCTACTGGAAAATACGTTTGAATTTCTACCGTCGTCACTGGAATCAGTGCCCGTGTCTGGGTCTGTGTCGACCGACTGAGGCAAAGGGCGTTTTACAGCCCCTGACGGTGTTTGAGGCGCCTGGACAGGCATTAATTGATTGTCCGGCCGCCTCATGTCCTCAACTGACTGTTTAAGGGAAGATAAACCATCACGTAATTCCACAAATAAAGGCATCCATTCTGGTGTCGACCCCCTGGGGGGTGACATCTGCATATTTGGCAATTGCTCCGCCTCCACACCAATATCGTCCTCATACATGTCGACACCACGTACCGACACACACCGCAAACTCACAGGGAATGCTCTAATGAAGACAGGACCCACTAGCCCTTTTGGGGAGACAGAGGGAGAGTCTGCCAGCACACACCACAAAGCGCTATATATACAAGGGATATCCTTATATTAAGTGCTCCCTTATAGCTGCTTTAATATATATATATATAGCCATTAATGTGCCCCCCCTCTCTGTTTTACCCTGTTTCTGTAGTGCAGTGCAGGGGAGAGACCTGGGAGCCGTTCTGACCAGCGGAGCTGTGACAGAAAATGGCGCCGTGTGCTGAGGAGATAGGCCCCGCCCCTTTTTCGGCGGGTTCTTCTCCCGCTATTTTTCCAGTCAGGCAGGGGTTAAATATCTCCATATAGCCCCTATGGGCTATATGTGAGGTATTTTTAGCCTTGTATAAGGTTTATATTTGCCTCTCAGAGCGCCCCCCCCCAGCGCTCTGCACCCTCAGTGACTGCCCAGTGAAGTGTGCTGAGAGGAAAATGGCGCACAGCTGCAGTGCTGTGCGCTACCTTATGAAGACTGAGGAGTCTTCAGCCGCCGGTTTCCGGACCTCTTCACGCTTCAGCATCTGCAAGGGGGTCGGCGGCGCGGCTCCGGGACCGGACTCCACGGCTGGGCCTGTGTTCGATCCCTCTGGAGCTAATGGTGTCCAGTAGCCAAGCAGCAAATCCACTCTGCATGCAGGTGAGTTTACTACTTTCCCCCTAAGTCCCACGTTGCAGTGATCCTGTTGCCAGCAGGACTCACTGTAAAGAAAAAAACCTAAACTAAACTTTCTCTAAGCAGCTCTTTAGGAGAGCCACCTAGATTGCACCCTTCTCGTTCGGGCACAAAATCTAACTGGAGTCTGGAGGAGGGTCATGGGGGGAGGAGCCAGTGCACACCACCTGACCTAGTAAAGCTTTACTTTTTTGTGCCCTGTCTCCTGCGGAGCCGCTATTCCCCATGGTCCTTTCAGGAACCCCAGCATCCACTTAGGACGATAGAGAAATGGCTGCTACCGCTGTCTGGATTGCGCTACCTGTCGCTCTGTTGTTGTGGGCGACAGTTTTTGCCATCCATATAGTGGTAAGAAGTTTTATATTAAACATCGCGTGTCATGTACTACACGCTACATTGTGTATCTTATTACTTGTTCCTGCGTACTCAGTTATGTAGGGAAAACTGAACGCACCCTGCGAGAACGTATGGCCACACACAGATATGCAATACGACAAGCTATTTCCACCAATCATAGCGACCAACCGGTGGCCCGTCATTATATGCAGGCGGGTCACAGTTTGGCTACGTTATGGTATATGATCATTGATCATATACCGGTTAATTTAAGGAGGGGTGACCGTGCTTCTAAACTATTGAAATGTGAGGCTCCGTGGATTTACCGCCTACAAACCCTGTCACCGAGGGGTTTGAATGAATATTCTGGCATATCTGCATGTATGAATTGTATATCTTATTATGTTACTCTTTGAGGTGCTACTTTGTAGTATAATGTTATCTATATTATAATATGTTATGTACAGTAGATTGCTTCTGCATATACCCTCTAGCTGTGTTTTTATTCATGCTTTTAATTGTTTTGTTTGGCTTCTGGTCCTAGCAATGGACGGGTGGTGATGACGTCATACATTGGCGCCGTCCCTCTGTTTCCGGACACGGTCCTCGCCATGTGGGTGAAATGGGATATAAGGTTTGTTAATGTGCCCGATGACGATATAATAAATATCGAAACGTTGCAGTACTTCTGCTATCTTTGCTTGTATTACTGACCGTGTGCTGCGGATTACCCATGTGTATATACTGGATTTCGGCTTGAAATACCTACTGCGGGCACCGGGACTATCATTTATTTCACTGGGAGTGCTTTCCTTCTGTATGCTTTCATATATATATATATATATATATATATATATATATATATATATATCGATCCCAACCCGATTACAGTATGTGTATAGCTACAGTGTGGGTGCACACACCTCCTACCTAGTTACTGAAGTTCTGTCTTGCCAACAGTAGATGTGGAGGATGAAAGTACAGAGCCGTAGTTACTTTGCAGTGCTGCTGGATGGATTTCCTATTCTGCAGTCAGGGCTCTTGCAAGGAAACCTGGTGATGAGCGCCTTCTCCTTTCCAGCCATTGGGGTTTTCTGCAGGCAGGACTCCTCTCCCGACAGGCTAGTAAATCGCGGGCATAATGCCGCGGAGGGGCGTGGCCTAATACAGCGAGTGGGCGGGGCTTCAATGTTTACAAATATATAAAAAAACGAATTGCTCCGTTGGGTACCCTGCGTGTGCCACGGACCGGCGCTGCAGCATGGGGTTCAAGGGTAGAGGGGAGGGGGGGTGTTATTGATGCCGGAGTGGGCGGTCCCTAGGTTACAGCAGGCTGTAGTAGCAGGAATTTATTTTTTCCTGTTTACTTCAGCAAAACATCTACAGAATCTGTGGGCCTATTTTGGATGGTGGGCCTGGAGCTGCAGCTCCATTAGCCCCATTGTTAATCCGGCCCTGCCAGTGATCCTGCCATATAATTGCATTGATCCTGCCGTATAATTCCAGTGGTACTGGCCTATAAATCCAGTCCAGTGATACTGCCGTATATGTCCAGTGGTACTATAATTCCAGGGAATTGATGCTAGGGACGAGAGTGTTATACTCCCGTTATATAAATCACTTGTGAGGTCACACCTTGAATACTGTGTACAATTCTGGGCACCTTACTACAAAAAGGATATCCTGGAGCTAGAAAAGGTTCAAAGGCGGGCGACCAAACTAATTAAGGGTATGGAGACGCTGGAATACGAGGAAAGGCTTGCAAGACTAGGCATGTTTACACTGGAAAAGAGGAGATTAAGAGGGGACATGATCAACATTTACAAATATATAAGGGGACAATATACAGATCTTGCGCAGGACCTGTTTTTGGTTAGATCAACACAGAGAACTCGTGGACACTCGCTCAGGTTAGAGGAGAGGAGATTCCGCACAATACGGCGTAAAGGCTTTTTTACGGTAAGGACGATACGTGTTTGGAATTCCCTGCCTGAGGGAGTTGTAATGGCCGACTCAGTCAACACCTTTAAGAATGGGTTAGATAAATTCCTAATGGATAAGGATATCCAGGGTTACGGGGCATAGTCACGCACTATGGTTATTATAAAAAAGAGGGGTAAAACGTAACGGCAGCCTTCAACTTCAGTCAAAATATTATACAAAATAATCGTGCATAGGAGACCACAAATAGGTTGAACCCGATGGACAATTGTCTTTTTTCAACCTTAGATACTATGTTACTGCTGTATAAGTCCAGTGGTACTGTCATAATTCCAGTGATCGTGCTGTATAATTCCAGTGGTACTGGCATATAAATCCAGTGATCCTGCTGTATAATTCCAGTGGTACTGGTTTATAAATCCAGGCCAGTGATACTGACGTATGTGTCCAATAGTACTGCTGTATAAGTCCAGTGAAACTGCCGTATATGTCCATTGATTCTGCCATATATGTCCAATGGTACTGCTGAATAAATCCAGTGATCCTGCCGTATAATTCCAGTGATCGTGCCGTATAAATCCAATGGTACTGGCGTATAAATCCAGTGATCCTGCCGTATACTTCCAGTGGTACTGACGTATAAGTCCAGTGATCCTGCCGTATAATTCCATATAAATCCATATAATTCCGTATAAATCCAGTTCAGTGGTGCTGCCATATAAATTCAGTGGTGCTGTCCTGTGTTGTATATTATTTACTCCAAATAAAGGGGTTATTAATATATAATCCAAATAATTTTCACAGGGTTTGCCCTGTGTGGTGTAGAGGTACGCTCTCCTGTACCGCATATTGTTATATAACTCCAGAAAAATAATGGAGAACAAAAATTTGGAGGATAAAATAGGGAAGATTAAGAACCACTTCCTCCTAGTGCTGAAACTGCTTCCACTAGTCATGACATAGACAATGAAATCTCATCAACGCGTCTGCCAAGGCCGATGCCCAATGTGATAGTAGAGGGCATGTAAAATCCAAAAAGCCAAAATTCAGTAAAAAAGACCCCAAAAAATAAATTTAAATGGTCTGAGGAGAAATGTAAATATGCCATTTACGACACGGAGTGGCAAGGAACGGCTAAAACCCTGGCCTATGTTCATGACTAGTGGTTCAGCTTCACATGACGATGGAAGCCCTAGAAAAATGATGAGTTAAGCTGGAAAAAGCACAGAAAAGAACTGTGCATTTTAAGATGGTATCACAAATCCCCAAGGAGAGTCCAAGTGTGTCGGCGGTTGCGATGCCTGACCTTCCCAACACTAGACGGGAAGAGGTGGCTCCTTCCACCATTTGCACGCCCTCTGAAAGTGCTGGAAGGAGCGCCCACAGTCCAGTTTCTAATATTCAAATTGAAGATGTCACTGTTGAAGTACACTAGGATGAGGATATGGGTGTTCCTGGCGCTGAGGAGGAAGTTCACGATGAGGATTCTGCAGATGATGTGGTTTGTTTAAATCAGGCACCGGGGGAGACACCTGTTGTCTGTGGGATTAATAAGCCCATTGTGATGCCTGGGCAAAATACCAAAATAGCCACCTCTTCGGTGTTGAATTATTTCTCCACAAATCCAGAGAACAGGTGTCAAGCCGTGTGTTGCCTTTGTCAATCTGTAATAAGTAGGGGTAAGGACGTTGACCACCTAGGAACATCCTCCCTTATACATCACCTGCAGCGCATTCATCGGAAGTCAGTGTCAAGTTTTGAAACTTGGGGTAAGAGCATAACCAGTCCACTGACACCTAAATCCCTTCTTCCTCTTGTACCCAAGCTCCTGCAAGCCACACAACCAACTCCCTCAACATCAACTTCCTCCTCAGTCAGGAACGTCAGTAGTCCTGCAGGCCATGTCACTGGCAAGACTGAGGAGTCCTCTCGTAACCGGAATTCCTCCAGAGGATCCTTGAGTGGTACACCTGCTGTTGCTGCTGGGAGTCGATCGTCATTCCAGAGGGGAAGTCAGAAGACCACTTGTACACCTTCAACTAAGTAATTGACTGTCCAACAGTCCTTTGTGAGTAAGATTAAATATGACAGCAGTCATCCTTTTGCAAAGCATATAACTGAGGCCTTGACAGCTATGTTGGTGTTAGACGTGCGTCCGGTATCCGCCATTAGTTCAGTGGGACTTAGAGAATTGTTTGAGGTACTGTGTCCCCGGTATCAAATCCCATCTAGGTTCCACTTCACTAGGCAGGCGATACCGAGAATGTACAGAGACATCAGAAAAAGTGTCCTAAGTGTCCTAAAAAATGCAGTTGTACCCACTGTCCACTTAACCATGGACATGTGGACAAGTGGAACAGGGCAGACTAAGGACTATATATGACTGTGACAGCCCACTGGGTAGATGTATGGCCTCCCGCAGCAACAACAGCAGTGGCACCAGTAGCAGCGTCTCCCAAACGCCAACTCGTTCTTAGGTAGGCTACACTATGTATCACCGCTTTCCATAAGAAGCACATCACTGAGAACCTCTTACGGAAAATGAGAGACATCATTGCACAATGGCTTACCCAATTAGACTCTCCTGGGGATTTGTGATATCGGACAACGCAACCAATATTGGTGGTCATTCTGAGTTGTTCGTTCGCTAGCTGCTTTTAGCAGCCGTGCAAACGCTAAGCCGCCGCCCTCTGGGAGTGTATTTTAGCTTAGCCGAAGTGCGAACGAAAGGATCGCAGAGCGGCTACAAAATAATTTTGTGCAGTTTCAGAGTAGCTCCAGACATACTCAGCGCTTGCGATCACTTCAGACTATTCAGCTCCTGTTTTGACGTCATGAACACGCCCTGCGTTCGGCCAGCCACGCCTGCGTTTTTATCTGGCACGCCTGCGTTTTTCCGCTCACTCCCTGAGAACGGTCAGTTGACACCCAGAAACACCCACTTCCTGTCAATCACTCTACGGCCAGCAGTGCGACTGAAAACTTCGCTAGAACTTGTGTGAAACTACATCGTTCGTTGTAATAGTACGACACGCGTGCGCATTGCGCTGCATACACATGCGCAGTAGTGCCTTTTTTTGCCTGATCGCTGCGCTGTGACTGAAATTTGCTAGCGAACAACTCGGAATGATTCCCATTATGCGTGCATTACATCTGAGCAAATTCCAGTATGTCCCATGTTTTGCACTTACAATTAATTTGGAGGTGCAGAATTTTTAGAAAAATGACAGGGGCGTGCAGGAGATGCTGTCGGTGGCCCTGAAATATTGCGGGACACTTTCGGCATTCAGCCACCGCATGTCGTAGACTGGAGCGCCATCAAACACTCCTGAACCTGCCCTTCCATCACCTGAAGCAAGAGGTGGTAACAAGGTGGAATTCAACACTCTATATGCTTCAGAGGATGGAGGAGCAGCAAAAGTCCATTCAAGCCTATACATCCACCTACGATATATGCAATGGAGGGGGAATGCACCCGACTCAAGCAGTGGAGAATGATTTCCGTCTTGTGCAAGGTTCTCCAACCCTTCGAACTTGCCACACGTGCAGTCAGTTCAGACACTGCCAGCTTGAGTCAGGTTATTCCGCTCATCAGTGTCATGACTGTGGTTTTTGTGAACCCGGTGTTAGTGAAGTCTGTGCGGGCGACTGGAGGACTATGTGAATATTAGGCTGGTCTGTTGGAATGAGTGAGAAGAAGGAGCAATCCTTGACCAGGGATCGAACCCGGGCGTCGGCAGAGGAAGCCGTATCCTGACCACTGGATCACCAGGGACTTGGTGTTGATAGCAGGATGATGAATGTATAGGTGAGATTTAACTGGATATAGTGTCACAGGAGTAGGTGCTTATGTACTCAAGGTTACTGGCGAGATAGTAAGCCGGACCGGTTACTGGTGAGACTGAGAACCGGGCTGGTTACCGGTGAGAGTGGGACGCAACTATAATCCGGGCTGGTACCGGATATAACTGGAAACGCAGCTGAAAGTAGAACGATGACTGTGGCTGTGACTTTAAGATGAGACTGTAGAATACTGCAACTGTGACTTTAAGATGAAACTGTAGAATACTGCAACTGTGGTTTTAAGAGGAGACTGGAATACTGCAACTGTGACTTTAAGATGAAACTGTAGAATACTGCAGCTGTGTCTTTAAGATGGACTATGGAATACTACAACTATGACTTTAAAATGAAACTGTAGAAATACTGGATATCAATGGTAACACAACTGTATCCCAGACTGGGTAGCAAAGGAACAGAGTTTTACAGGAACCGAAGTACAAGTGTTACCTTTAGGGAGCTCAGCTTCTAAGCTCACAGAGAGCTGTGTGTGACACGAGGAACTGGCAGAGGTTCTAACTCAAGTCTCCTGAGTTATACTTCCTGGTCCTTGGTGATTGGTGAGTAGTGTCAGGTGATTCAGGGAGTCTCAGGCTGGCACAGGATTGGACAGCTCTGGGTCAGGTGAACAGTCACTGGCATGTGAGTACTCTAGACTAGGCTGTTATGTGGAGTGAGGCCTAGCAGGCTGAAAGAACACTGAAGCCTGAACTTCTGCAAACAAACAGAGGATTCTGGCTATTAGGCCTGAACTTCAGATTGCTGATTTCAGATTCACACAGAAGATTAATCACCACATGTGGAGCTCGTTAACTGTTACCTTCCAGGCAGAGAACTCAGGACTCAGGAAACTCATGGTATTGGCAAGCTGTTTATCCCAGTGAGCAGAAAGATGCAGGATCCAGGACAGAGATGGCAGAGGTAAGTCACCAATATGAGAACTACAGTGAGGATTGTGACAATCAGGCTTTTGCAGAAGCAGCTGGAGAAATTGAAGGAGGAGCTAAAACGGAGCAATTCCGCAAAGTATGTTGGACTTGTGGATGGAGAACTTCACTCACTTTGCCAGGATTCAAGGGTGGTCAATTTGTTGAAATCAGAGCACTACATTTTGGCCACCATGCTCGATCCTAGGTTTAAAGCCTACGTTGTATCTCTCTTTCCAGCAGACACAAGTCTGCAGAGGTTAAAAGATCTGCTGGTCAGAAAATTGTCAACTCAAGCGGAACGTGACCCGTCAACAGCTCCTCCTTCATTTTCTCCCGCAACTGGGGTTGCGAGGAAAAGTATAAGATTTCCTAGCCCACCCACTGGCGGTGATGCAGGGCAGTCAGGAGCGAGTGCTGACATCTGGTCCAGACCGAAGGACCTAACAACGATTACTGACATGTCTACTGTCACTGCATATGATTCTGTCACCATTGAAAGAATGGTGGAGGATTATATGAGTGACAGCATCCAAGTAGGCAAGTCAGACAGTCCGTACGTATACTGGCAGGAAAAAGAGGCAATTTGGATGCCCTTTCACAAACTGGCTTTATTTTACCTAAGTTGTCCCGCCTCCAGTGTGTACTCCGAAAGAGTGTTTAGTGCAGCCAGTAACCTTGTCAGCGATCGGCGTAGGAGGTTACTTCCACAAAATGTGGAGAAGATGATGTTCATCAAAAGAATGATAAATTCCTCCGGGAAGACCTTTACCAGCAATTGCCTCCAGAAAGTACACAGAGACCTGTGATGGTGGATTCCAGTGGGGACGAATTAATACTCTGTGAGGAGGAGGATGTACACACTGAAAGAGGGGAGGATGAGGTCGACATCTTGCCTCTGTAGAGCCAGTTTGTGCAAGGAGAGATTGATTGCTTCTTCTTTGGTGAGAACCCAAACAAACCAGTCATTTCAGCCACAGTCGTGTGGCAGACACTGTCGCTGAAATGATTGGTTTATTAAAGTGTGCATGTCCTGTTTATACAACATAAGGGTGGGTGAAAGGGCCCAAGGACAATTCCATCTGGCACCTCTTTTTCTTTTTTGCATCATGTGCTGTTTGGGGCCTAGTTTTTTAAGTGCCATCCTGTCTGCCACTGCAGTGCCACTCCTAGACAGGCCAGGTGTTTGTGCTGCACACTTGTGTCGCTTAGCTTGGTCATACAGCTACCTCATTGCACCTCTTTTTCTTCTTTGCATGATGTGCTGTTTGGGGCCTATTTTTAAATCTGCCATCCTGTCTGCCACTGCAGTGCCACTCTTAGATGGGCCAGGTGTTTGTGCCGCACACTTGTGTCGCTTAGCTTAGTTATACAGCCACCTCGGTGCAACCTTTTGGCCTAAAAACAATATTGTGAGGTGTGAAGTGTTCAGAATAGATTGGAAATGAGTGGAAATTAATGTTATTGAGGTTAATAATACTGTAGGATCAAAATTACCCCCAAAATCTGTGATTTTAGCTGTTTTTATGTTTCGTTTAAAAATCTTCCAGTTCCAAAACCAAAACACAAAAGGGTGGTTTTGGCAAAACCAATCCAAAACCAAAGCACAAGTTGGGAATTAGGACCAAAACCAGAACACAAAACACGAAAAGTGCCCGCCGCACATCTCTAATTTTGGTCATATACATATGTCACAGCTTACAAAAGGTGTATGTACAGTATGCACAATTAAATATGATGGTGACTTTCATCTTTTGAGCATTGTATGCTCAGTACTGTATGTGCCATATTAAGGTAAGCATGCACTGGCTACCTTAATATGCTTACAACTGCAGGGTAACTAGAGGAGATGGATGGTCTGGGCCCTGCACTCTCTGGCCGGCAGCGGGGCGAGCCCCTTTTGGGCTCGCTGCACTCGCCACGCTGCGCTCGACACAGGTTTTAATCCCACTCTATGGGTGTCGTGGACACCCACGAGTGGGAATAGCCTTGGCGCAGCTGTTGGCGTTCTTGGTAGTCGGGATCCTGGTGCCAGTAATCTGACCGCCATGATCCCGACCGCCGGGATAGTAACTACATCTTTTTGAACTTCTATTTATCAAAGTCCCTCTCCTGGAAATTACTATAGCCAGCTGTAACCAGGACCTGGTGCCACCATGCAAAGGGGTTGCACGAAAATGTCAGCTCCTCCTCAGTGACAGAGAGCCACTGTGACATTATCATGCAGTGTCCAGCTCCTGGTCACTGAGGATGACCTGGCAGTGCAGCTTGCACTGTGCAGGGAGAGTCTCTTGGGACAGTCCAGCATCTCCAGGAGTGCTAAGCATGCCCCAAGAGTGGAGGCCACGCCCTGTTTCACTTGGTTTATTTGGCGCCAGTGCAATCAAGTAAAAGAAGCTCCCTGGACAGACCCTGTACCCACTGGCGCTCCCGGGCTAGGCCAGCTTTGCTAAGGGCCAGCCATGCCTGGAGTCTTAATCCGTCTCTTTCCACATTTCCTCTCACCCTCTCAACTTAATGCTGGTCACTTCATTTCATAAAGTGATTGTGAAACATGCAATATCACAACCACCAACCACAATGGATTCCGCATGCTGACAGCCAGCCTCACATGAGACTCTAAGGAATAAGTGGTGAGCACAAAATTGTTTGGCGGTCGGGGGAGGTAGTTGCATAGCGCCCATCGTTTATACAGCTGAACATTCACCATCTAGTGAACACCATTCACATTCCCTAAAACAAATTGGGACTTTATAATTTGCTTTGGAGCAAACCAGCCACACTGGTCTTTTGGATGTGGACATCTGTGCAATATACAATTGGGATACAGTATATGGCAGCGTGTAAATAATATCAGCAGTGAGAATAATTCTTTTATGAAAATATGCATTGCATTTTTTATGCTTTTATTTTATGTGATTGAATAAAATGTTTATATAGTAATGATCGGTATCTAGCGCTCTCTTGTGATATTGCATGTTTCACAATTACTTTGTATCTATTTGAGTATCGCAGAATACTCATGTGGGAGCAGCTATAAGTATATAGATATCAGTATATCAATTCTATTATATAAATTGGGTGACCAACAGCTTTATTTTGTGCCTTATATCAGAGCGCCTGATTTGATAATTTTAGGAGTCATAATTATCAAGCATTACACTTAATTTCATGCCTGCCTCCATGATTTGTCCCGCTTCCCCACCACCTCTGTAAATCACTTACTTGCTAAGTCAGACTTTTTACCTGTCATCCCGGATTTAAACTTACCTTCTTGTTCTCCCTAATGCACTATCTATGCCACCAGTGTACCCTGCCTGTTGTCCTGATTGCACACTGATACGATGGGTACAGGTTAAATGAGTGCTGTTGTTTTCCCACTACGACCAGGGTAGGACTGGCCCACAGGGCCACAGGGGAAATCCCTGGGCGGCAGAGCCGGATCAAGGCTATAGGGGGCCCGGGGCACTTCAGACTGTCATGCCCCTAATAAAGAGGCAGGCCGATGAATAATATGAATTATATGCCACCGTCTTTGACTGGTGTATAAATATATACATATATATATATATATATATATATACACACACACACACACACACACACACACACACACACACACACACACACACACACACACACACACAGTCGGACTGGCCCACAGGGGAACAGGGGAAACCACCAGTGGGCCCCACTGCCTGTGGGCCCTGCTCCTCCTCTAGTGATCAGGTTCCAGAATCTATCCTAGTGCACTTGAATTATGCATTATACATATGTTACATTACACATACATACGTTACATACACCCTTAAGAATGGGCCCCTACAACAGCATTCCTTCGGTGGGCCAGTCCGACACTGCGTATACTGTATATATAGATCAGAGCCGTAACTAGACATTTTGGTGCCCTGTGCCAGAAAGATCATTGGTGTTTCCCCCCCCCCCCATCCATACCTAAAAAAGGGGCCAGTGCCTAATAGGTGTGGGCCGAGCACACAGCTCTACAGCAGAGGAGTGATAATGTCTGTATTATCTTAGACCGCAAAGCTATACCCCTTTGTACACTATTACCGTTGAGCCGCTATGGCCGCTAGACTACGTGCACGTGCTACGCACTTTATACGCTATTTGCGTACAGAGTCCTGCACGTGGTACGCACTTGGCGTACGCACGCTGAGCTGAGTGTACGGAGTACACACAGCGAGCGCACACACAATTGATAACCTTTAAACCGTGTTAATTATACAATGTAATGATATGCTTATACTTTAAACCTTTGGCAGCAAAGTACTGCAACGATGTTATACCTTTAAACCTTAAATAGCGCTGGCGATACAAAGTATCCGCAGTGCGTACACCTTAACAATGCTTATACACCTTAAACAGGTTAAACTACTTTAAAGCCCATGCAGGAAAGTGAAAACACAACACTGTTTGTAGATGAAACCACAGGGTTCTAAGGCCTCCGTGGATTGATTCCAAAAAAGTAAAACAATACAGTTTATACACTACAGGCTAACAAGTAAATCTAAACAGAAATAATGGCTACAGAGAATGTACGTACGTGAGAATATTCGCAAGCGCAATCCGAACTCGGTCCTCCGCTGGTCATACAGATAGCGTTTAGAGTCTTCTGACCGGCCAGGCAACAATGGTCCTTATATACACAACATGCATACACAATACAATGGTCACTGTAATCTCATTGTTCATTGGACACAGAGATATGTCTCCACATTACAGCATAGGTCATAGGTGGATTTGAAAAGGTGGGCGCTGTCTTTCCCAACTGCTCTTGTGGGTGGTATCCTCTGGATTCCCGCCGCATATGTAATTTACAGTAAATACAGTTAATGTTCATAATCTACTTTTGTACATAACTATACGCAGGAACAAGCGATCTTTCTCTAACTAACACCGGAATGTTACCCTCAAAATACCCTACAGCTGGATACTAGACACCACCTTCCAACCTTTATCTGACCCTTCCTATCATGCAAAGAGGAATCTCTCTGTCCAGGAACTGTTTAAACTAATCATACTCGCTGACATGGTCTAGGGGAACTATATCTACAATATACGCTATATGGGTTAAATATGCAATGTTCTAATAACACGCTACACGCTCACAAACTCCGCTGTAAATACCCATATCATGCGCATGATCGCCGGAGCGATCTTACGCAACTTGCGGATATGTGCACGCACGGCAGACTGAGTGCACGAGCAGCGGGCATGTGCATGGGGTTAGTACAAGGCATATGCATTATGTTATTTTTCGACTTTGACAGTCCACCCTTTGGCAGTCAACAATAACTGCCACTATCTAAACATTTAACAGAAAAATATACAATACAATACCTATAAATGATTGGGTGGTAGGAGGAGAGGAGTAGGCAGGAAATGTATGACCTAGTGGGATAGAAAAAGCATGTATGTATGAAATCCATGTCTGAGGGGCATGTATCATTGTGCCGTACATGTTCTAGATAAGCTTTGAGGTATTGCGAAGTATACATTAAATCCTTCTTATCCCGTATTAAGGGTCTGTAAGTGGGCCAACAAACACTACCGAGCTCTTTTCGGCTTCTTGTTCCAGCAAATGGGGTGCACATTTAGTTGATGATACATGGACGGGGAACATATGTGAATGCTAATATGTGTATATATATATCACCTGTCGACTATGTGTGCCACTAACTGAAGGTTGTAGAGATGAAGATAAGACACGTATCACAAATACATTCATATAACAATTGTGCAATCATCCTTGGGTGTTGGTTGAAGTCTTGTCCGGGTGGGTGTATCCTTGCTGTGGGTGGTAATCAAAGTCTTTCAAGTGTCCATAAAAAGTCTTTCAAAGTCTTTAGAATGTCCATCAAAGTCTTTAGAATGTCCATCAAAGTCTGTAGAATGTCCATCAAAGTCTTCTTCCGAATGGATGTATTTTTGCTTGGGAGAAAAACAAAGGAGAAACGGGTGAAAGAAACGGACCGTGGATTCACGTCTTATCACAACATTGTCTCAATTGATGGGTCATAAATTAAACCAGTTTGTGTAACAATGCCCCCGCTCCTCAAACTCATCACTTTGGTACTGCGCTTGCACCGCGTTAAAAATCGAACACATCTAAATATCAAACCAATCATTACGACGACTCCCAGGATACAAAGGAGAAACTTTCCTACACTCTTGATAACATTTTGAGCCCATTCTCCTAAACCAGAGAACCAATTGCGTGGGTTCAACCATGAGACCCAGCCGGTCAGTTCATTACTCACAGCAGTCAGGGTAAGGTTGTGTCTCCTTCGGAACTCCCATTTCAATTGCAAGATATCATCCATCTTTTGATCTATGACCTCGGTTGGGTCATCAGTGCTGTTTGTAATATACGTGTAGCACTTCACACCATACTGAGTTGCTAGGGTGACACAGTACCCGCCTGTCACCGCTGTGATGTAATTGAGAACCATCCTGTGCTGGATCAGTTCCGTTTTGTAAGCTTGCAATTCCCTCCCTGTATACCTGAAGGTGTCATCATACATCTCGGTGATATTATCTATCAGGTTCGCTAGCGCATGAATATACCTAAAATTTATAATTCCTCTGGCAGTACGGGTGATATCTAACGCGAGTAGGAATTGAATCCCGGTAGATTCGTGGATCAAATCAGAGGCTGCGTGCTCTGTGCTATCTTTAAGGTGTCTCTTAACGATGTGTTCATAATGAGTGTGAGTGTAAGGAGCTTGAGCATTGCAGTGAACGTCTTTCATCTTATTATGGGTTATGGTCATTACTTCTGGCAACACTCTTCCAATGTAACACAATCCCTCTGAGTTTGAGGCAAGCCACTTATACGCCTTCCTCCCGCATATGAAATATGCATCATCGGGGAGAACATATGGGACAGAATATGACATTACCATATTGCAAACCTTACAAGTGAAAAATCCTACCCCTAACTCTCTCATCTGTTCAGTACACGTATCAGGCTGTATGATATGCGCACAGTACCTTGGAGATACTTCTCCAAACCGCGTGGTCCTACTTCCTAGAGTATACCTGTACCGAAAATATCTTCCAATGTCGGCTATTTGGCGTATAAGTTCTGAGTCTACGGGCATTCTATCGGCTCTGTGTGAAAATGCCATGGTTTGGTTATTCCATGTCACTTCCCAATTTCCCGGCTTTCGGGGATTGGAAATGTTGAAACATACTAAGGACCTATCTACATGATATTGGTGGAGCTTCAAACTAGGGGGCCTAGAAATATTAAATTTCTTGTCCACCGGTCTCCCACCCCTTAATTCAAGTACCTCATCTATTGTTAAGGGATACGGTACTAGTCCTGACTTGCTCTGACCTTGAGGTACTTGTGAGCACACCCAGCATTCTGTTTGGTTTAAAACCTTACCCACTAATGAGTGATAGTCACTCAATGGATGACGGTCCATGTTGATATTAAGGCTGGACTGACATCTCTGGATGCACCCGTCCTCAACTATGTTTTCACAGTTTCTACAAATACAATTTTCCTCAGCCAACAACCCTTCACAGTGCCTCCTAGTTTCATGACTACCAGATCATTTTCTGATACTCGCCTTTGCTCGGTGAATGTGTTGCTCTTGGAATTCTACAAATCCGTCCTTGTCATCAGAACCCATTCCAGATCCTTTCTCGACCTCTCTGGTACTCTCACCAAAACAGACTGCTCTGGTCAACAACAGGGTCAACAGGAAAACCCGGAATGCAGTCTCTTGGGGTAAGTCCATCTTGTTAAGGGAAGAGGAAAAGAATGAGATGGGGGGAGGAAAGGAGGGTGATGGGAGGTGGAGAAAATAATAAAAGGGAAAAAGAAAAACTGGTGCGACAACCGCCTCTGGTCTTATTGTTCTCAGTGCTCAGGTGCCGTCTCAACCTTCCCGGAACAGACACTCCAGTGATATGATTTCCTCTACCGAGTCAGCGACCTTTCTGTAGGGAACATAAATCTTGCATTACCATGTGTTTAACTGTTGTGTATTATCGGTTGTGTGAAGTAAACCATCCGTGAAAAATGACAAGGAGAGAGAGAGAGAGAATAATAAAAAGAAAAAAATTGTCAGATTTCCGTTCACCATCAGGCTGTCACACCAACATGTCTATCGGTATCTCTGCACAGTCTCCCTCCACCAGTATTTCCACTCTCCACCCTCTGTGCATGGCCAGGCACAATGATGCTGGTGAGATATACCGGGGTTGGGCAGACCTCTGAAAAGACCGAGTAGACATGTGACGTTTGAGCTGTAGTTCTGTCGGTGAACATCAGAGATGAAAAGGAAACTTTAAAGATAAATCACAGAGTTTACCTGGCCGCTCCTGTATCTACAAGGAATGATCTACCAACTACATCAACTGTGACCTCAGGTTCACTTCCAAGGCTAGCAATTAACTTCACTGGCTGCAGACTACAGGTGCGGCCCAAAATTTTTCATATGTTATCCCTGATCCCAATTACGTGTGTCATACTGTGAGTCATGTTCTGGTCTAGGGGGTCAATATACCTTATGTGGGTCTTTAAAATTACAGTTTCGTGCGTAATGTCCTTCCCTCTGACATTTAAAACATTTGACCACATACGACTTACCATCAGGGGTCTGGGGTTTAGGCTGATGTGGCTTCGTTGTCAGGGCTTTTATACTTACTGTCATCAGCTTATCCCCCTGTGACTCCCTGTGCCTAATGATGTTTCCGATCATGCTCAATAGCGGACTCTTAATGCAGCCACCGAGATACCTCTCCAACTTGGTTGAGTGGTTTGTACCCTTGTTCTCAACGTTTCCTTTAAGTCGTCCATTAATACTGACACCGCTACCTCCCTATGATGCACATTTTCCTTAATGTTCGCGACCCCAGTGTATCTAGCCATTTCCTGCAGTGCTCGATGGAAATAGTCAGAAGCCATTTCACTTTCTGTTTGTCTAATGGAGAAGATTTTATTCCACTTGACAACAGTTGGGAAATATACTCCTAACTGCAGATTGATCTGTTTTACGTCCTCCTGATTGTATTCATCAGTGAGAGGTACCTCTGCATCTAATTTACAGTCAGCAATGAATTTCACGGGGTCAATATTAGAGGGCAAACATGCCCGTAGCACTGTCCGCCAATCTTTGTTATTAGGTTCGGTGGCGTTAGCTAGTTCTCTAATAAACCTCTGACATGCGGCTAGATCTTTCCTGGGATCGGGAAATTCAGACATAATTGTCCTCAATTCTGTCTGGGACGAGGGGCAATGCATAGCAATGTTCCTGACGGGAGTGATTCCCAGAGCGTCAGTCTTCCCATTGGGGACTGCGATCACCCTGACAGGATTCAGTTCAATTACATCATTCTGGATTGCTTCTACAATGTGAGGTGCAATTTTCTCTGCATAATGTACTGTACCGTACTTACCTGTGGACACGACCTCACCTGTCCCTCCGATAGGGGCCTTTGCTACTGCTCTTACTGGTTGGGCCGTGCCCACTTGGGTGTCTTGTATGGTGGCTGCTAGAGAGAGTGCCGATATCGTGGTGGGCTCATCTTCTTGGTTGCAGTCCTGAGGGAAGTTTAAGATGGGATACAACTTGCACGGGTTAGTATTAATACATTTATTAAGTTCACTCTTATCATATATTAGTATGCCATTCTCTGTAGCCACTTTCTCTCCTGTAATGTACGGTGGTGGTGGTGCAGTTGCTATCAGTTTCCTGCTAGGGTTGGAACCAGCCGCTTGAGCTAATCCCCTTTGCATATTACCCTCCTGTTGCCATAAATGTAAACAAGCATAATGTCTAATCCTTTGTTTTCTGGATTTTATTAGACATATCCTTCTCCTTAAATTTTGCAACACCTCAGGACTAAAACTGCCTACCCTAGGGAACAGTTCCCTATCTTCCGCAGTCATACGTTCCCATTCATTGCATAAGACCTCTGCGTGTGATCCATATTTCTCACACATTATGTACCTCGCCGACCCTTTGGGCCGCGGAATATCAACCTGAACCCTGGTTGATCGTCCCTTACTTGAGCAACTGGCCCCCATTCTTTGCAGGTATTGCCTTCTCAGCTAATTCCTACAAAAACCAAATTACTCAGAGGTAAGGCGACGGTGAAAGTTCTCAGAGCGCTCTCACCCACTCACGCCCACGTTGGCCAAGACACCTACACACTGTCCTCAGCGCTGGTCGTACCCAACCTAGGGCCCTACGTAACCTCTATTTACTGAGAGTGTGTGGGAGTGACTTACCCTTCCTAGTAAATATCAGTCGTTGGAGATTTCCTGAGTGACCAGCGAAACTCCCTTAAAATAAAAAAACTGTTACACAAATCACGTTGCGTGTACAATTAGCGTCTATGATCCCGCGATTTTACGCAAATGGCGTAATTGGTATCAAGTTGAACTAACTATTGCACACACTAACGCGCGGTACAATCGCACGGCGTATAAGTAACTGTTACTTATCCGCTATACGACCAATGGAATCGTTTTTCAGGCTGCGAAACCTCAGCCGGAGCGTATCTGAACGGGCCTATATATACCCGGGGCTGCGCTCTCACCGCTGACCTTTTTCAGGCCATGGTATTCAGAGCTTCGCTTGACTTAGTCAGCGGATTTCTGACTTCGCTGACCTCTTGGTCTGCTGTTATACTAATTGGCTCCTTTATACCTTAAACAATGTTAACGTGAGAAAGCCACTCCCACTCCACCAAGTGTCCACTCACCTGATGTGGTCTCCTACGGGATCCCGAATTCTGGGTTCACAAAACCTTTATTTGCACACTCACGCTCGTTCACTCATATACACTTTGATTTTTCTGTACAGAATTAACTTTCATTCAGATAAAACAGCCTAGTCCCAGAGGTGACACAGTAAGAGAAGGTTCTTTTAAACTAAATATTGGAAACTGAACAAATTTGTGCTATTATCGCGTGGCTACCGTCTCGCCTAAACTGAAACAATGCTATTGTGTGATTTAGATTTAGTGGGCGTACCTGTACGCACGTTGCGTAAACACGCCACGTGTGTACGCCTTTACGCCACGTGTGTACGCTGTCCGAGACACGTGTACAAAGGCCGTACGTCCGCAGTACTACAAGTCCCACACTTCTATAAATGTAAGCGATATTTAACTATAATCACTTACTTAACACACACACAGTTTCTACTGTATCAACCTTTACAACTAGGCCAGGCTGCGTGTGCGTCTTACACTTACTCCCTTAAATATTAACTCTTATATGTTAACTAAATACAATAAATTTTCCAGTACAGATCAAAATAAATCTAGTAATCAGTGATTATGGCAACGGTGTGAGCAGATATGCAAAGTACAAAATACAGGTGTGTGCATGTGATGCGTGCGCTTTTGGCGCCAAAACAGAATTTTACAGATTTTAAAAAGAAAAAAATAGCTTTTACGTTCTTACCTGACGGATCCCTCCAGCATCCCTTCAAACCATGCAGGGCAGATGCTTATCTAATCAGCACTAGTGTATCCACCAACCAAGAGAAGGCTACAGGGGATACTCCGCCCTTTGCTGATAGATAAAGTCTGCGAAAACTCTGCTAGGCTGCGGGTATGAGAAGGAACCGGACGAGCTCCCAATTGATAATGTCGGTATTATCTTAGACCGCAAAGCTATACCCCTTTGTACACTATTACCGTTGAGCCACTATGGCCGCTAGACTACGTGCACGTGCTACGCACTTTATACGCTATTTGCGTACAGAGTCCTGCACGTGGTACGCACTTGGCGTACGCACGCTGAGCTGAGTGTACGGAGTACACACAGCGAGCGCACACACAACTGATAACCTTTAAACCGTGTTAATTATACAATGTAATGATATGCTTATACTTTACACCTTTGGCAGCAAAGTACTGCAACGATGTTATACCTTTAAACCTTAAATAGCGCTGGCGATACAAAGTATCCGCAGTGCGTACACCTTAACAATGCAATGTTCTAATAACACGCTACACGCTCACAAACTCTGCCGTAAATACCCATATCATGCGCATGATCGCCGGAGCGATCTTACGCAACTTGCGGATATGTGCACGCACGGCGGACTGAGTGCACGAGCAGCGGGCATGTGCATGGGGTTAGTACAAGGCATATGCATTATGATATTTTTCGACTTTGACAGGAGCCTCCCAACTGCCCCCCCCCCCACGCAGGACACTGCAGCCCATGGGTGGGACACCGGGACAGTCCCAAAAAATGGAGCTGCTCCACGAGAATTGGGACAGTTATATATATATATATATGTATTTACAGTACACACACACACACACACACACACACACACACACACACACACACACACACACACACACACACACACACACACACACACACACACACACACACAATGGAAAATGATTAATTCAGCCTGTTAGATAAGGAGCTTTATTTCCCTATAAAATATAAGTGGTGATTAAGTCTAGAAATCCCTTTCACTTATATTTTCCCTTTACCTATATATTGAGGTACTCTGTACAACATTGCCTTATACTTCATTTTCTACACTAGTCTCATTTTTTTAAACTAGAAATTCATATAAATCCAGTTATAATTGATGTATAAAATATATATGTAAGATAGCTGTAACTTAGTAGCTTTGCTGCTGGTTACTGTGACATCACACACCTAGCCTGTGACATCATTAGCCTGTGACATCACAATGCTTCATCCTCTAACATTCTATTTACAGCTGCTAAAGTTTCCAGTCACCATGCAGGAAGACAGGTAGGAGGAGGTGAGTCCTACGTAGCAGGGTATGATGGAGGTGGGTAAAAAAGACAGAGTGCAGTATAGACCGCTGAAAGGCAAGACAAGATAGACAGAACAGGGAATATAGGTACAAGGACACATAATTAGGAGAAGCTCAGGAAGGAATTACATATTTAGGAATAAAAATTTAGCCTTACAGAAATAAAGAGGGCAGTATGTAGGACAAGCACACATACAGGGGATGCAGATAAGTCTCTAAGAGGCAGGATCTTGCTTTGGGATGAAAAAATAAAATAGATAAATGGCAAGTTGATTAATTTTAAAGTAAGTTTGGTTTAAGAAAAACTGGAAAAGTGGTTGACTCATGAACAGTTTATTGTACTTCTATTTCTATTGTACTTAAACTAGTACTATGCTTAAGGATAGTCTTTTGTGTTTTTTCATCATCTGGCAAAGTTCTGGCAAAGAGATTGACGGGTGACCGGCAAAGAGATCTGCAAAGTGTCAGGTGAAGACGACGGGAGGGGTCGCAGAGGCAGCAAGGACTTGGGGACAACATGCAGGAGGTAAGTTACTATACTTGTGTGTGGTAGGGGGTATTGAGAGCACAATACAAAACAGAGACTACAGTATGGTGGGGGAGAGCGGACAATACAAAACATGCAGAAGGGGGCAGCTCAGTATAGGACATACAGATGGTGTTTAATGGGCAGGGGCAGTGCTAGGGTGATCGGCACCCCCTTGCAAACTATAAATTTGAGCCCTTCCATACTTTGTAAAGTGACAGCGAGCTTCATGAAGAAGGGGTGTGGTCTCACAAACGAGGGGGCATGGCCACGCAATAGTACTCCCAATTTAAATTATGACACACAAAAGCACAATCTTAGTCACATTACACAGCACGTAGTGCCCCTGCTTCATAGTACGCCACATAGTGTCCCTTATTCATATTACGACACACAGTAGCGCCCCCCTAGTCACATTATGCTACACAGTAGTGCCCATTGCCCCTTACAAATAATGTAGTGATGCCACTGATACACATAATGCCCACAGTAGTAGTGCCGCTTATACACATAATGCACACATTAGTAGTGCCCCCTATACACATAATGCCAACAGTAGTAGTGCCCCTTATGTACATAATGCCCATAGTAGTGCTGCCCCATATACACTTAATGTCCACAGTCATAGTGGCTCTTGTACACCTAATGCCCACAGTAGTGCCCTTTATACATAATGCTTTATAAACAATGCCCATAGTAGTGTCCCTTATACATAATGTCCACAGTAGTGCCAATTATACACATAATGCCCACAGTAGTAGTGTACCTTACACATAATGCCCACAGTAGTAATACCCATTATACCCATAATGCCCACATTAGTAGTGTCCCTTACACATAATGCGCACAGCAGTAGTGTCCCTTATATACAATGCCTACAGTAGTAGTGTCCCTTATACATGTAATTTCATTTGTAATATAAAGTATAGTTACAGTAGCTCTATCATTATGACTGTAACCTGCACACTGTGGGTATTGTATGATACTAACATGGTCCTAACACTAGGGAAGATAAACTCTGGAGCAGATGACTTGGGTATCTGTGAGACAGGATCTTGGTTTTAGATGAAAAAAGTCAATAAAATAGATTAATTGCAAATGAATAAAATTAAAAGTACACAACAAAATGTAGTAGTACAATTATACACATAGGGGTATATTCACTAAGCTCCCGATTTTGACCGATTTTGAGTTTTTTCTTCAAAGTGTCATCTCGGGAATTTACTAAACTAAAATCTCGGCAGTGAGGAGGGCATTCGTATTTTTTTTGAAGGCAAAGAAAAAAAATACGAATGAATACACCATCGGTCAAACACGCCTGTTATTTTATACAACTCGGTAATTTACTAAATATTCATATTCACAATCACTGCCGGCAATAGCCAAACACTGCCGTGAAAAAGTACAAATCGTAAAAAAAAGCAGTTTTCAAATAGACCTGCTTTTTTCTTACCGTATTCTGATAGGCATGCATGGATCAGTGAGAGCCGTGCATGTTTATCAGTGGGAAGGGGTGTGAAAGAGTTAAAAATCTGTTTTTTTTTGTGTGTGGGGTCCCCCCTCCTAAGCATAACCAGCCTCGGGCTCTTTGAGCCGATCCTGGTTGTAAAAATACGGGGGGAAAAATGACCAGGGGTGAAGCCCGAATGCCGGGCCCCCCCGTGACTTCTGTCAAAGAGGGTCCCTTCAGCCAATCAGGGAGTGCCACGTCATGGCACTCTCCTGATTGACTGTGTGATCCTGCACTGTCAGTCAGGCGGCACACTGTGGATACAATGTAGCGCAGCGGCGCTACATTATATCCAATGGTGGAAACTTTGCGATCTGCGGTAGACCGCGAGGTTAAGTGGGGCCAACCGCAAGAGTGGCTGAAGGGAAAGGGGTTCCATGTGTAAACACGGGACCCCTTTTAGTTCGTGGACCGGGTATTTTGTTTTTTTATTTTAACAAGTACGTGGATTATAACTTTTAAGAAGAGGACCGATCTACACCGGATTCTTTGTAAGTATAATTTTATTTACAGGTACCCCTGGATTCTACTGGACAAGAGGACCAAGAGCTTCGTCAACATAGGTAAGTATGTATGTATGTAAGTGTGCATGTATGTTCATTAAACTTTTACCTTCACGGTGTCTGTGTGTTGTTTTTATTTGGGTATTTTTTTTTGTAGTAGAACTACAGGTACCAGCGGGCCCGTTTCCCCCCCCGCATTCTGGTACTTGTGGTACTCCAAGTACCAGCTTGCGGGGGAGGCTTGCTGGGACTTGTAGTTCTGCTACAAAAAACAATATTCTTTTTTTACGCAAAAGGCTATCAGCCTCCCATCCACCGCCCACGGATGGGGGGGACAGCCTCGGGCTTCACCCCTGGTCCTTGGGTGGCTGGAGGGGGGACCCCTTGATTTAAGGGGTCCCTAATCCTCCAGGGTACCCTGGCCAGGGGTGACTAGTTGGGGATTTAATGCCAGGGCTGCAGGGACCAATATAAAAGTGTCCCCCGGCTGTGGCATTATCTCTCTGACTAGTGGAGCCCTGTGCTGGTGTTAAAAATACGGGGGACCCCTACATTTTTTGTACCCTGTATTTTTTGCACCAGGACCAGGCGCAGAGCCCGGTGCTGGTTGTTTAAATATGGGGGGACTCCAGTGATTCCCCCCCGTATTTTTACAACCAGGACCGGCTCACAGAGCCCGAGGCTGGTTATGCTTAGGAGGGGGGACCCCACGCAAATTTGTTTTCTGATTTTTAACTGTTTCTTCACTTCTCCTAATATACACAATGAAGCCCTGCACGGATCTCACAGATCCGGACGGGATTTATTGTGTTTTGTCAGGCAGTGTTTTACTAATCACTCCTGTAAAACACTGCCTGACATTACGAATGACATTGACATCGGAAAATACGAAATTGAAGAATACGACAGCATAGTAAATGAGCCGTAAAAAAAACAAAAAGTTGCAAATTCACACTACCGATGTCATTCGTATTTAATCTCCCACCAAATCCCGACAATTACGTATCTTAGTAAATATACCCCATATTATGTCTGACCAAGAAATTCTGGTCTTTTAGATCATCTTCTGTCAAAGTTCTGGCAAAGAGATTTGCAGTCTCGGGTGACCGGCAAATAGATCTGCAAAGTGTCAGTTGAAGATGATGGGAGGGGTCGCAGAGGCAGTAAGGACTGGAGGATAACATGCAGGAGGTAAGTTACTATACTTGTGTGTGTGGTGGGGGGAATAGAGAGCACAGTACAAAACAGAGACTATAGTGGGGGAGAGTGGACAATACAAAACATGAAGAAGGGGGCAGCTCAGTATAGGACACACAGATGGTGTGGGGGCAGGGGCGGTGCTATGGTGTTCGCCCCCCCCCCCCCTGCAAACTATAATATGGCTAACTGTCCACAGGCATGTCAGTTCTGTTCAGTCACCTTTCCGTGCACGTGTATAAATTACCCATTGCGACCTGTGTATCTGCTGGAGAGCCCCCTGTGTCTAGGACACTTGCTCAGCCTACAACTGCTCAGACTCACTCAGGGTGGACTGCGATGCAATTGTGAATGGCAAAAGATTGCAGCAACAATCACTTTAACAACCACAACTGAATTAGGCCCACAATTACACCATTATATATTACTATTTTATCACATTTAACAACTAAGGGGTAAATTTAATTAGGTGCGAGTTTGTCTTACAACAGCCGCACTTTCAAATAGCACAAACTCACTCATAAGTGCCCGCAGCCCTATCTGGCCACAAAGGGTGCGAGTTTGGGTGCTGTTGCCAGTGTTGAAACGTCGCAGCAATGGCAACTCGCACCTAATTGGATTGACCCCTAAATGTTAGCAATTTATAGCTTTTATTATTTACTGGTCAAATTTCTTATCTGAAGGTACCCACTTATTACTTACTATAAGAAAGAACTTATCCCCGCAATGTGTGTATTGTATAAAAACAACTTTCCTTATTTTAGGCATTTTCCATGTCCTTGATACAGAAACATATTTACATAGAGAGATTTGTCTCTACACAACCACACCACCGTTTGCAGTTTGTCTCTCTGCTTGTTCATACACTAACAATGTTTTTTTTTATCTTTTCCTCTTAGTCTACACAGCAGTTGGCCTTTGGCAAGTATAGGCAGGTATAGGTAAGTATAGTACCCCTCCCATTACCTATAGCTCCCGGGGGGGGTTTAGATGTAGACTGCGGGTGGGGAGAGGTTAGGGTTAGGCCACGGGTAGAGTGGGTTGGGGTTAGGCACCCCCGGGGGTGGTTAGGCTGCAGGGGAGGGAGGGTTAGGTTTAGGCACCGGCCAATGTACACAGGAGGGGCGATGTGCTGTCAGTTTAAAAACCGCACATCACAACCTCCATGCAGCGCAGGGATTAGGCAACGGCACTCCCCCACCCCTAACTCCCAGCAGAGCAGTGCCAAACTGACGCGAATCATGGGTGTTTTGGGGGCATGGCCTAATGCCAAGGAGTGCCCGCCTCCATGTGCTGCTGTGTAATCACGGCAGGTACAATAGTGTCTCTCTCACTCCATCTCTCTTCCTAACACTCTCACTCCATCTCTCTCCCTAACACTCTCTCCTCTCTTCCTAACACTCTGCTCTCCCCTCTCTTCCTAACACTCTGCTCTCCCCTCTCTCGCTCCCTAACACTCTTTCCTCTTTCTCTCCCTAACACTCTCTCTCCTCTCTCTCTCCCTGAGGGCGGGATGTACTATCCTTCGCCCCCGCGTTAAGTGCCGTTTTCTCTCCGTTCATACTCACCGCTCCGCTGCCCGCCGCTTCCCCTTAGCTCCCCCGTCTGCTTTCTCATTTCCCTCTCCCTCCTTATCACCGCTGCGGCCACTGAGTTCTCCTTTCGCAGCGCACCCCATGGTCGTTGGCGCATGCGCACCACTCACCTTTTTTTTTTCCGGACATGTGCACACAGCCTTCCTGGACGGATCCTGGAGGCTTCCTGTGCTGCAGTTGCAGCTTCCGGTCTTGCGTGTGCGCCAACGGCCATGGGGAGCGCTGCGAGAGGAGTGGTGAGTGTGAACGGAGAGAAAACGGCACTTAATGCGGGGGCGAAGGATAGTACATCCCGCCCTAACACTCTCTTTCCTCTCTCTCTCCCTAACACTCTCTCTCCTCTCTCTCTCCCTAACACTCTCTCTTCCCTCTCTCTCTAACACTCTCGCTCCTCTCTCTCTCCCTATCACTCTCTCTCCTCTCTCCCTAACACTCTCGCTCCCCTCTCTCCCTAACACTCTCTCTCCCTAACACTCTTGCTTCTCTCTCTCTCCCCCTAACACTCTCGCTCCTCTCTCTCTTCCTAGCACTCTCTCTCGCCATCTCCCCCTAACAATCTCTCTCCCCTCTCTCCCTAACACTCTCTCCCCCCCTCTCTCCCTAACACACACTCTATCTTTCCCTAACACTCTCTTTCCTCTCTCTCTCTCCCTAACACTCTCTCTCCTCTCTCTCTCCCTAACATTCTCTCTCCTCTTGCTCCTCTCTCTCCTTGATACCGTTTCTCTCTCTACCTGACACTGTCCCTTTCTATCCCTCACTCTCGCTGACACTTAGTCTCTCTCTCTCCCTCTGTCTTTCCCTGACAGTCTCCCTCTCTCTTCCCACCTCCTCCGCACCATGGTGCTGCCTCCATTTTGTCCCCGTAGTATGGCCTCCTCCTCCCCGGTGGCTCCGCCCCCAGGGGGCGCCAAATGAGGATCTATCTTGCCCCCGCCAGCGCATAAATGTTCTGATGCCCCTGCTCACCCCTATCAGTCTTTTTTGCACCGGGATCCCGGTGTCAGTATTACAATCACTGGGATCCCATGTAACGGGATATCATACTGATCCCCTATTAGTACACCTCTTAACCCCTTCTGCTATGCCACTTTCATACACATCTATGCCGGTGGCCGTAGCCACTTTTGTTCCACCTGCACAGCAGCTAGGGAGTGGGGATTGTTGATGCCAGAGGGGGCAGGTGGACTGGCAGCAGGACATAGGATGGTGCAGTAAAAGGATTTTTTCCCCCTATCTACAGCACAGAGACTTGCTGCAGATGCAGTGGCATACCCTCCAACTGCACCTTTTTGGCAGGTACAGTACCTTTTTTTATGGTCTGTACCGATTTTTAGCTTTCCAAATTTCCATTGAAAGTATAGGAAAGACAGCAGGCAGGGAGGAAATGAAGCAGTCACAGTGCCATCTCCATGGGAATGGAAACGCAGTGATGGAGATTACAGAAGCATAAAAGATGGCAGCAGGTAGACGCCGGGCCAGAACACGTGACCACTTTCAAGTGACATCAGTGTTAATAGAAAAACACACTGTTGCCCTGGAGATGGGAACTGTTTATGGTCACATGATTTAGAGGAGATCTATGATTGGAGAGAGACCAGCCTCAGCAGTTATGTATTTTTCAGTAGTGGGAAGTGAAGGGATTGGATATTATAGGTATTTAAGGATTGTTTGGATGGACTAGCAGTAGCAACACTCATTACCTTGAAAAAGACCACAGAGGGGGTTGAAACACATTAGTGGGGATCAGGCAACTGGAGAGTGCAAAGAGAACATTACCTTAAGGAGCTGAGTGCCTGCAAGTCTACCCGGGAAACCGCATGGTGATATTATATCATCCTCCCTAGGGCCCTCATTCCGAGTTGTTCGCTCGCTAGCTGCTTTTAGCAGCATTGCACACGCTAGGCCGCCGCCCTCTGGGAGTGTATCTTAGCTTAGCAGAATAGCGAACGAAAGATTAGCAGAACTGCTACTAAATAATTCCCTGCAGTTTCTGAGTAGCTCCAGACCTACTCACAGATTGCGATCACCTCAGTCCGTTTAGTTCCTGGTTTGACATCACAAACACGCCCTGCGTTCGGCCAGCCACTCCCCCGTTTCCCCAGCCACTCCTGCGTTTTTACCTGGCACACCTACATTTTTTAGCACACTTCCTGAAAACGCTCAGTTACCACCCAGAAACACCTACTTCCTGTCAATCACACTACGATCACTCCAGCGATGAAAAAACGTTGCATGAGCTTGTGTAAATCTACAAAGTTTTGTGTGAAAGTACTTAGCGCATGCGCGCTGCGTACCATGTGCATGCTTGCCGTTTTTTCACTTGATCGCTGCACAGCGAGCGAACAACTCGGAATGACCACCTATGCCTTTTTGGATCTGATTAAAACCCAGTTCCAAGATTTCTGGTAATTATAATTACCCATTTGCAATCACTGCCTGTCTGATCCTATTCTTGAGTGTTGTATACATGTACCTTTGGACTTATTTTATTGTAATGTGTCCTTTTTTATCACAAAAAAAAGTATTATGATATGTGTTTTTTTCACTCTTTCTTGCATGTACTGCAAAAATATGAGACATCTTTAAAAGAGGCATCTGGCACAGTACTGATAAAATTTCTATTGGGAAAAAAATGAGGATTTTGGATTTATGTTTCTCTTACATCCTAGAGGATACTGGGGTGCCATTTAGTACCATGGGGTATAGATGGGTCTACTAGGAGCCATGGGCACTTTAAGAATTTGATAGTGTGGGCTGGCTCCTCCCTCTATGCCCCTCCTACCAGACTCAGTTTAGAAAATGTGTCCAGAGAAGCAGGTCACGCTGCAGGAAGCTCCTGAATAGTTTTCTGCATTTATTTTATCTGTTTGTTTTTTTCAGGTAGGGCTGGATGGCACCAGCCTGCCTGCTTCATGGGACTTAGGGGGGGAACGGCCCAACCTCTTGAAGGGTTAATGGTCCCGTACATTCCCGCAGCACGCCGCCACCCCTAACAGAGCCAGAAGAATGAAGAGTACTAAGCCGGCATGACGGTACGGAGACTCACGGCTTCTAAATGGGGCGGAATGCATCTCCAGACACAGTACACAGCTGCGCCTCAGTACACTGTACACAGTACCCACACTGGCATAAACAGCCTTAAAAGTAAAAACATTTTTCTCTCCATGTTAAGCACCAGATTACCTCAGCCAGTATAAATAAGCAGGTAGACCGTGCGGCATTGAGGGGACGGGGCCTTCACACTGAGCGGATCCAGCAGCTCACCAGTGCCATTTTCCCTCTGCAGTGGACACAGACGCTGACTGACAGGGATGCGCAGCTCCTCCGGGGGAAGCATAGCAGGGGGGGAGCGATTATTAGTGTACTAAGTCCCCTATCAGGGTACTTAGTCTGCAACCCGGCTAAGCTTGGCATTAGCGATAAGGGCACATTGGCGGATGGATCCAAATAACTCTGTGTCTCTCTGAAGGGCTCTTTGTGGGTTAATTGTGCTTAACCTTCTTCTGTGTGTGTGTGTGCTGTCACATTTACATTATGTCAGGCGAAGAGTGTGTTTCTTGTACAGCGGAGTGCTCCTCTTCACCAGGGGGCTCACTACTCAGGGCAGTGCACCTTCCCAGAATAGCGGGGCTGAACCGGAGTGGGTTAATTCCATTAAAGGAATGATCTCCAATATTTCTATGAAATTTTCTACGAAATTGTCCTGCAATGAGAAAGAGATGCAATACTTAAGACAGACTATGGATACGTTTATGAACAGAGACTCAGTCCCCAAAACAGCATCTCAATCCCCTCCCATTTGTCCTCAAAAATGATCTCTGGCTCATATCCTGCAGTCTGACTCTGACGCTGGCGGGTCAGACATGGAGGTGGGTGAGGTGGATTTGGAGGAGGGGGGGGGGGAATCCTACTCTGTCACAGGGAATACAGGCTCTTATAGAGGCTATCAGAGATGTTCTGCAAATTCCTGATAAGGTGACAAAGGAGTGTGAGGAATCTTATTTTAATGTAAAAAAGAAGTCCTCAGTCACTTTTCCTGTGTCTAAAGGAATTGAATACCCTGTCTGAAGAACCGTGGGTTAATCCTGATAAGAAATTTCAAATCCCTAAAAGGTTGCTCTCATCTTTTCCTTTTACTCTGGAGGATAGGAAAAAAATGGGACAATCCACCGATAGTGGACGCATCAGTCTCCAGGCTGTCACGGAAAATTGTATTTCCTGTCCCTGGTGCAACCTCCCTAAAAGACACAGCTGATTGAGACTAC